>NC_092393.1:62088195-62388195 GCF_030028105.1 Mobula birostris | reverse complement strand
CAGGCCTCTGTAAGGAATTAGTAAGCTCTCCCCATGACCACATGAGTTTCCTCCAGGTGCTCCCGTTTCCTCCCCACAGTCCAAGTCACTAATGGGTTATGGTTAGTAAGCTGTGGGCATGTTATGTTGGTGTGGGAAGCATGGTGACTTTTGTGGGCTGCCCTGCACATCTATGGACTGCGCTGGTCATTGACACAAACAACGTTTTTCACTCGCAAACACGAGGAAATCTGCAGATGCTGGAAATTCAAGCAACACACATCAAAGTTGCTGGTGAACGCAGCAGGCCAGGCAGCATTTCTAGGAAGAGGTACAGTCGACGTTCTGGGCCGAGGTCCTGACAAAGGGTCTCGGCCCGAAACATCGACTGTAAGTCCTGACGAGGGATCTCGGCCCGAAACGTCAACTGTACCTCTCCCTATAGATGCTGCCTGGCCTGCTGTGTTCACCAGCAAGTTTGATGTTTGTTGCAGTGTTTTTCAGTGTATGTTTCAAGGTATACGTGTTAAATAAAGCCCGTCTTTTAAGTGTTCCGTAGTGCCACATGCTAACAATGGGAACCAAGAGAATAGAGCAAATGAATACACAGCTGGAGAGCATGTGTAGGTGAGAGGGCTTCAGAGTTGGGAGTAATTGAAACTGTTTCTGGGGAAGAGGGATCTGTACAAATTTGTTGGGTTGCACCTCCTGCTCGGAACATAGTGGAAGCTTTAAATAAGCTGAGCAGGAGATAACCTTAGAGTGAATGCAAGGAGGAGAAAAGCAGGAAGTAGATCATAGAAAGACAGTTAGAGGAAACACAGCATGCAATAAATGGGGGGGTAAAGCACAGAAAAATGCTTTGAAATGCACAGAAAGAGCAGATGTGAGAGTTCTGTTGTCCACTGCATTCATTCTAAGCTAATTGGTTTAATGGCACAAGGAGGGAAATGAGTCTATAAAATTGCCATTATAAAAAGCAAGTGGTTGCAGGATAACCAGGATTGGATGCTCAGCAAGAAAATTCAACGCTTACCAATGAGAGGCAGAAAGAGAAGAGGTTAGTTCAGCACTACTAATATAGTGGATGAGATCATTTGGAAAGTGTGAAAATGATCTTGGCTCAGCGAATCATGATGTAGAGCCCAAAGCAGTAGGGTAGAACAAAGAGCAGGAAACACTGGGGGTGGTGCGGTGCGGGGTGAAGTTATCCCTAGGAAACACTGGCAGGAATTATCCTGAGAAACACTGATTGGAGTAATCACTAGGAAATACTGTTGGGAATTATCCCTAGGAAACATTGGAGGGAGCTATCCCTCAGAGACACTGGTGGGAGTAAGTGATTACTGGTAATCACTGGCAGGAGTTATCTCTAGGAAACACTGGGGGCGGGGGGAGTTATCCATGGGAAACACTGGCGGGAGCTGTCACTTGGAAGCTCGGGTGTAGGGGACTTATCCCTAGGAAACACTGGCGGTGGTTATCCCTCAGAAATGCTGGCAGGAGTTAACCCTCAGAAACACTGGTGGAGGTTATCTCTAAGCTACCTGATTATCTTGGACATAGCATCAATCGGGAAGGATAGAGGAAGAGTTTGAAGGATGTTTGAGGTGACATTCTAGATCAATGTGCTTAGGAACCAACTAGAGATGAGGCAATTTTGATATACTGTTGCACAAGAGAAGAGTGACAAGCTAGACAAATGGATGAAGTATGAAGATTATAAAGAAAGATGAGCTTTTTTGTCACATGTATATCTAAACATTGAAACATACAGTGAAATGGAGCGTTTGCATCAACAACCAACACAATCTGGCATGAGCTTGATGCAGCCTGCAAGTGTCACCACGCTTCTGGCACCAACATAGCACGCCCACAACTCACTAACCCTAACCTGTATATCTGGGAGGAAACTGGAGCCCATGGAGGAAACCCACAGTCATGGGGAGAACGTACAAACTCCTGACAGCTGCGGCTATTGAACCCTGATCTTACAGCTGCCACTGTAAAGCATTACGCTAACCTCGATGCTACAGAGCTGCCCTGATTCAGCTAGCAAGTAAATGATGTTTAATATATGCAGGAAGTGTCTTTAATGCCATATGTGGAGAGTTCTGGCGGGAGAGTTTGTACTCCCTCATAGCAAATGAGGATGTGTATGAGATGGAAGTGTTATTAGAAGCAACCTTTGCAAATTATTTGGTGAACTTAATCATAGCAAGGTTGGAAACTGAAAAGTTGTAAGGTTGAACCTAGAATTGAGGCCTTAAATGGGGGGGTGGGGGGAGGGCTGATATCAATACAGTGCTTAGAGAAGGTAGATTGGAGCAGCTGAAAGGAGATTGAAACATCTGATGTGTCGGGTCATCATGTCGCTGACGGATAGGTAGTGAAGAGAGGAATCTTGGTTAACACATTGAGGGTTTTATCAGGAAGAGGGAAGCAAATGTCAGGTCTAGGAAATTATTATCAAGTGAGTCCTTTGAAGTTTGTAGGGAATATAGGAGAGGTTGTAAGAAAACAGATGGGTAAAAAATGCATGAAATGATCCTGACCAATACAATTAAAGATAATTCCAAGAGAATTAGTAACAAGAGGGGTAGAGCAAGTGTGGGTTTGGGGATGTGTTTGATGCCCTAAATAAATACTATCCTTTACAGGGGTGATGTAAAGCCTGCAACATGTATGCAACAGGAAAGGACATGTTGGAGGGATTGACTTGAGGATGGACAATTCCCCAGGGCCTAAGGATATATGTACGTCCCAAGGTGTCATAAGGGGGCCGCTGGAAGTGGGCCCAAATGCAAGACACAGACGCTGAAGTACTAGGAACTGGACTATGACTGTAAGAATGCTAGGGAAGTCGGGAAGCAAGGATCAATCAGAGAGAAATCCGGGAGAGAGCAAAGCACAGCAGGAAGAAGTGCAGTTGGACACGGACACAGTCCCTGGACGAGACTAAGACTCAGGCCTGGGCTAGGACTTGGACTAGGAATGCAGGACGTGGACGAGGAACTTGGAACTAGGAGCCTGGACTAGGACAGCTGGACCCGGACAAGGAACTAGGAACAAGGAGCCTGGACTAGGAACTCGGAACTCTGGAACCAGAGTCTGGACTGGGTGAGGAACTCCTGGGCTGGGTGAGGACATGAAGCTCAGACTTGGACAGGGCCAGAACATGGCGCCTGGACTAGGTCTTGGGGCACAGGAACACAGAGCCTTGGACTGGGGCACAGGAGCATCAGAAACCTGGAAATTTCTTAGACACAGGATATGGAACACTGAGCCAGGGCTCCTCCTTCAACACAGGACTCTTCTTTTAGACATGGACACTAAACACGGGGACACAAAGAGACAGTTCCAACTCAACGATAGACAGTTCCTTATCTTGGCATGGCAAGGCTTCGGTCTCACTCCGGAGGCTGACCTTGATGGCGATACAGGCAAGGTAGCAGGCGAAGGTGACAGACAAGGATTATAGACGAAGGTTAGTGCCAAAGTAACTGTTGAGATTAACTGCCAAGGATTCAGAAGGGAGGAGAGAGGGGACAGTCCAGCAGCCAATCCCTGGTTTGCAGATGTATTTATGTGCCAGCCCGAAACGAGAATCAGGTGCCTCAATTACAGAGCCCATCAGAACCAGGGAAAACAGGAAAACCCGGAATACAGATTGACAGACCGGACTGTGAACCGGAATGCAGATTTTACGGACCGGACCTTGACACAAGGTGTTATGAGAAGCACAGGAGTAGATTGCTGGAGCTCTGACGTAGATTTTTTTGCTATGGATGGATGAGGGCCTGGAAGACTGGATGACAGCTGTTGTTGTTCCCATATTCAAGGAGGATGCAAAGAATAAGCCATGAAGCTATAGGCTAGTGAGCCTTGCATCAGTAGCAGAAGACAATGAGGAAAAGCTTAGTGATAGGATTTATAATCTCTAGCAATGGTAGAGGTTACTATAGGGAGGCAGCACGGTTTACTGCAAGGGAAATCCTGCCTCACCGACCTAACAGCTTGTTGAGGAGGTTACTAAGAAAGTTCATGAAAGTGTGAAGTTTTCTGTAATTCCAGAAATTAATCAAAAGAAAAACATGGGAGCCCGGAATATGTGTGTATTTAGTTTCTTTTCTTTAGCAAGCCACTCACATATGTGGTGAGATGTAATGACGTGTGCCATTCATGTGCTTCTTACATATAACCCTCAATAAATCATGTAAACAAAGAATGCTTAATCAAACAATATATTTACAATGTTACTCAAATATTACTGAAATATTAAATACACTACAGAAGGCAAGGTGGTAGTTGTGGTAACCGTGGACTTTATCAAGGCCATAAATAGTAGGCAAGTCTGGTTGGGATGTATAGGATCCAAGGTGTTTTGGATACTGGATCCAAAATGATCCAGTGGCTTGGTGATTGGAGCAGAAAGTAATGGTTGAGGGTTGTTTCACAGACTAGAAGTTTGTAGCCAGTGAGGAACTGCAGGGCTGTGCTGTGACCCTTGCTGTTTGTCACATGACTTGGATGAGAAAGCCATTGGTTAGATCAGTAGGGTTGCTGACGACTTGAAGATTGTTGGAGTTGTATTTAGTGAGGATGCTTGCCTAAGGATACAGAGGGACATGGGTCAGCTGGAGGATTGGGTTCAGCATGCCAGATGGAATTTAATCCAGAAAAACTTAGGCTTTCTAGGTTGTAATGTACTGGCTGCACATATAGAGCCAATGCGAAGGCTTTAGTTATAAGGAGAGATTGGATAGGCTGGAATTGTGGTCAGTTAAAGAACTTTATAAAATTATGAGGGGCATAGATTAGTTATGGGCTTTTTCCCAAGGAGGGCATTAGTTTAAGGTCAGAAGGGACAAAGGAAATCTGAGGGACAAGCTTTTCCTCACAGAGAGTGGCGGGTACATGGAACAAGCTGCCAGAGAAGGTAGGAAGGGCCAGGCACAATCACAGTGTTTAAAAAGCATATGGACAGTTACATGGATAGGATAGGAATAGAGCAGGGGTTCCCAACCTGGGGACCATGCATAATAGGGGGTCCCTGGCATAAAAAAGGTAGAGGACTGTGGGCCGTGGAATTGATATAGACAGGCATACTCTGTCGACATAAATGAATGGGACCTAAGGACTGTATGACTCCAACTCCTGCTGTGCTGAGCAGGGGCTAGGATGATCTCTGACTTCAGTCATCTTTCTTTTGGGTGAGTTATGACTCTGATCTTGGGTTTATATTAATATTCAATTACAAACTGTAATTTAGAAAATAGTTAACTAAAGCATTGCACAAATTCATACTGGCAATTTCAATAGCAGTTGGATTGGTGACATTCCAATAACAAGATAAGGTATCATCAAGTGAGTAATTCTGACCTTTATCTATAGAGGACTAACCCACTGACAAACCTGACGTGATGACAAGTAGCAAACGGAAGTATGAAGGGCTGTGGTTCAATAGGAAATAATAAAGTTTCACATTTGAAGAAAGAAAATGCGATTTCCAAATGAGATAAGCTTTTAAAGCATAAAAAAACCAAGAGGAGTCAGGGCAAATTAACAACATTATTAATCCAAGAAAGCAGCTCTTAAAGTTCTGAGAATAAGCAGTACACGAGGTTTGAAAATATTTTAGAACTTTCCAAAAGGAACTAAGAAATTGTTAAAGAAAGGGAAGCTAGAATATAAGAATAAAAGATATGAAACATAACTCTCAATGCTTCAATGTGTATGTAAAAAGAAAAAGACTGTCATAGGAAATGTGGGCCACTTACATACAAAGGTAGGAGAATATATAATGGGAAATAGTGGAGTGACCAAAAAAATAAATAAAAACTGAGTCATGCTTCATGACTGAAAATTAAACCTACAGGAAACTTCCGGTATCCAGAGATCTAGTGAGAGCAAGGAACTGAAGGAAATTAAAATCAGTAAAATAAAGAGAGATGCTGGGAGATTTAAATAGGGACAGGTGGGGAACTAGGCAGAATAACAATTCAGCATGGACTAGATGGGCTGAAGGGCCTGGTTCTGAGCTGTAGTGCTCTATGACACTGACTCTGCAAGCTGATAAATCCCATAGACCAGTGGGCTAAGTGGTAGGGTTTTGAAAGAAGTAAAGGAAGTATTTTTCAAAATGTTCCACCACAAACAGGTATGAACATATTCAAAGTTGAGCTTGATTGATTTTTGGACAACAATGATAGCAAAGAATATGAGGATTGGCTGGATGAAAGACCTTAGTGAATATTGGGCTGGCAAGCACTTTTATGCATGCTGATCAGTGAGGACGCATGTCAGTGAGTGTTGGGATTGGATGCTCCTGAGCAGGAGAGTCTGGAGTTCAGGGTTCAGTTGTTATTCAGACCAAACATCAGAATGAGGTGCCAGATGGGGTGGTTTGTGTATCTTACAAACTGCTGAACTCCAGGGGTTTTCATGCACAATTTAGTTCACAGAGGATAGTGCAAGAAACAAAAAACATTCACTGAGCTGCAGTTCTGTGGGTGAAAACGCCTTGTTAATAAGAGAGGTCAGAGGGGAATGGCCAGACTGATTCAAACTGACAGTCCACCGCTGACTGCTTGTCCTCAGTCACCTCTCCAAAATACAGCTGCTTGGGTATTCTGTCAACAGACATTCTTCTGACATATCCTGACAACCTGACCTGTGATTCTTTCAGCAGAGGGGTCAATGTTGGGAAGATTTGTTTGGAACAGAAACTGTGAGTCTAGAACCCTGCCTTGCCACTCAATCTGGAGTATTCTGCACAGGCAGGTCACGTAGAAGTGGTTAAGCTATCTGGCATAATGCAGGGATTGCTCCCTACACAACTCCCTTCCCCATTCATCCCTCCCCACTGATCTCCCGCCCCCCAGTACTTATCCTTGCAAGTGGATCAAGTGCCACACCTGCCCTGATGCCTCCTCACCCACTACTATCCAGAGCCACAAGCAGTCCTACCATGTGAGGCAATCCTTCACCTGTGAGTCTGTCGGGGTCATCTACTGTACCTGGTGCTCCCAATATGACCTCGTAGATTGGGAGACTGCTCCGCCGAGCACCTACGCTCCGTCCGCCAGAAAAAGTGGGATCTCTTGGTGGCCACCCATTCAATTCTACTTCCCATTCCCATTCTGCCATGTCAGTCCATGGCCTCCTCTACTGCCACACTCAGAATGGAGGAGCAACACTTTTATATTCTCTCTGGAGGCCTCCAACCTGACGGCATGAACATTGATTTCTCAAACTGCCTGTAATTGCGAACTCCCCTCTCCTTCATCATTCCCCATTCCCATTTCCCTCTCTCAGCTTATCTCCTTATCGGCCCATTCCACCCACTTCCCTCTCTTCCATGGTCTCCTACCCTTTCCCACCAGATTCTACCTTCTCCAGCCCTGTATATATTTCACCAACCAACTTCCCAGCTCTTTACTTCACCCCTCCCTCCCTCACTCCCGGTTTCACCTATCAAATGCTATCTTGTACTTCTTCCTCCCCTCCCCCCGGCCTTCTTACACTGACCTCACCTTTTTTTCCAGTCCTGATGAAGGGTTTTGGCCTGAAATGGCAGCTGCTTGCTCTTTTCCATAGATGCTGCCTGGCCTGTTGAGCTCCTCCAACATTTTGTGTGTGTTGCTTGGATTTCCAGCATCTGAAGATTGTCTCATGTTTGTGGCATGTCTTCTACACACTGTCCCTGTCTCAGAGAATAAAGTGGGAAGGAGAACAGCATGATACACCTTCACCTCGGTCTGTGGGCTGATTCCTCTTCATGCCACAGTATTGTAGCGGCTAGCATGATGCTATTACAGCTCAGGTAGTCAGAGTTCAGTTCCAATGTCATCTGTATATCCTGCCTGTGGAATGCATGGGTTTTCTCCAAGTATTCCAATTTCCTCTTTCAGACTAAAGAAGTACCAATTAGAGTGTTAGTTAGTGTTTGTAAATTGTCCTATGGTTAGGTTGAATCGGGCAGTGCAGCTCAGTGTAATTTTAAACAAATAAATAAATAAATGCCTAGTCTAATACTTCTTCAGCTAGAGGATGAATCTGTGGAATTCATTGCCACAGAGGGCAATGAAAACCAGTTATTGGGAGTACTGAAGGCAAAGATTGACAGGCTCTTGATGGAAGGGAGTTGAAGATTACAGAGAGAAAGAAAGAGAATGGGTTTAAGAAAAGGCAGAACAGACTCAGTGGGCTGATTGGCCTAATTCTGCTTCTATATCTTATGGTCTTCCAAAAGCAAAGTTGGTTTTTGCTGTCCTGTTGTTGACTTCATTGTCAATGTTGACCAAACTTGATTGAGTGCTGTCAAGTATTTGAACTTACCCACTGCTGAAAGCCTCTGCATATTCACTGGATGTTTCACTCTGTGTCTGAGGTGTTTGCTACAGGTTAGTGGATGACTACCATTTTCTTAGTGATAATTGTGAGGCTAAAGTTATGTCAGGCATTGGCAAGTTGGCCCAAGTTTTCCTCCATGTTAGTTTCTGAGCTTGCATTGAGTGCATAGTCATCAGCAAAGGGGAAGTCCCATAAAGTGGTTTCTTGTTCTTTGGTTGTGTCTAAGAGCTTCCTTAGGTTGAAGAAAAGCACATCAGTCCTGCTTGTGGAGTTCTACACCCTGGAGAGTGTGGATGCTCAGTCACTGAGTTCAAAGTTCAAAGTTAATATATGATCAGAATATGTGTATATCACCATATACAAGCCTGAGATTCATTTCCTTTTGGGCATACACAGTAAATACAAGGAACACAACAGAATCGATGAAAGACTGCATCTAACAGGATGGACAACCACCAATGTGCAAAAAGAACAAATTGTGCGAATACAAAAGAGAGAAAAAATAATAATGGATAAATAAGCAATAAGTATTGAGAACATTAGATGTGCTCTTGAAAGTGAGTCTATGGGTTGTTGTGGGAACAGTTCAGTAATGGGGCAAGTGAAGTTGAGTTGAAGTTATCCCTTCTGGTTCAAGTGCCTGATGGCTGAGGGATAATAACTGTTCCTGAACCTGATGGTGTGGGCTCTGAGGCCTCTGTACCTTCTTCCTGATGGCAGCAACGAGAAAAGAGTTTGGCCTTAATGGTGGGAGTCTCAGATGGATGCTGCTTTCTTGTGATAGTGCTCCATGGTGGGGAGGGCATCCACAGTAAATACAAAGAAACACAATAGAATCAATGAAAAATTGCACGCAAAGATAGATATAACCAATGTGCAAAAGACAAAAAAAAATGAGCAAATACAAAAGAAGAAATACATAATGATAATAAATTATAATAAATATTGTGAACATGAGTTGTAATGCCCTTGCAAGAGAGTCCATAGATTGTGTAATTAGTTCAGTGTTGTGGTGAGTGAAGTTTTCCACTCTGGTTCAGGAGCCTGATGGTTGAGTTTAATAACTGTTCCCGAAGTTGGTAGAGTGGGACTTAAGGCTCATCCAGTACAGAGACTGATGTTTGTCTGTATATTACAGTAATCAACAGATACGGAGAAAGGGCAAGAAAGTAGCACTTCAAAAGCAATCAGCCATGATCCTATTTTCCACAACAGCTATCCCCTCCATCAGGAACATCTACAAGAGGCAATGTCACAGGAAGGCAAAGCTCATCTTTAGGCAGCCCCCACCATTTGGGCCATGCTGTTGTTGTCAATGCTGTCATTAAGTGGGAGATACAGGAGGCTGAAGTTTCAGCAACTGTTTCTTCCCACTGCCATCAGTTTCTTGAAAAAACATAACTCGACCTTGCAGAACACAATCTCAATGGCTCTTCACACGGCCTTAGACCACCTGGACAACACAAACACCCGTGTCGGGATGCCGTTCATCAACTATAGCTCAGCATTTAATACCATCATTCCCACCATCCTGATTGAGAAGTTGCAGAACCTGGGCCTCTGTACATCCCTCTGCAATTATATCCTCGATTTCCTAACTGGAAGACCACAGTCTGTGCAGGTTAGTGACAATATCTCCTCCTCGCTGATGATCAATACTGGTGCTCCTCAGAGTTGTGTGCTTAGCCCACTGCTCTACTTTCTCTATACGCATGACTGTGTGGCTAGTGTTACGTACCCTGTAACTGGGTTGCCAAACCAGCAGAAATGGATCACTCAGTTGGAGTCTGGATTACTAGAACTAAGAAAGTTTTATTAAAGAAACAAGCAACACAGTAATCGAAAGGATAATAAATGCAACAGTTCAGCAATGATAAACACACATGTGCACAGAATTAAAATAACAGCATCAATCAAGCTCTATCGTTGTCTAGGGGTAAATGACCAAATTTCAAAGTGACACAAAAGTTCAGTCCAATTTAGTTCAGTTCGCAGTAATCGTTGCCATGGCGATGGACAACGTGGGGGGAGAGAGAGAGAGAGAGAGAGAGAGAGAGAGAGAGAGAGAGAACAGGAACGACTGATCATTCAGACACGGCTTCCACTCACAGACCGGCGAGATTGCTCACAAGCAGCTTTCCGGGCGGGTCCTTGGTGATGTCACCTGAGGTCACCGACTGTGACCCCTTCTCCAGATGCGGTCGATCCTCTGCAGTGAACTCGGCACCCAAGCAAGGGCGGACACACACCGGGTTTCCGCTGATCGTACCTTTCCACCCTGTGTGTTGTCCGGTACTTCTCACCGACTCGTGAGAGACGCACCACTTCCAGGGTCTCGTTACCTCGGGTGTCGTGTGTGCTGCCTTAGCAAACCTGTCCCTTTTTATCCCCCTGCTGGGGTATCGCCTGTCCATCACTTCAAACAGTTCAGGGTTCAAAGGGGGAGCCGCTCCAGACAGCTCTCTCTCTCCCGTCCCTTCATTACACATCTCCAGATGCTGTTTCATTGTGTTCCTTATCTCTCTCTTGAAGACAGGTGGCAGACCAACTGCTGATCACACAGGACAGCTAACATCTATGTGTATTCTCGTCACACTAGGCATAGCTCAAATACCATCTATAAATTTACTGATGATACAACCATTGTTGGTAGAATCTCAGATGGAGACGAGAGGGTGTACAGGAGGGAGATATGCCAACTAGTGGAGTGGTGTTGCAGCAATGACCTTGCACTCAATGTCAGTAGGACAAAAGAACTGATTGTGGACTTTAGGAATGGTAAGACGAAGGAACACGTACCAATCCTCATAGAGGGATCAGTAGTGGAGAGAGTGAGCAGCTTCAAGTTCCTAGTGTCAAGATGTCCAAGGACCTAACCTGGTCCCAACATATCGATGCAGCTATAAAGAAGGCAAGACAGCGACTATACTTCATTAAGAGTTTGAAAAGATTTCGTTTGTCAACAAAAACACTCAAAAACTTCTATAGATGTACCATAGAGAACATTCTGACAGGCTACATCACTGTCTGGTTTGGAGTGGGGGGTCTACTGCACAGGACCAAAAGAAGCTGCAGCTTCTATGATGGTCATAAATTTAGTGAACTCCATCTTGGGTACTAGCCTACAAAGTACCCAGGACATCTTCAAGGAGCGGTGTCTCAGAAAGACAGCATCCATTATTAAGGACCCCCAGCAACCAAGGCATGTCTTTTTCTCATTGTTACCATCAGGTAGGAGGTACAGAAGCCTGAAGGCTCACACTCACACTTCTTCCCCTCTGCCATCTGATTCCTAAATAGACATTGAACCCATGAACACCACCTTGTTTTTTTAATATATATTATTTCTGTTTTGCACAATTTTTAATTTAATATATAGTAATCTATTTATTTATTTATTTTCTTCTATATTATGTATTGCATTGAACTGGTGCTGCTAAGTTAACAAATTTCACAACACATGCCAGTGATAATAAACCTGATTCTGATTCTGACTCTGACACATTATTTTCCTGTCTCCCAACTTGCACTGATGTCATTATGATGACCTATTCACTCGGTTATGTAAATTTTGATTTATATTAACTTCTTGTGCTGACATATTTCTACCCTGGATATTCATGACTATGATAATAAACTTGAAGTTGAGTTGTTTACAAAATTGGTTTGATTACAGAAGAGAGGTGTTTCTCTGACTAGATGTCTAGAACCAGAGTGAAATAATACAGATGAAAATGTCGATTGTCTGATTAGTCAGTTTGTGAATGACACAGGAAAGTTGTCAAAAGACAGCAGGATGTATATCAGTTGCAGATGTGAGTGCAGAAACAGCAATTGATGTTTAATCTTGAAAAGTGGGAGGCAGTACCCTAAAAAACACGAATGCAAACTCCTAGTCCTGGACTCGACACCTCCCTTTGCAACTGGATCCTTGACATTGTAACCGACAGACTGCAATCGGTAAGGATAGGCAGCAACACATCTGCCATGGTTATCGTCAATACCGGTGCCCCACAAGGACTTGTACTCAGCCCCCTACTCTTCTCCCTGTTCACTCACAGTTGCATAGCCAGATTCTGTTCTAACCCCATCTACAAGTTTGCAGATGACACCACCGTAGTGGGCCTACCTCAACCAAACATGAGTCAGGATGTAGAGAGCCTAGTGACTTGTTGTCATGGCAACAACCTCTCCAGCAATGTCAAACAAAAGGGCTTCAGGAAGGTGGGGGTGGAGTGTAGGGCCTGTGCTCTTGTTTATATCTGTGAAGCTGAGGAAATTGGGAAGGTCCTAGGATTGAAAGTCACCTGTCCTGATTTAACCCTGTTGATGCCATGGCCAAGGACACTCACTAGCATACAGGTTGGCAGTTGCATTTTGCATAATATCACATCGCTCCACATTTAAGGTTATAGAATGTCTACAGCACAAATGGAGGCCATTTGGCCCTTCGTGTCTGTGCTGATGCCCTACCAGAGTAATTCTCTAGTTCAATCCCTCAGCCACTTTCTAAATTCTACAAGTTTTTTACACCGTATATTCATGCCGTCAGCCTTTTAAGGCTAAATGGAATCCACCTGCAGGCAATAGTTTCCAGATTCCAACTATGCATTGCTTAGAACAAAGAATTCCTTTATTTTATACCTGTGACCTCTTACCTTCAACCTCCACTACTGGAATCTGCCTCCCTCTATCCATCCCTTATTACTGGAATAGGTTAAACCAATTTGATTAAACTTCCTCTTATTCTTCTCCAAAGAAACAGCCCCAACATTTCTACTTTATCTTTGTAACTTTAGTCCATAAACCAATCTCATAAATGTTTTCTCTAAAGCCTTCATGTAAATTCTACAGGCAGGAGTCAGTGTTTTATAAGGATTCAGCAAGACCTCTCTGAACTCTGCCATGGACAGTCCCAAGCCCAGCTGAGAAAAGTGGGGGGTTGGGCATGGGGTGAGCAACCCCAACCTGTAAAAACACAGAGCTACAGAAGTGGCAACAGGAGCTCCAAAAACCTCATCACTGGGAAAAGAAGACTCTTTGAAGATGGGCTACACCTGGGAACAACTTGAAAGACGGTCCAGGATAGAAGACTCATGCAAGCTGCTGTCAGCAGCCAATGCCCCAGAAGGGATAAAGGACCTAAGAAGATGAAGAAGACCTCCCTGCTTTTATACTGTCTTCTTCAGTTGATAAAGCTAAGAATCACTTATGCCTTCTAAACCTCTTTGCACAACCTGCCCTACTACTTTCAGTGATTTTTGCGTATGGCATACACTGTCTCTTTATTCTGTCATCTTTTCTTTCTCATCATCTTGGGAGTTATGAATTTATTTGTTATCTGACTGCTTCTTTTGGGAATGAATCAGAATCAGGTTTATTATCACCAGCATGTGTCGTGAAATTTGTTAACTTAGCAATAGCAGTTCAATAAAATACATAATATAGAAGAAAATAAATAAATGTAAATAAATAAGTAATTCAATTACAATATATGTATATTAAATAGATTAAAAATTATGCCAAAATAGAAATGATATATGTTAAAAAAGTGAGGTAGTGTCCAAGGGTTCAATGTCCATTCAGAAATCTGATGGCAGAGAGAAAGAAACTGTTCCTGAATCACTGAGTGTGTGCCTTCAGGCTTCTGTACCTCCTACCCGATGGTAACAATGAGAAAAGGGCATGCCCTGGGTGCTGGGGGTCCTAAATAATGGATGCAGCCTTTCTTTTTTTATTATTCATTTTTTTATTGCAACACCAACAAATTACATTCAATACAACCAGTTGCCAATTACATTTTGACTGTTTAACCCAGCCACCCCCCAGCCTTCATCACTATCCCCCCTCCACCCCTCTCCCCTCCACCAATCAACTGAATAGTAGTACATACACAGACAAAGCATTCCTATTTTAACAAAAGATCTTTTAAGTTAGATATCAAATTTGTCCACATTAAGATTGTGTTTGGTCATGCATCATTTACTCTTGCTGATGAAAGTTCCAGATAAGAAATGTCCAAAAAGCTCTGAAGCCAGTGAGTATTTGAAATATCATGGGGAGGTTTCCAACGGTGGACTACAATCTTCTTAGCTGCAGTCAGGCCTGCCAGCCAGATTTTGCGTGCTTTTTCCATAAGGGAAAGGTGGGAGTCATCACTTAGAAGATGTACAGCAGGGTCCATTGGTAATCGTACCCCTGTTAGTTCTGTAAGAGTACTGATAACCTTCCCCCACAAATCAAAAACCCCTGGACATTCCCATACAACATGTATAAAAGAGCCAATGGCTCCATGGGGGCAAAATGAACAATAAGGGTCAGGAACCAGTCCCATTTGATGTCTAATTCTCGGTGTTAAGTATGCTCTATGACAAAATTTCAAGTGTACATACCGATGATTTGGGTTTTTCGAAGCACCGGCAGCATTATCCCAAATCGCATCCCAGTCAAAGTCTTGTCCCAATTCAGATATGTCCCTATCCTAAGCTTTCATTCCCGATGTGGGCATATAATTCTGGGAGTTTAGATATATGACACTATCTGTCCTGGAGCACTCTGTATCCAACTTAAAATGGGATGGTCCTTTAAATCTGACCCCCAGGGAACGCCGTAGGCTTTACAAGCTGATCTTACTCAAAAGTAGAAGAAAGTGAATATTTATCAATATTATATCGAGATATCAGTTCTTGAAAGCTAAGGATAGTACTTGCCCCATTAATATCTTGAAGAGTAGTAATACCTTTATCCTCCCAAGTTCTGTTAATGAATGGTTTCCCCCCCAGATAGAAAACGATTATTGTTCCATAATGGAGATGATGGATGCAGCCTTTCTGAGACATCATTCCTTGAAGATGTTCTGGGTACTTTGTAGGCTAGTACCCAAGATGGAGCTGACTAAATTTATGACCCTCTGCAGCTTCTTTCAGTCCTCTCCCGCACCCCCATACCAGACAGCGATGCAGCCTGTCAGAATGCTCTCCACAGCACATCTATAGAAGTTTTTGACCGTTTTTGTTGACATACCAAATCTCTTCAAACACTTAATGAAGTATAGTTGCTGTCTTGCCTTCTTTATAGCTGTATCGATATGTTGGGACCAGGTTAGATCCTCAGAGATCTTGACACCCAGGAACTTGAAACTGCTCACTCCCTCCACTTCTGATCCCTCTATGAGGATTGGTATGTGTTCTTTCATATTACCCTTCCTGAAGTCCACAACCAGCTCTTTCGTCTTACTGAAGTTGTATGCATGTGTCTCAATGGTACCAGGGCCACCTGTGGCTGAAAGGCAGCTCATGCACTGCTGTTGTTTTGCCTATCAAATTTTGGTTCCAGTTTGCTTGGGCCAGATCCCATTGGAAATGGTTGTTCATTTGTTTTTCACTTTCTCCTCTTCCATAGCTGACCTAAATCTTCTGCCTCAAAGTTCCTCTTCCAAAACTTGCTACACATGACCCTCTCATTCTCTCTAACCAGATACATAAATACCTCCTTCTTGGTTGAATCAGAAGATGTCCTCTTTTAGGCAGTCTTCATCTTCTCAGCCTTTTTACATTGGGATCATTGAAGTCCCCCCTTCTAACAAATTTTGTGATTGCTTTCTCATTTCCCAATATTTTTTTCAGCTCCCATTGTTGGTGACTAAACCAACAGTATAATATTCCCAAGCAACACACACAAAATACTGGAAAACTCAGCAGTCAGGCAGCATCTATGGAAATGAACAAACAGTCAACGTTTCAGGCCGAGACCATTCTTTGGGACTAGAAAGGAAGGGGGAAGACAGCAGGTGGGGGAGGGGAAGGTGGATACCCAGAAGGTGATGGGTGAAGCCAGGTGAGTGGGAAAGGAGAGGAAGAAATCTGATAGGAGAGGACAATGGACCCTTGGAGAAAGGGAAGGAGGAAGGGACCCGAGGGAAGTGATAGAAAAGGTAAAAGTTTAGAGTGGGGAATTAAGGAAGGGTGGAAATTTTTTTTTACCAGAAGGAAAAATTGATGTTCATACCATCAGATTGGAATCTACCCAGACAGAATATAAGATGTTGCTCCTCCACCCTGATGGTGGCCTCATTTTGGCACAAGAGAAGGCCATGGACTGATATGTCGGAATGGGAATGTTCCCTCTCTCTTTCGCCTCCTACTACCATTATATCCACATCAGCCATTCCTCTCCACAGCCCCTGAGCACCTTTTATCTCCCCCATGCAGTGCCACTTTACACTTACACTCCACACTTCTTACCTACACTGACACAGTCACCATCCTAATGTGTTTTCATATATGCCCTGCTACTACCTGGAAGAGTTCCTCTTGCCAACAGTCACTTTGTCACGTTATCATTTCCTGTCAAAGTTACCTTACATATAGATACGTCTGCACCTAGCCTCACTTTATGGACTCACAATCAGTCTATGTATATGGGGTAATCTTACAGCCATTACTTGTACATTATGGTTTGTACTGAAGAACGTCAATAAGCAATCTTGAATCTTAGCTCTAACCAAACAAACTCTGTATTTGACCCCTCTACAACATCCTCTCTGCCCAGCACTGTCATGGCCTGTAGATTGTTTTGGGTTGTTCAGGAGTGGCTGAGTGGGTGCATAATGGGATGTGGGATGCTGTGGGTCAGATGCAGCCTCTATGACTGCAGTGAAGCTGAGAGTTGGCCTCCTGTGTGGTGCAATATTACCTGGAGAGCAAGAGGGCCCCAGCTCTATCACCAGAACCAGCCTGTTCTCTCCCTGAATTCAGGCCATTGTGCTTCTGCTGTTCTCGGGCAGCGAGCCAGCTCCACGTTGATGCTATGTGAACTTGTTCATTCAGTAAATTTCATTATGACTCCAGGCACTGACGGCTCAGAGTTGCTCTTTTGAATTCAGCCATATTTCAATTTGCATTCAGCAATGAGAAAGATATCAATTACAGCAGGATTTGCCTTTCCTAGGTGACTTGGGCCATTGTGTTCAGGATGTGCTTCATCAACGTTTATAATAACCCCAAGTAGATCATAAGCCCGCCACAGAAGCCGGGCTGTTTAAAATCAGTTAGTTAATTAAATCCAGAACAAAACCAAAACACCATTAATGATGACCATAAAGCAACGAAGCCAATACACAAAATGCCAAAAGCAGCGTGGTTTCCTCGAGGGGAAATCTTGCCTGACAAATATGTTGGAGTTCTTTGAGGACATAACAGGCAGAGTAGACAAAGGTAAATGTTCAGAAGGCCTTTGACTGGGTGCCGTACCTGAGAATGCTTAACAAGATAAGAGGCCATGGTATTACAGGAAAGATACTAGTGTGGATAAAGCATTGGCTGATTGGCAGGAAGCAGAGATAGGGAATAAAGGGGGCTTTTTCCGGCCGGCTAACGGAGTTCTGCAGGAGTCTGTGTTGGGACCGCTTCTTCAATGATTTGTCAATGTTATCTGTCATTGATTTGGATGACAGAATTGATGACTTTGCGGTCAAGTTTGTAGATGAAATGAAGGGGGTGGATGGGCAAGTAGTGTTGAGGAAGCAGAGAGTCTGCAGAAGGACTTCAACAGATGAGGAGATTGGGCAAAGAAGTGACAGGTGGAATAAAGTGTAGGGAAGTGTATGGTCATGCACTTTGGTAGAAGGAATAAAGATGCAGACTATTTTCTAAATGGGGAGAAAATTCAGAAATTAGGTGCAAAGGGACTTGGGATTCCGTAGGAGTTAGCTTGCAGGTTGAGTCCGTGGTGAGGAAGGCAAATTAGCATTCATTTCAAGAGAACTTGAATATAAAAGCAAGGATGTAATGCTGAGACCTTATAAGGCATTAGTCAGGCCACACTTGCAGTATTGTGAGCAATTTTGGGGCCCCTTATCTTAGAAAGAATGTTCTGGCATTGGAGAGGGCCCAGAGGAGGTTCACAAGAATGATCCTTGGATTGAAAGGAGTGTTTGGTGGCTCTGGGCCTGTACTAGCTGGAGTTTAGAAGAATGAAGGGATATCTCATTGAATTCTATCAAATATTGAAAGGCCTAAACAGAGTGGGATGTGGGGGGGTGGGGGGTCCTATGGTAGGGGAGTCTAGGACCAGAGGACATAACCTCAGACAAGTAGGATGTCCCTTTAGATCAGAGATGAGGAGGAATTTCTTTAGCCAGAGGATGGTGAATCTTTGGAATTCATTGTTACAGATGGCCATGGAGGTCAAATCATTGGGTATATTTAAAGTGGAGTTTGATAGGTTCTTGATTACTATGGGTGTCAAATGTTACAGGGAGAAGTTAGGGGAATTCATTTGAGGGGGATAATAAATCAGCCATGATTGAATGGCAGAATGAGCTGAATGGCCTAATTTTGCTCCAATGTCTTCTGGTCCTATGGTCATATGCTAGAGGAACTTATCAGGTCAGGCAGCATCCATGGAAGGGAACAGACAGTTGATGCCTTTGGCCGAAACCCCTCATTAGGACTCACTTCCGATTGACTGATGTGCTTCGGGGGGGAACCTGCCTTACTCACTTGTTATAGTCTACCTGTGACTTCAGACCTCAGTGAATTAGAGGATTTCAGGGAGCCATTGGGGAAAGGATCATTGTCTGTATCTGGATCCCGGTAATGAGTAAGGGGGTACACAGTGGAATGTAGAGGGGCAGTTTGTGGGGATGTGTTGGTGCTGCTCTCTCGAATCTCCATATGAATAACAGGCTTGGTAAGCCCCAAGCATCAGAGAAGATTTGCCTCCAGTGAGTGCTGAATGATCCCTTGTTCAGAGGGGAAAGGATATCCCTGTCTGTAGCATGCACACCCTGACCTGGTATCTGCAGTGTGCTCTATCCTGGCAGCAATATGCGGGCTAAGTACAGAAAGAAGGCCCTGTGAGAGGAGCTGCAGAAGTGGCATTTTGGGTGCCCAGTGACCACCCAATGACTGGCAGTGAACACAGGCACCGCAGAATTGGGCTATATGTCCCACCTGGCCCAAACTATTCGAGCCTCCAAGGTTGAATTTTCTCTCTGTGTCTGGCTGCTGTGGAAAGGATGTCTAATTCATGGTGTGCTCTAGCAAATCAGTGGAGTGTGCAGTGGCAGAATCTTCACTTGAAGATGTGTTAGTGGGAGGACAATGTGGCTGAGGTTCTGAGGCTCTCCAGGAA
This sequence comes from Mobula birostris, assembly GCF_030028105.1. Classification (NCBI taxonomy): domain Eukaryota; kingdom Metazoa; phylum Chordata; class Chondrichthyes; order Myliobatiformes; family Myliobatidae; genus Mobula; species Mobula birostris. Next base: position 62,368,725 of record NC_092393.1, on the reverse strand, counting down.
GCTTGGGAGAGTGGAAAGTGCTAAAGTCAGTAGCTAAAACTTGTAACTTTTCCAAGTGGTTAAACCTCTGATGACCAGATTTCAGTAAGAGTTTAATCACTGGTCTAGTTGGCTGGTGGCGCAGTGGCATCAGTGCCGGACTTCAGAGCGAAGGCTCCTGAGTTCGAATCCGGCCGGCTCCCTTGCACACTTTCCATCCGTGTTGAGTTGAGCGTCAAGCTAGCAACTCGGCCTCATAAAAATAAGAAAGCCTGCTAAAAAAAACGCCGTCATGATTGCGTCCTGATGACTCCACTCGGAGTTAAGGGCTTTCTTCTTCTTAATCACTGGTATCCTTGAGGAAGATCTTCCGTGGGAACCTCTGGGAGGTGTTAGCCAGTGTTAAAATAAAGATAAAGGCTAGCTTTACTTGTCACATGCATCAAAACATGCAGTGAAATGCATCCTCTGCATCAACGGCCAAACCAGTATGACGAGTGTACTGGGGGCAGCCCGCAAGTGTTACCACACTTTATGGCACCCACATAGCATACCCACAAGTCACTAACCCTATGACTAGGTCACACATCTTTGGAATGTGTGAGGAAACCAGAGCACCGAGAGGAAACCTATGCAGTCACAGGGAGAACATACAAACTCCTCACAGACCATAACAGGAATTAAATGCTGATTACTGGCACTGTTGACTGTTATGCTAACTGTATTGCTACCATGTGCTGTCCAAAAGTGCTTCCAAAAAGGACCGGCAGTGGTAGAATTCAAACCCATGCCTCTGAAGAGACTTGAACCTTCTCACGACACCTTGGACTTCTCAGCCACGCGATTGACAATACTGGTTATTTGATCACTGTGGCCAGTGCTGGTTATTTGATCTCTGTGGCCAATGCTGGTTATTTGATCACTGTGGTCAATGCTGGTTATTTGATCTCTGTGGCCAATGCTGGTTATTTGATTACTATTGCCAGCAATTAACTGGAGATCATGGATCCACAGAACTCCAGCCAAACCTTGGTTGACTTCCTCCTGTGGGTGGATGTAAAAACTCCCCTCAACTTTGAGCTTTAACCTGTGATCAAGACCAGGAACACACTAATCAAAGATAGCCAGCTTTGTGTCTAGCTGCCACCAGACAACAGTGGGATTATTCTGTAAATTCCCTCCGGGATACACTGTCGGCCTCTTAATCTATTCTGCTGGGCTCCTTGTGGGTTTTCAAGGCTGTGTGTGGGTAATAGTTGTAGAGATACCTTGTGAAGAGTTTTGAGGGTCTGGGCAAGAGCCTTTTCTCTAGTTGGGGATGGAGTGAGGCCAGTGATCTATGTTCCATTCCTGATATGTTTTCGTCATGCTGTACAGTTTATCTCAATGATTTGGGGTAATTTACTTTTTACTTATTGAGATGAAGCACAGACAGACCCTTCTGGACCTTTGAGCCATGCTGCCCAGCAGTCCCCTAATTTAACCCTAACATAACCACGGGACAATTTACAATGACCAATTAGCCTACCAACCAGCACGTCTTTGGTCTGTAGGAGGAAACCAGATCACCCGGAGGGAATCCACGCAGTCATGGGAGAAAGTACAAAGTCTTTACAGATAGCGACAGGAATTGAACCTGGGTCATCTGTACTGTAAAGCATTGTGCTAGCCACTATACTACCGTGCCACCCTTAGTTGGTACATAGGGTATTGTATCTTCATCTGAACTCCCTCAAGAAGGTTTGGATGAAAAAAGAACAGTAATTACAAAGGACTGAAGCCTCTTCATCTTGTGGTGTGGTCATTGCAACTCTCCTGTCTTTGGGAAGCTGGCAATTCTCCAGGTATTATACCCTGCATACTGTTAATCAGTATGTCAGGCACTGTCCATTAAAGACAAACTGGGGATTCAAATGTGATTTATTGTATTTCTAATTCACAGTTTAAACAGTGAAAAAGAACCTAGAACAGTTCAGCGCTAGAAAGCCCATTCAGTCCGTCATGTTGTGCCAATCTTGTCCTTCACATGTGTATCATCTATATCCCTCCATTTGCTTTATACTCGTGTGTTCATTTAGAAGCCTCTTCAATTCCACAGTAGTGTAGCAGTTACCATAATGTTTTACCATGCCAGCCATTGGAAGATTGGGTCCAATTCCTCTCACTGTCTGTAAGGCGTTTGTATGTTGTCCCTGTGACTGTGTGGGTTTCCTCTGCGTGCTCTGGTTTCTTCCCACATTCCAAAAATGTATGAGTTAGCAAGTCATGGGCATGCTGTCTTGGTACTGGAAGCATGGTGACACATGCAGGCTTTCCCAGCCTATCCTCTGACCGTGTTGTTTGTTGATGCAAACAGTCACAGCACACTGTATGTTTCAACAAATCAAGCTAATCTTAAATCTTTCTTTGCCTGCTTCTACAGCTACCCTAGGTAGCCCCTTCCTGGCACCTCCCACTGCTTATATGTAAAAAAATAACACTTGTTCCTCATGTCTTTAAACCCCTATTCCCTCCCCAAACATAAAAGCATGATCTCTAGTGTTTGACATCTCTACCTATGGAAATTCTCCAGAGTCATAGAGACCCTGGCCCTCGACAGGCCCTTTGGCCCATCTAGTCCATGCCAAAACCATTTAAACTGCGTACTCCCATTGACCTGCACCAGGACCATAGCACTCAATATCCCTGCGCCTATCCAAACCTCTCTTAAACATAGAAATCGAGCTTGCATGACCTCTTGTGCTAGCAGCTCATTCCACACTCTCATGACCCTCTCAGTGAAGAAATTTCCTCTCATGTTCCCTTCAAACTTCTCACCTTTCACCCTCAAGCCATAACCTCTGGTTCCATCCAACCTCAGTGGATAAATCCTGCTTGCATTTATAATTTTGTATACTTCTATTAAATATTCTCTCAATCTTCTATGTTCTAACAATAGGTTACAGTCCTAACCTATCCAATCTTTCTTCATACCTCAGGTCCTCCAGACTCGGCAACATCCTTGTAAATTTTCTCTGCACTCTTTCAAACTTGGTTACATCTTTCCTGTAGCTAGGTGACCAAAACTGCACACGATACTCCAAATTAGGCCGCACCAATGTCTTATACAACTTCAACATAATATTCCATTTTTTTGTACTCATTACATAGATTTATGAAGGCCAATGTGCCAAAACTTTCTTTACGACCCTAACTACCTGCAATGCTACTTTTAATTAATTATGTTCCTGTATTCCCAGATCCCTTTGTCCTACCACACTTCTCAGTGCCTACCATTCACTGTGTAAGACCTGCCCTGGCTGGTCCTACCAAAGTGTAAAAGTGTAATTGCTAATTCAATTAACTACATTATCATCCATATCATTGATATAGATGACAAACAACAAAGGACTCAGCACTGATCCCTGTGGCACAGGGCTAGCCACAGACGTCCAGTTAGAGAGGCGACCCACTACTACCACTCCCTAGCCAAAGTCTAATCCAATTTACTACCTCATCCTGAATGCCGAGCCACTGAACCTTCTTGACCAGCCTCCCTTGCGGGACCTTGTCAAATGCCTTACTAAATTCCATGTAGATAACATCCACAGTCTTGCCTTCATCCACTTTCCTGGTAACTTCCTCAAGAAATGCTATAAGGTTGATTATATGTGACCTACCATGCACAAAGCCATGCTGACTATCCTTAGCCAGTCTATGTCTATCCAAATAATTATATATCCAGTCCCTTAGAATACCTTCCAGTAACTTTCCACAACTGATGTCAGATTCACCCACCTATAATTTCCTGGTTTCTGTTTGGAGCATTTTTTAAACAGCGGAAAGAGCATTTTCTAAAGGAAAGATGACGCTACCATTGCTATCAAGAGAAGTCAAAGCCAACATAAAAGCCAAAGAGAGGGCATATAATAGAGCAAAGATTCGTGGGAAGTTATAGGATTAGGAAGCTTTTAAAAACCAATGGAAGGCAACTAAAAAAGGTCATTAAGCAGGTAAAGATGGAATATAATATCCACTAATATTAAAGAAGATACCGAAAGTTTCTTTAGGTACATAAAGTGTAAAAGAGAAGCAAGAGTGGATGTCGGACTGCTGCAGAGGTGGTAATGGGAGACAATGAAATAGTGGACGGATTGAATAAGTATTTTGCATTGGTCTTCACTATGGAAGATACTAACTTTTGGTTCCATTTGTCAGGTGGCATGAAGTATGTGAAGTTACCATAATTAGAGAGAAGTTTTTTGGGAAACTGAAAGGTCTCAAGGTAAATAAGTCACCTGGACCAGAAGGTGTACATGCCAGGGTTCTGAAATAGGTGGCTAAAGAGATTGTGGAGGCATTAGTAATGATCTTTCAAGAGTCATTAGATCCTGGAATGGTACTGGAAGACTGGAAAATTGCAAATGTCACTCCACTCTTCAAGAAGGGAGAGAGGCAGAATAAAGGAACTATAGACCAGTTAGACTGACTTCAGTGGTTGGAAAGATGTTGGAATTCATTATCAAGGATGAGGTCTCAGGATACTTGGAGGCACAAGATAAAATAGGCCATAGTTACCATGGTTTCCTCAAGGGAAAATCTTCCCTGACTAATCTGTTGGAATTCTTTGAAGAAGTAACAAGCAAAACAAAGGAGAATCAGGTGATGTTGTGTACTTGGATTTTCAGAAGGCCTTTGACAAGGTGCCACTCTTGAGGCTGCTTAACAAGCTATGAGCCCATAGTATTACAGGAAAGATTCTATCATGGATAAAGCATTGGATGATTGGTACTGGCAGGAGGCAAAGAGTGGGAATAAAGGGAGCCTTTTCTGGTTGGCTGTCAGTGACTTTAGTGTTCCACAAGGATCTGGGTTTTACGTTATATGTCAGTGATTTGGATGATGGGATTGATGGTTTTGTTGCAAAGTTTACAGACAAAATGAAGATAGGTGGAGGGGCGGGTAGGTTTGAGGACGTAGAGAGGGTGCAGAAATTAGGAGAATGGGCAAAGAAATGGCAGATGGAATACAGTGGGAAGTGTATGGTTATGCATTTTGGTAGAAAGAATGAAAGAGTTAACTATTTTCTACATGGAGAGAAAATACAAAAAAATGAGATGCAAAGGGACTTGGGAATCCCTGTGCAGGATTTCCTAAAGGGTAATTTGCAGGTTGAATTTGTGGTGAGGAAAGCAAATGCAATGTTAGCATTCATTTCAAGAGAACTAGAATATAAAAGCAAGGATATAACGTTGAAGCTTTATAAAGCGCTGGTGAGCATCACTTGGAGTATTGTGAGCAACTTAGGGCCCCTTATCTTAGAAAGGATGTGCTGAAACTGGGGAGGGTTCAAAGATGTTTTATGAAAATGATTCCAGGATTGAATGGCTTGTCATACGAAAAGTGTCTGATGGCTCTGGGCCTGTATTCACTAGAATTCACAAGAATAAGGGGTGACCTCATTGAAACCTATTGAATGGTGAAAGGCCTTGATAGAGTGGATGTGGAGAGGATGTTTCTTGTGGTGGGAGTGTCTGAGACCAGAGGACACAGCCTCAAAAAGCTAATGTCCTGAGTTTTGAGTTCTAAATTGGGAGAGAGAAAGCTGATGTCTTGTGTTTTGAGTTCTAAATGGAGAGAGGGAAAGCTAATGTCCTATGTAGGATGCTGAATCTTGGTGGCTGTTAGTAACAGAAAATAACAGTGAAACACTTGCCTGTGCCATAAGGAAGTGGTGAGAATTACAGTCTGAGTGTCGCTGCAGATGAGATGATGTCACCAGAAGACGACATGGTGGTCTGTCCCCACTCCAACCACCTTCTCACTGTGTGTTCACCTCTGTGTGAATCCAAACCATTTGACACAGAGCCTCGTGAGGAGATACTAAGACAGGAGACAAAAGCTGTAATAAATGTGCTTGAGTATTCCTTAACTTCTGATGTCTTTGTGGAGGAGATGTTTCTGATATGCTACTGACCAGTCTCTGTGCTCTCTCCCCTCAATTCTTCTACTTACAGGATCACAATGCTACTTTTCACACAAACAGACCGGATCTGACGGCGTGTTTCCACAACACTATCCTGGTTTGGATTCCGTGTATTTTTCTCTGGCTGGCCTTCCCACTATACTTCCTGTATCTCCGACAGAGCAAACGAGGTTATATCAGAGTCACCGTACTCAACAGGGTCAAAACGGTAGGTGTGACTCATTTGCGAAGCTTGCTGCTACTACTGGGTTGCAAGTATCGTGGGGAATAGGAGGCTAGAGGGCAGAACATGGCCTGGGGGGTGAGGATCTTTGATGATGTTGATTTTTACAGTAACATTTCATGTAAATGTGCTCAATGGTTGGGAGGGCTTTACCTATGATGTAGGGGGCCGAATCCACTACCTTTTGTTGGATTTTAGGATTTTCTGCTCAAAGGCATTGGTATTCCCATACCGGGCTGTAATACAGCCAGTCTGTGCACTCTCCACCACACATCTATAGAAGTTTCCCAATGACACTGTTTTCGATGACATGCCAAATCTCTGCAGACTCCTGAGGAAGCAGAGGTGCTGTTGTGCTTTCTTTGCAATAATATTTACATAATGGGTTCAGGACAGACCCTCTGAGATAGTGACACCCAGGAATTTAAAGTTACTGACCCTCTCCGCCTCTGAATTTCCGATGAATACTGGCTTGAGGACCTCTGGTTTCCCTCTACTGAAGTCTACAATCAGTTCTTTGGTCTTATAGACATTTGAGTGAGGGGTTGTTGTTACTACACCACTCAGCGGAGTTTTCAATCTCCCTCCTGTTTGCTAATTCATCACCTTCTTTGATACAGCCCACCACAGTAGTGTCATCAACAAACTTGTATATGGTGTTGGAGCTGTACTTAGTCACACGGTCATAGATGTAAAGTGAGTAGAGCAGGGGTCTAAGTATACATCCCTGTGGTGCTCCTGTGCTGATGGAGATTGTGGAGGAGATGTCTTTGGCAATCCGAACTGGCTGTGGTCTACAAGTGACGAAATCCGGATCCAATTGCACAAGGGGTTATTGAGGCCCAGGTCTTGGAGTTTACTGATTAGTTTTGAGGGGATGATGGTGTTAAATGCTGAGCTGTAATTGATAAAGAGCAGAGATACTCCAGAAGGTATTGGCAGTGGACAATAACATTGCAGATAAAATATAACGTGGGGAATGTAGAAAAGTGAAAAGATCATAAGAAATAGGACAGAATTAGGCCATTTGGCTCCTGTGCCATTTCGTCATGGCTGATGTATTTTCCCCTCAATAGCATTCTCCTGCTTTCTCCCCATAGCCTTTGATGCCCTGCCTAATCAAGAACTCTCTGCTTTAAATATGCCCAATGACTTGGCCTACACAGCTATCTGTGGCAATAAATTCTACAGTTCACCTGTCACTGACTAAAAATAAAATCCTCCTCATCTCTGTTCTAAAGGCATGTTCTCCAATTCTAAGGCTGTGCTCTCTGGTCTTCGACCCTCTGACTATAGGAAACATCCTCAAAGTTCAAAATACATTTATTATCAAAGTATGTATACTATATACTACCTTGAGATTCATCACCTTACAGGCAGCCACAAAACAAAGATACCCAAAAGAACCCCATTAAAAAGACTGTCAAACACCCAATGTGCAAGCAACGAAAAGAAAACAAATAACGTCCAGAACTGAAGTTCATCAAAATGAGTTCACAGCCACAAAACCAGTCATCACTGAAGCTGGTCCAAGAGCCCCATTAGTTGCTGTCCACATCCTCTCAACATTTCCTAATATTGACTGGGAAATGGATGCATTGATGCATCTAGAAGATACTGACAGATTAAGTGAGTGGACAAGGACATTGCGGGTAGAATATAATATGGAGAATGGTTTTTAAAAAAAGTGTAAAAGCAGGGTATGGTTGAAATAGTGAGAGATTTAATTCTCACTGAAGGGTCAGTGGTAGAAAGGGTGAGCATTTTCAAGTTCCTGGGTATCAACATCTCAGAGGATCTATCCTGGACCCACTATATTGATGCAGTCATGATGAAGGCATGTCAGCAGCTATACTGGGGAAGCAAGAGGATGGTTGCTGTTTCTGGTCAAGACCAGGAATCAGAAGGGAGAGGGAGGGGTGAGGCAGAGGCTGGCAGGTGATAGGTGGAGCCATAAGTGGGAGGTGGGGGGAAACGTAAACCATGAAAGAAGAATCAAAGCAGCACAGTAGCATTACAGTTAGCATAACACTACTACACCACCAGTGACTCGGGTTCAGTTCCGCTTCTGTCTGTAAGAAGTTTGTTCTTTCTCCCCGTGACCACATGGGTTTCTTCTGGTGCTTTGGTTTCCTCTCACTGTCCAAAAATGAATGGGTTAGTAAGTTGTGGGCATGCTATGCTGACACGGGTGGCGACACTTGCAACCTGCCCCCAGTACATCCTCGCACTGTGTTGATTGTTGACACAAAACAATATATTTCACTGTACATATGACAAATAAAGCTAATCTTTATACCTCTGTATGATCACCCCTCACTCTCCTCTGCTCCAGTGAAAACTGTCCCAAACTGCTCAACCTCTTTCCATAATACAGTCCCTCAGGTCCCAGTAATAGCCTCTGAATGCACTGAGGTTTACAGCTCATCTTTTGTGAAACTTCATTCTGGCACAAAGCCAATCTGGACAATGTTTATTCAAAGCCAGTAAACGAGTGACTGATCAATTAGTTTCCTGGGCAGCTCAGGTATCAGAGAAAGCAACAGAGATGGGTCAGAGCTGCCCCCCTTCCATTGGCTGTTCCTCCTGCCCAGCTTGGAAATTTGGGCAGAGAAATGGATGACAGAGTTTAATCCTGGAAAGTCAGCAGTGAATTACTTTAGGAGATCAGATGTAAAGAGTAAGTGTCAGAACTCTTAGAAATGTTGAAGTACAGTATATACAGAAGGATCTTGGGTTGCAAGTGCACAGCTTCCTGAAAGTGGCAGAATGGTATACAGCACACTTGCCCTCACTGGTCGGGACACTTACGTAACAAAATCAGGAAGTCCTGTAACCTTTGTACCCAAGAGTACATTGGGAGAATTATAAACACAAACATGAGGAAATCTGCAGATGCTGGAAATTCAAGCAACACACATCAAAGTTGCTGGTGAGCGCAGCAGGCCAGGCAGCATCTCTAGGAAGAGGTACAGTCGATGTTTCAGGCCGAGACCCTTCGTCAGGACTAACTGAAGGAAGAGTGAGTAAGAGATTTGAAAGTGGGAGGGGGAGATCCGAAAAGATAGGAGAAGACAGGAGGGGGAGGGATGGAGCCAAGAGCTGGACAGGTGATTGGCACAAGGGATATGAGAGGATCATGGGACAGGAGGCCCAGGGAGAAAGAAAAGGTGGGGGGGAAGCTCAGAGGATGGACAAGGGGTATAGTGAGAGGGACAGGGAGAAAAAGGAGAGAGAGAAAAAAAGAATGTGTGTATATAAATAAATTCCCTCTCACTATACCCCTTGCCCATCCTCTGAGCTTCCCCCCCACCTTTTCTTTCTTCCCAGACCTCCTGTCCCATGATCCTCTCATATCCCTTGTGCCAATCACCTGTCCAGCTCTTGGCTCCATCCCTCCCCCTCCTGTCTTCTCCTATCTTTTCGGATCTCCCCCTCCCCCTCCCACTTTCAAATCTCTTACTCACTCTTCCTTCAGTTAGTCCTGACGAAGGGTCTCGGCCCGAAACGTCGACTGTATCTCTTCTGAGAGATGCTGCCTGGCCTGCTGCGTTCAGCAGCAACTTTTATGTCTGTTACTTGGGATAATTATGTGCAGTTCTGGTCACACCTGTAGAAAAGAAGTGGAGGATTTGAAGTGGGTACAGAAGTGGTTTACAAGGATATTTGCCTACTTTGGGATGTGTTAGCTATAGTGAGAGGTTGGACATACTCAAGACAAACTTTTCACTGCAGCTTTGGAGGCTAAGGAAAGGCCTGATAGAAATGTATAAAAATTGAAGGGCAAAGACAGAATTGGTAGAGGTTTTATCCCTGGGTGGAAGTGGCCAGTAGTAGAGGTTTAAGGCGAGAGGGAGAAAGCTTAAGGGAGAGTTACAAGAATTTTCTTTGCAGAGTGGTGGGTGCCTGGATGGTGCTGCAGAGGCAGGTGGTAGAGGCATACATAACAAATGTTTAAGCAAGCAGGTTTGCTTGTATAGCACTTTTCAAGCACAAGGCGGTTCAAAGTGCTTTACATAGAACAAGATATAAAAAAAATCAAATTTCAGTCAATATTATAGAATAAAATCACACAAAAAAGGAGTTACATTACAAGGGATTCTAATTAAAAGCTACAGCAAAAATAAAAGTTTTAAGCCTCAATTTAAAAGAGCTTAAAGTTGGGGCAGATTTCAGATCCTCTAGAAGGTTATTCTAGATAGGTGGAGAATAGTAACTAAAAGCTGCTTCACCATGTTTAGTTTTGACCCTGGGGATGGTAAGTAGATCTGCCCCTGACGACCTGAGAGCTGGGGAAGGTTCATATTGCAGCAAGAGATTGGAGAGGTATTTTGGCCTGACACCATTCAGTGCTTTATAAACCAGCAGTAGTATTTTAAAGTCCTCTGATGGATTGGAAGCCGGTGTAGTGATCTGAGAACTGGGGTGATACATTCTACGTTTTTGGTCTTAGTGAGGACTCTAGCAGCATTCTGAATGAGCTGCAGCAGTCAGAGGGATTTTTACAGACTCCTGTGAAAACGCCATTATAGTAGTCAGGCGTACTAAAAATCACTGCACGGATGAGTTTTCCTCGATTTTGTTGAGACATAAGCCCTTTAACTCTCACTATATTTTTAAGATGATAGTGGCCTGACTTTGTAATTGTCTTAATGTGGCAGTTAAAATTTAAGTCGGGAGTCCATCACAACACCAAAGTTTCCGGCTTGGTTTGTGGGCTATAACGACAGAGATTCTAAGTGAGCTCTGACTTTTAATCATTCTTTTTTGGCACCAAAAACAATTATTTCAGTTTTCTCTTTGTCTAACTGGAAGAAATTTTGGCTCATAGTAATAGTAATACTTTATTGGTCCCGGGAGAAATTGGTTTTCATTACAGTTGTACCATAAATAATAAATAGTAATAGAACCATAAATAGTTAAATAGTAATATGTAAATTATGCCAGTAAATTATGAAATAAGTCCAGGACCAGCCTATCGGCTCAGGGTGTCTGACCCTCCCAGGGAGGAGTTGTAAAGTTTGATGGCCACAGGCAGGAATGACTTCCTATGACGCTCTGTGCTGCATCTCGGAGGAATGAGTCTCTGGCTGAATGTACTCCTGTGCCCACCCAGTACATTATGTAGTGGATGGGAGACATTGACCAAGATGGCATGCAACTTGGACAGCATCCTCTTTTCAGACACCACCATGAGAGAGTCCAGTTCCATCCCCACAACATCACTGGCCTTACGAATGAGTTTGTTGATTCTGTTGGTGTCTGCTACCCTCAGCCTGCTGCCCCAGCACACAACAGCAAACATGATAGCACTGGCCACCACAGACTCGTAGAATATCCTCAGCATCGTCCGGCAGATGTTAAAGGACCTCAGTCTCCTCAGGAAATAGAAATGGCTCTGACCCTTCTTGTAGACAGCGTCAGTGTTCTTTGACCAAACCAGTTTATTGTCAATTGGTATCCCCAGGTATTTGTAATCCTCCACCATGTCCACACTGACCCCCTGGATGGAAACGGGGGTCACCGGTACCTTAGCTCTCCTCAGGTCTACCACCAGCTCCTTAGTCTTTTTCACATTAAGCTGCAGATAATTCTGCTCACACCATGTGACAAAGTTTCCTACCGTAGCCCTGTACTCAACCTCATCTCATCCTCATCCAATCAGTGACTTGTTCAATACAGTTTTTTAGTGATTGTTTGGAACCATAGTTACTTGATGACACTGTTAATATAAATCTGAGTGTCATCGGTATGATTAATTAAAGATATTTTGTTGCTTTCCATTCTTTAAGGAGCATTTAGATGGACACAGGAGCAGGCAGAGGATGGAAGTATTGCAAAGCCTGTGCAGGCTAGTGTGATTAGTTAAGATTGGCATCATGATCAGTACAGACATAATGGGCTATAGTGCCTGTCACAGCTCAGTATTGTTCTATCTAAAGCACCCACAGCTTCTGAATGGGTGTGGAGCTGCACTTGGCACTAACTTGGAAGAGTTGTTGTTGTGGGTGCAGGTGCAAGAGGGAGGCACAAGGTAAGAAGTGGTTAAGGTGAGCTGATGCCTGTGTTTGTAAATTCAGTTTCTCCCAGAGAATGTTCTGCTATTGGCCTGTTCAGTGTACCAAGACCAAGTTATTCTGATAAGAACAACACACATCAAAGTTGCTGGTGAATGCAGCAGGCCAGGCAGCATCTCTAGGAAGAGGTATAGTCGACGTTTTGAGCCGAGACCTTTCGTCAGGACTCTGTAATTTCCTAGTGTTTGCGAATTCTGATCAAAGCACCAGTTTTGTTTACATTCTCAAGGGCTCAATTCTCTTTTTCAGGAGGAAAGTCAATCATTAATGAACTTAAGTGAATGAAACAAATATGCCGCAATTGATGTATGTTTACAGGGAACTATTTCTTCAACTGTTAATGATACTCCACCTGGTTAACGATCCACAAACTGTCACGCTAACCACTACACTACTGTGACTATATCAGTGAAGTAGCTGAATAATGTCACACTGACCACTACACTACTATGACTATATCACTGAAATAGCCAAATAAAGTCACGCGAACCACTACAGTACTGTGACTGTATCAGTGTGTTGAGCCGTATTTATCTCTCACTGTATGTCCATTTTGTTCCTGGTTCCTTCTCCTGCAGGTTCTGGGGCTTCTGTTGTGGATTGTCTGTTGGTTGGATCTCTTCAATGCTATCCACGAGATGGTGAACCAAAAAGCATGGGTCCTAGCATATTTCATCAGTCCTCTGCTGCTGGGAGTGACCATGGTGAGCAAATTGCTATCACAGATTGTTCACAGCAGGAGAGGCAACCATTCAGTCTGTCAGGGTCATATTGGTTCTTTGCAAGGGGCCACCCAGTTAGCCCCGCTCCCAGTCCTCTCCCCCCAGAGCCCTTCGATTTCTTTCCTTTCACGTACTCAGCCTGCTCCTTACTAAACATTGACAGCTCATGCCATGTGTCCCTAACCCTGACCACTTCCTTTGTGTAAAACAAATTGTTCACCAGACTGTACCTCTTCCTAGAGATGTTGCCTGGCCTGCTGCGTTCACCAGCAGCTTTGATGTGTGTTGCTTGAATTTCCAGCATCTGCAGAATTCCTTGTGTTTTGTTTTCCAGGTGTCACTTTTGCCAGTTACTTTCAGTTCTTAATCCCTCCATGGTGAGAATTTTCTCTCCACCTGCTCTGTCTATCCTCATCAAGGTTTCAAACGCCATCAGACATAGGAGCAGAATTAGGCCATTGATTCTACTCCGCAATTCCATTATGACTGGTTTAATATTCCTCTCACCCAACCTCCTGCCTTCTCCCATAGCATTCGCCAGCCTTACTAACCAAGAAACTATCAACCTCTGCTTTAAATATACACAGTGACTTAGCTTCCATGCTGTCTGTAGCAATGAGTTCCACAGATTCACTGCCTTCTGACTAAAGAAATTCCACCTCATCTCTGTTCTAAATGGACGCCCCTCTATTCTGAGGCTGTGCCATCCGGTCCTAGACTCCCCCACTATAGAAACTCTGGGATTCCCTTGTAGCCTCCTCTGTTCTAAAAAAAAACCTCAGCACTCTCTCAAAATATATTACTCAAAGTGCACTACTCAGACCTATGATGCTGTAGATGTGGCCAAACTGGTGTTTCTGTAAAGGTTTACCCTGAATTCTTCACTCTTGTAATCTTAGCTTCTGTTTACAAAGCCCATATTCTCCCCTGGCACTGCCAACGCCATGAACTTTGTGCACAAACACTCGAATCTCTCTGTTCTTTAGACCAACCTCTAGTGTCGCCTCTTCTCATTCTTCGGCCAAATATAACATTTTTGTATTTCTCATCTTCTCATCATTGCCATATAGTCATTTTAACGTCTGTCTGTATCTCCCTGAAATATATTGCTATCATTGATTGATGGTTCTGGGCCTTTACTCCCTCAGTAGAGTGCATGTGAAGAGGATGTTTCTTATGGTAAGAGGGTCTAGGACCAGAGAGCACAGCCTCAGAATAAAGAGACATCCATTTAGGATAGAGATGAGGAGGATGAGAGTGGTGAATCAGTGGAATTCATTGCCATAGGTGGCTGTGGAGGGCAAGTCATTGGGTGTATTTAAGGCAGAGACTGATAGATTCTTGATTAGTCAGGGCATGAAGAGATATGGGAGAAGGCAGGAGACTGGGGCTGAGAGGAAAATGGATCAGCCATGATGAAATGGCAGAGCAGACTCGATGGGCCAAATGGCCTAATCCTGCTCCTATATCTTATGGTCTTACGGTCATCAGTCCTGAAGACATAATGATTACTTGACCTTTAGATGTCTACATTTACCAAATTAATTCATTTTCCCTCGTCCATTCGTAGTTACTTTTTCAAAATACTCCGTCAAGTTGGTTAGATGTACTTTGTCTTTAACAAATCCACACTGACTTTCACTGTCAATCCTCAATTGTGCAGATGACTGCTAATTCCAATCTATGTGGATGTTATCTCCTGTTCTATCCACCTGAGGATATTCATTCCTTTCCTAACCCATTGAAAACCTGAGCCGAATAATGAGACTATAATTCTGCAACAGGATTTAGATTGAGTGAGAGAGCAAAAGCCTACCAAATGGGAGTATAATGTGGAGAAATGTGGGCCTATGCACTTCAGTAAGAAAAATCAGAAGGCAGATTATTATCTAAATGGAGAGAGGCTACAAATGAGTGAAGTATAGGGCGTATGAATAGATGTTATAGAATGAGTGAGGTATAGCATAAGATCTATGAGCATAATTGGGCCATTTGGCCCATCAAGTCTGGACCACCATTCCATCATGGCTGATTTATTATCCCTCTCAACCCCATTCTGCTGCCTTCTCCCTGTAACCTTTGAAGCCCTGATCAAGCAAGTACCTATCACACTCTGCCTTAAGTATATCCAATGAATTGGCCTGCACAGCTGTCTGTAGCAATGAATTTGACAGATTCACCACCCTCTGGCTAAAGAAATTTTTCCCCATCTCTGTTCGAAATGGATGTCCCTCAGTTCTGAGGCTGTGCCCTCTGGTTTTAGACTCCCCTACTATGATCATGGGGGGATACCTGATGATTTAAGTAAATCAGTGTTCACCACACTTCCAAAGAAAGAAGGAGCAACAGAATGTGAGTTACATCGTACAATAAGCCTGATGAGCCACGTGGCAAAAATTATTCTCAGAGTAATCATGATGAGAGCAAGTCACTGTATAAAATCAGAAATCAGTAAAGAACAATGCGGCTTTGTGGAAAACACTGGAACCAGAAATGCAATTTTCATGCTATGGATGATCTGTGAACGAGCCATCCAGATACAAAAAGACATCTACCTATGTTTCATCGACTATACAAAAGCTTTTGACACTGTCAGACAGCAAGATCTTCTGGAAATGCTTCAAGAACTTGACATAGATGGGAAAGATACGTTTCTTAAGAAACTTACACTGGGACCAGACAGCATCCATCAGAATAGAAGGAGAAGTGAGTGAGTATGTGAATATCATGAGAGGAGTCAGGCAAGATTGTGTCTTTTCGCCAGACTTATTCTACCTGTATAGTGAAAATATCTTGAGAAGTATCAAAGACATCAAAGGATTCACAATTGGAGGCCATAATATAAATAACATCAGATATGCTGATGACATCGTACTAATAGCTGATTCAGAAACAAAACTTCAAGAACTACTCACTGTAGAGGCAGCAGAAAGTAATCGCAGAGGCCTCTCAATCAACACCAAGAAGACAGAAAGCATGGTCATCTCCAGAAAGACAAACATCCCACAATGTGTGATGAAGATCAGAAATACAAACATCAAACAAGTCAACAAATTCAGATATCTTGGCAGCCTAATAACAAGTGATGGCAGGTGTGACACAGATATCAAATACTGAATAACAATGGCGAAAGAAGCTTTCCAAAAAATGAAGACCATATTAACAGACAGAAAGATGAGCATGTACAATAAAAACAGAATACTGCAATGCTACATTTATTGTATCCTGACTTATGGAAGTGAATGCTGGACCATTTCCCCAGCAATGGAAAAGAGACTAGATGCAGCTGAATTATGGTTCTACAGGAGAATGTTAAAAATATCATGGACCACACACACATCAAATGAAGACGTTCTCAGAAGAGCCCAAGCAATTAGATCACTCATACCAACAATAAGAGAAAGACAACTCAGATTCCGAGGACACATCATGAGGAAAAATGAACTAGAAAAACTCGTACCCTCTGGAAAGATCGAGGGGAGCAAACCTAGAGGAAGACCTCGGTTTATGTACATCAAAAGCATAGCCAGGTGGCTACACTTTGAGGAAATGGAAGTCATCCAAAAAACGAGGGATAGATCTATATGGAAAACCATGGTCACCAAAGTCCACATCGGATATGGTACCGAGACAGACAGACTATAGAAAACATCCTCTCCACAGCCACTCTATCCAGGCCTTTCAATAGGTTTCAATGAGATTCCCCTCTCATTCTTCTAAACTCTAGCAAGTACAGGCCCGGAGACATCAAAAGCTTCTCAAACATAAACCCTTTAATTTCTGCGATAATTCTCTTGAATCTCCTCTGGATCCTCTCCAATGCCAGCACATCCTTTCTTAGATAAGGGGCCCAAGACTGCTCACAATACGCCAGTTGTGGTCTGATCAATGCCTTATAAAGCCTTAGCATTATATCCTTGCCTTTATATTCTAGTCCTTTTGAAATGAATGTTAACAATGCATTTGCTTTCCTTACAGCTGACTCAAACTGCAAGTTAGACTTTAGGGAATCTTGTGCAAGGACTCCCAAGTCGCTTTGCAGCTCTGATTTTTGAATTTGATTGAAGTACAAGGTGCATGAATAGATAGGTACTGCAGACGATTGAATTACAGTGTACGAATAGATGTCGTAGTGCATGAATCATAATCAGCAGGCATGCCCAACGTGTAGTTATACAGAGTGCTGGTGAGGCCTTAGCTGGAAAACTCTGCATAGTTCTTAGTCCCCTGATCTTAAAACAAAATTCAGTAGTGTTTTGGAAGTCCAAAGGCAATTCACCAGGTTAGTTGCTGGGATGATAAGGTTATCCTGTCTAGGGAGACTAAATAGTTTGGACCTGTATGCCTTGGAGTTTAGAAGAATGAGGGGTGACTCTATTCAAATGTAAAAGACCCTAAAAGGGGCTTGAGAGGGCAAAAATGTTGAATGGGAATAAACAATTGACGTTTCAGTCCGATACCTATCAACAGGGTCTGATGAAGGTTCTTGGCCCAAGACGTTGACTGTTTATTCCTCTCCATACAGCCTGAGGGTAAATGTTAAGATGTTTTATAGTGAGAAAGTCATATACAAGGGGACATAACTACAAGCTAAGGGGCTGGTCATTTAAAATGTATAAATTTCTTCTGGCAGAGGGTGGTGAATCTCTGGAATTCTTGCCCAGTAGTTGGAAGAAACTAAGATCACTTATGATGTACTTGACCTGAAAAAGAACACACAAGAAAGCAAGACCAGGCCCTTCCAATCTGCCTCGCATTTAGTATGATCAAGGCAGCTCCTTACTCCTCTTTTGTGCCATTTCTACACACCCCTGCATTCCTCATTCAATCTGGGAGGGATTCAGGTATTCCTAATGGGCCTTGAAGTGACCCAGAATGAGGTCGTCCTGCAGAGTACAGCGATGTCAGTGCTGCCGGTGGGCTGAGGTAGTGACATCCATTTTAATGCATCTCTTTGTTGTCACTTCAGTTACTTGCAACATTTCTGATCCAGTACGAGAGGCTGCGAGGAATCCAGTCCTCTGGAGTTCTCTTCCTCTTCTGGCTCATCACACTGGTTGCTGCCATATTGACGTTCCGCTCAAAGGTCCTGACAGCGTGGCATGAGGTGAGTGCGAGGTTGCGAGGTGGACACAGGTACTCGTCGCTCGGGATGCAGGACTGTGAACATCAGATGGGGTAACCATAACTTGTGGAGCAGTGAGGTGTTGAGGGCACAAGGGGCAAATGGTGCTGACAACTCACCCTCTCTGACAAATGGCATCCATCATTAAGCACCCTCACTACCCAGAACACGCTCTCTTCCCGATACTGTCATCAGAGAGGAGGTACAGGAGCTTAAAGACCCAGACGCAGTATTTTTCAGGAACAGTTTTGTCACTTCCACGTCAGATTTCTGAACGGTCCGTGAACACTACCTCATTATTTTGCTTTCTTTTTGCACTATTTATTTAATTTCAGAAAGGCAGCATCCATCATAAGGACCCCCACCACACACGGGACGTGCCCTCAGAGAGGAGGTACGGGAGCCTAACGACACACACTCAATGTTTTAGGAACATTTTCCTCCCACAATGAGCACATGAACATTACCTCACTATTTTGTTTGCTGGCTTTCTGCACTGCTTATTTCGATTCAAGGTCGTTTAATGTCATTTCCTGTACGCAAGTGTGAGGAGAATGAAGTAATTGTTATTCTGGATCCAGTGCAGCACAAAAAAAAACACACAAAAGATAAAGGACACAATAATACTAAAAAAATACGATAGCTTGTACACATACATTGATGGTATATCCATAAAGTAATGTTAAACTGTATACAATGTGACTGACAGGAAATGCTAAAGTAGTGGTGATTGGAGGTGTGGTGGTGTGGTTTAGTGGGTGGAGGAGTAGCTCAGCCTTTCTGCATGGGGTAAGTAACTGTTTTTGAGGCTAGTGGTCCTGGTGTGGGTGATATGTAGCCTCCTCCCTAATGGGAGTAGACAAATATGTATAGATTTCTTATAATAATTTATAGCATATTTTAAGTCTTATTCTGACTGCTGCCACAAAACAAATTTCACAACATATGTCAGTGATAGTAAACCTGATTCTGATTCTGACAACAGTACAATGACTATTCAGAAGTTTTGTTCAGTTCTCCTGGAGGTGTCTTTATACCCTTGCTGCTGGTGACTTGTTTATACTGTTACAGTTAGTGACTTGCCCACGGTGTACCTCGTAACCTCAGAGTCCAGTAACGTGCCGCTGCCTTGCCTGAACAAGCAGAGGGAAGCCATGTTGTCAGAACCCAGTCAAGGCCAATTAAACTCAGCCTGGGGGGAAGCAGTTGGCTTTCTGCTGGGTCGTGCGGATTTCCTGGCTTGGTTGTGGGATGTGCCCCTGAACGGGGCAGTGTACCAGTGTACTGACAGGTCTCTGGAATTCCCCATGAGGGTGGGTTAGAATATGTGGAATAATAGAGATGGCTTTCAGAGTGGGAGGGAGAGTATTGATAAAAAATATGTTGCCAATAAAACACGCTTGCCAACAAATAATTTACAAGATGCCAGGGCCTGGAACTCTAAATGATCTGACCAACTGCTCTGTGCTTCTCTTCAGAAAAATGTGTCCGATGTCTTCCGATTCACCACGTTCTGCATGTACTTTGCCCTCGTTCTGATTCAGTTCTGTCTCTGCTGCCTCAGTGAGCCTCCTCCATACTTTTCCAGCATACCATCAGATGTGGTGAGTTGTACTCGGCTGACAGTGCATTTCACTCGCCTTCCTACTTCCAAAACCCGGGGACTTTGTGAGACCAGCAATCCAGTCAGGGGTTTTCAGCATGGCTTTGTAGGTTGCCATGAATCAAAACATCCTGAGTTCAAGTCCCACTGCAGACTCCCATGGAAGGATCGAAGCTGCCTATCCAACTGTAGTTCTCTTATGCAGTCTGCAAGGAGCTGCAGCGGGATGCACTTCTCGTGGGTATACTCAACAGGGACACTGGAGGTCTCACTGACCCCACATCCTGCAAGAAGAGCTCACTTCTGCCCTGGGTTCCATTCTGACTGCTCTACCTGTGCAATAATAAAAAAAGAGAGAAACCCACCAGAAAAGGACTAAGGAGAGCTAGAAGAGCCTGAGAAGGCCTTGGTGGGTAGGAGTAAGGAATTCTCCAAGCAGTTCTACACATACATGACTAGAATGAGGCGAGGAACGATGAGGGATTGTGAGGGTAGGAACGATCGGGGATAGTGAGGGCAGGAACGATCGGGGATAGTGAGGGCAGGAACGATCGGCGATAGTGAGGGCAGGAACGATCGGGGATAGTGAGGGCAGGAACGATCGGGCATAGTGAGGGCAGGAACGATCAGCGATAGGGCAGGAACGATCGGGGATGGTGAGGGCAGGAACGATCGGGGATGGTGAGGGCAGGAACGATCAGCGATAGGGCAGGAACGATCGGGGATGGTGAGGGCAGGAACGATCGGGGATGGTGAGGGCAGGAACGATCGGGGTTGGTGAGGGCAGGAACGATCGGGGATGGTGAGGGCAGGAACGATCGGGGATGGTGAGGGCAGGAACGATCGGGGATGGTGAGGGCAGGAACGATCGGGGATGGTGAGGGCAGGAACGATCGGGGATAGTGAGGGCAGGAACGATCGGGGATAGTGAGGGCAGGAACGATCGGGGATGGTGAGGGCAGGAACGATCGGGGATGGTGAGGGCAGGAACGATCAGCGATAGGGCAGGAACGATCGGGGATGGTGAGGGCAGGAACGATCGGGGATGGTGAGGGCAGGAACGATCGGGGATGGTGAGGGCAGGAACGATCGGGGATAGTGAGGGCAGGAACGATCGGGGATGGTGAGGGCAGGAACGATCGGGGATGGTGAGGGCAGGAACGATCGGGGATGGTGAGGGCAGGAACGATCGGGGATGGTGAGGGCAGGAACGATCGGGGATGGTGAGGGCAGGAACGATCGGGGATGGTGAGGGCAGGAACGATCGGGGATAGTGAGGGCAGGAACGATCGGGGATAGTGAGGGCAGGAACGATCGGGGATAGTGAGGGCAGGAACGATCGGGGTTGGTGAGGGCAGGAGCGATCGGCGATAGTGAGGGCAGGCGCGATCGGGGATGGTGAGGGCAGGAACGATCGGGGATGGTGAGGGCAGGAACGATCGGGGATGGTGAGGGCAGGAACGATCGGGGATGGTGAGGGCAGGAACGATCGGGGATGGTGAGGGCAGGAACGATCGGGGATGGTGAGGGCAGGAACGATCGGGGATGGTGAGGGCAGGAACGATCGGGGATGGTGAGGGCAGGAACGATCGGGGATGGTGAGGGCAGGAACGATCAGGCATAGTGAGACTGGGTATAATCAGGGATAGTGAGGGTAGGAACGATCTGGGATAGTGAAGTGAGGAATGATCAGGGATAGTTAGGTGAGGAACAGTTAGGGGTAGAAGAGGAAACATTTGTCTGAAGTTGGAGTCCGACTACTCTGTGCTTCAGTATTCACCAGTGAGAAGGGACGACGAATGTGAGTCATGTGAACATGTAAAGGTTATGAATGAGGTAGTACTGAAACTTCTAAAACTCTTTTGGATAGATAAGTTACCCAGGCTGGACAGGATATACCCTTGGTTCCTACTATGGAAGAGGTTGCTGCTTTTGATGATAATTGTTGCATTCTCACTGGCCAGAGGAGTAGTACCAGAAGATTGGAGGGCAAAGAAAGTTACTCCTTTGTTCAAGAAAGGTAATAGGGATAATCCTGGGAATTATAAACCAGTGAGTCCTAGATTAATGAGTATTTTGGGGAAACATAATCCGATTGAGGATAGCCAGCATGGCTTTGAGAGGAGCTGTCATGCCTCATGAGACTGATTGACTTTTTCAAAGAAGTGACAAAGGAAATTGATGAAGGTAGACAGTGGGTGTGGTGTGTATGGGTTTTAGTAAGGTATTCGACAAAGTTGCCGATGGTAGGCTCATTCAGGAAGTCAGGAGACATAGGGTCCAGGGAAACGTGAGTGTGTAGATTTGGAATTGGCTTGCCCAGAGAAGGCAGAGAGGGTATTAGTAGACGGAGTACTCTGCCTTGAGGTTAGTAACTCGTGGTGTCTTCCGCGAAATTGGTTTTGGGACCTCTGCTCTTTTTGATTTTATAAATGACTTGGATGAGCAAGTGAAAGGGTGGGTGAATAAGTTTGCAGATGACATGAAGGTTGGTGGAGTTGTGGATAGTGTAGGCTGTCGTAGGTTACAACCGAACATTGACAGGGTGCAGAAGTGGCAGATAGAATTCAACCAATCTGGAAAAGTGAGAAGTTCTGCACTTTGAAGGGTTGAAATTGATGACAGTACAAAGTTAATGGCAGGATTTTTAGCCATGTGGGAGAGCAGAGGGTTCTTGGGATCCATGTCCATAGATCCCTGAAGGTGCTTTACTGGGGATAGGATGGTTAAGAATGCATATGGTGTGATGGCCTTACTAGTCAGGGGATTGAGTTCAAGAGCTGCGAGGTAATATTACAGCTCTATAAAACCCTGGCTGACCACACTTAAAAGTATTGTATTCAGTGCTAGTCGGTTCATTGTAGAAAGGATGTGGAAGCTGTAGAGAGTGCAGAGGAAATTTATCAGGATGATGCCTGGATTAAAAAACATATCTTATGAGGATAGGTTGAGTGAGTTTGGGCTTTTTTCTTTGAAGGGAAGGCAGACGAGAGGTGTCTTGATAGATGTGTACAAGATGATAAGAGGCATAGATCGAGTGGATCATTAGAGACTTTTTCCCAGGTGGCAATGGCTAATATGAGAGGACATACTTTAAAGGTGATTGATTGAAAGTCTATGGGGGTGTCAGAGTTAAGTTTTTTTAAACAGAGACTGGTGGGTGCTTGGAATGCGCTGCCAGGGGTGGTGGTAGAGGCAGATATGTTAGGGACATTTAACAGACTCTTGGATAGGCACATAGATGATGGAAAAATGGAGGGCTATGTGGGAGGAAAGGATTAGATTAATTCTGGAGTATGTTAAATGGATAGCACAACATTGTCGGCCAAAAGCTATGCTGTCCGGATGTTCTAAGTACTAAGGAGTTGACAGGCAGGTAGGTGTACAAGCAAGTGTAACAAGTAGGCTGAGAATCTATTTAGCATCTTAACCTTTCCTGCAAAAGGTCTGAGTTTGGAATTGGGGAATACTGTTACATCAGACTGTTTCACCAGGCAGTTTGATCACAGCTGATCTGCATCCTGACTCCTTTGTTGTGGTCTGAAAATTCAGATTGATAAAAGTTGCATCTTTCCAAACCTCTGAATTGACAGGTTTACCTGACCTGCCAACCTGGTGCTTTGGAAAGTTGTAACTTTATATTCTCATGTTGTAAGTTCTACAGCCACTGGTGAAGCATTTGTACTGCAGGGAACAGATTTGTGCAAGTCCCAAGGCTGCCTTATAAGGTGACCAGGACTAGACTGGAACTTGACTAGAATAATCCAGGGACGGGGGACCCCCTCCCCGCCAGAGTGGTCCTCCTTGAGCACATGGGAGGGTGACAGGGGATGTAATAAATGATTGGAATTTGATGGAGGAGGTAGGGGAGAAACTGGGCTGGTGACAGTGAATGAATGAGATTGGTAAAACAAGAGTCAGCATTCAGGATCATTGAGATGTGATCAAGGCTCAATGAGCTGCCAGTGGAAGTGGATGCAAGTTTGATTACAACATTTAAGAGAAGTTTAGATAGGTACATGGGTGGGAGGGGTATGGATGGTTATGGTCCTGGTGCAGGTCGATGGCACTAGGCAGAATAATAATTAAACATGGACTAGGTGAATCGAAGGGCCTGTTTCTGTGTTGTAATGCTCTGATTATTGCAAGAAATATCGTAAGAAAGGTGGATAATAGTGCTGAAGATGAGGTAGCTAGTTTACAAACAGGGGCAATGTGTAGTGAGGAATGGCTGTTAATAGAGCAAAACTGCAGTCAACAGGATGAGTTGCAATGTAAAAGATGGACAAAATCGAAAAGGTGAATACAAGACTAAAGGTGTTGTAATTGAATGTGCGCAGGACACAGAATAAAGAGATGAATTTGTAGCACAGTTGCATATTAGCATATATGATGTTGTAGGCATCACTGAATCATGGCTGAAAGAAAATTATAGCTGGAAGCTTAATGTCCGAGGATACACATTTTATCGAAAGTATAGGCAGGAAGCCGGAGGGGTTGGTGTTGCTCTGTTGGTAAAAAATGAAATCAAATCATTAGAAAGAGGTGACATAGGGTCATAGGTTTTGAATCATTGTGGGTAGAGTGAGTGAACTGCAAGGGTAAAGAGACCCTGATAGGGTTGTATGCAGACCCCCAAACAGTAATAAGGATGTGATCTGCAAATTACAACGGGAGATAGAAAATGCATGCCAAAAGGGCAATGTTACAATGCTCATGGGGGATTTCAATATTTCAAAATCAGTTTGGTGCTGGATTACAGGAGGGAGAATTTCCAGAGTGCCTATGAGATGGCTTTTCAGAGCAGCTTGTGGTTGAACCCGCTAGAGGATCAGCTGTTCACCAGCAATGAACTGGAATTGATCACAGAGTTTAAGGTAAATTGACTATTAGGGGCAGGTGATCATAATTTGATCAAATTCATTCTGAAATTTGAGAAGGAGAATCTAAAGGCAGATGTATCAGTATTACAGTGGAGTAAAGGAAATTACAGAGACATGAGAGAGGAGTTGGGCAGAATTGACCAGAAGAGACACTGGCAAGGATGACAGCAGAGCAGCAATGGTTGCAATTTCTGGAAGCAATTTGGAAGGCATGGGATATATACATCCCAAAGAGGAAGAAGTATTCTAAAGGCTAGATGACACAACCATGACTAACAAGGGAAGTCAAAGCCAAAGAGAGGGCATACAAAAGAGCAAAAATTAGTGGGAAGTTAGAGGATTGGGAAGGTAACTAAAAAAGTCATTAAGAAGGTAGGGATGGAATGCAAAAGAAAGCTAGCCAATAATATTAAAGAGGATACAGAAAGTTTCTTTAGATATATAAGGTGTAAAAGAGAGACGAGAGTTGATACCAGACCAGTGGAAATGATGCTGAAATGCTGCTGGCATAGCATAGAAGCATTAGTGGTTAAGGGTACGAATAATTAGTCTTGTGGATGGGTGTAGGTGAAACAGAATGCTTTTGAGAGCTCTTGCAAGGGGGCAAATAAGCTTAATGCTGGGAGGTGGTGATTCTATGGGAATAAAATTGCCTGGTTTGAAGTTGACTAGTTTTACTCTCACCACAGAACTCGTGCCCAGAAGTAAACGCTGGCTTTCTCTCAAGGCTGACATTCTGGTGGTTTACTGAGTAAGTTACGGTACTCCTAAGAAAGTACACTGTCACCTTAGTTTAAAACAACTGTCCTTTGAGGTGAAAACGGGTGCCTTCTGATATTATCTGACAGTGAAATGGTGTCAATGCCAATACATTTGCAAGAAATCTTAAAGGAGGCTTTCTCTCAAGCAGATTATTGCCACTCAGTGCCTTACCCTCACCTGAAAGGAATTGTGACATGGACCAGTCACTCACATTTCCCATTCTGCCCAACACTCTCTCATCTACTTGCTCTGTTGTCCCCAACACTTCCACGTCTACCAACCCACCACAACTCCATTGTCCCCAACACCCCCATATCTACCAGCCCACCACAACTCCATTGTCCCCAACACCCCCACATCTATCAGCCCACCACAACTCCATTGTCCCCAACACTCCCACATCTATCAGCCCACCATGACTCCATTGTCCCCAACACCCACATCTACCAGCCCACCACGACTCCATTGTCCCCAACACTCCCACATCTACCAGCCCACCATGACTCCATTGTCCCCAACACCCACATCTATCAGCCCACCATGACTCCATTGTCCCCAACACCCACATTTACCAGTCCACCATGACTCCATTGTCCTCAACACACATACATCTACCAGTCCACCACGACTCCATTGTCTCTAACACACACATATCTACTAGCCCACCATGACTCCATTCTCCCAGCACACACACATCTATCAGCCCATCGCGACCCCATTGTCTCTAACACACATACATCTACCAGCCCACCACGACTCCATTGTCTGCAACACACATACATCTACCAGCCCACCACGACTCCATTGTCTCCAGCACACATACATCTACCAGCCCACCAGGACTCCATTGTCCCAACACCCACATCTGCTGGCCCACCATGACTCCATTGTCTCTAACACACATACATCTACCAGCCCACCACGACTCCATTGTCTGCAACACACATACATCTATCAGCCCATCACGACTCCATTGTCTCTAACACACATACATCTACCAGCCCACCACGACTCCATTGTCTGCAACACACATACATCTACCAGCCCACCACGACTCCATTGTCTGCAACACACATACATCTACCAGCCCACCACGACTCCATTGTCCGAACACCCACATCTGCTGGCCCACCATGACTCCATTGTCTCTAACACACATACATCTACCAGCCCACCACGACTCCATTGTCTGCAACACACATACATCTATCAGCCCATCACGACTCCATTGTCTCTAACACACATACATCTACCAGCCCACCACGACTCCATTGTCCCAACACCCACATCTGCTGGCCCACCATGACTCCATTGTCAGCTGCGTGACTTTAAGCTCATCAGGCCCGATTCTCATCCACCCCGCCAGTGGCTTTTCTTTCCACGCCTGCATATTTTCCCAGTGCCCTCCCTTTTCTCTTCTACTGGCTGCCTTTTGATCATGTACATTGACAAGCCCACTCTCCTGCTTTCGGTGTTGCTCTGCTGAGCATTGTGGGCACGCTATGATAGCACCTGAATGTGTGGCAACACTTGCGGGCCGCCCCCAGCACATCCTTGGACGTGTTGGTATTTAATGCAAACGATGCATTTGACTGTATGTTTTAATGTACATGTGATTAATAGGTTTGTATCTTGAATCCCCTTGTGACTTGCATCTTTGAACTTAATTGCCTGACAATATGCACTGGCTGAGTTTTAATTCCATGGTACATTGTTTTTGATCCCTTTCACGACTCCATTCTCCAGCCACTGACTCCACCTGTCTGCCTGTTAACTGTTGAGGTTGAACTAAACATCTTACAGTCTTAGTGTCATAGTTCATCCTGGGTGAATGTCTATCCACCTACTGTATATATGCCATCATTATGATTGCCACTATTTATTTATTTTATATATATTGTAATTTATCATACTTTTATGTATTACACTGTACTGCTGCAAAGCAACACCTTTCACGATAGGAACAGAGTGTTAGGAAAGTGTTTAACTGGAGCAAGGGGAAATATGAAGCTATCAGGCTGGAACTTGGAAACATAAATTGGAAACAGATGTTCTTAGAGAAATGTACAGCAGAAATATGGCAAATGTTGAGGGATACTTGCGTGGCATTCTGCATAGGTATGTTCCAATGAGACAGCGAAAGGATGGTAGGGTACAGGAACCGTGGTGTACAAAGGCTGTTGTAATTCTTGTCAAGAAGAAAAGAAAAGCTTACAAAAGGTTCAAAAAGCTAGGTAATGATAGAGATATAGAAAATTTTAAGGCTAGCAGGAAGGAGCTTAAGAAATTAGGAGAGTCAGAAGGGGCCATGAGAAGGCCTTGGCGAGCAGGATTAAGGAATATCCCCAAGGCATTCTACAAGTACGTGAAGAGCAAGAGGATAAGATGTGAGAGAATAGGACCAATCAAGTGTGACAGTGGAAAAGTGTGTATGGAACCAGAGGAGATAGCAGAGGTACTTAATGAATACTTTGCTTCAGTATTCACTACGGAAAAGGATCTTGGCGATTGTAGGGATGACTTACAGTGGATTGAAAAGCTTGAGCATATAGACATTAAGAAAGAGGATGTGCTGGAGCTTTTGGAAAGCATCAAGTTGGATAAGTCTCCTGGACCGGATGAAATGTACCACAGGCTACCGTGGGAGGCGAGGGAGGAGATTGCTGAGCCTTTGGCAATGATCTTTGCATCATCAATGGAGATGGGAGAGGTTCCAGAGGATTGGAGGGTTGCAGATGTTGTTCCCTTATTCAAGAAAGGGAGTAGAGATAGCCCAGGAAATTATAGACCAATGAAGTTGATAAAGGTTGGTAAGCTGATGGAGAAGATCAGGAGAAGCAGGATTTATGAACATTTGGAGAGGCATAATATGATTAGGAATAGTCAGCATGGCTTTGTCAAAGGCAGGTCATACCTTATGAGCCTGACAGAATTTTTTGAGGATGTGACTAAACACGTTGATGAAGGTAGAGCAGTAGATGTAGTGTATATGGATTTCAGCAAGGCATTTGATAAGATACCCCATGCAAGGCTTATTGAGAAAGTAAGGAGGCATGGGATCCAAGAGGACCTTGCTTTGTGGATCCAGTGCCCACAGAAGGCAAAGAGTGGTTGTAGATGGGTCATATTCTGCATGGAGGTTGGTGACTAGTCGTGTGCCTCAGGGATCTGTTCTGGGACCCCTACTCTTCGTGATTTTTATAAGTGACCTGGATGAGGAAGTGGAGGGATGGGTCAGTAAATTTGCTGATGACACAAAGGTTGGGGGTGTTGTGGATAGTGTGGAGGGCTGTCAGAGGTTACAGCGGGACATTGATAGGATGCAAAACTGGGCTGAGAAGTGGCAGATGGAGTTCAACCCAGATAAGTGTGAGGTGGTTCATTTTGGTAGGTCAAATATGATGGCAGAATATAGTATTAATGGTAAGACTCTTGGCAGTGTGGAGGATCAGAGGGATCTTGGGGTCCGAGTCCATAGGACACTCAAAGCTGCTGCACAGGTTGACTCTGTGGTTAAGAAAGCATATGGTGCATTGGCCTTCATTAATTGTGGGATTGAGTTTAGGAGCCGAGAGATAATGTTACAGCTATATAGGACGCTGGTCAGATCCCACTTGGAATACTGTGTTCAGTTCTGGTTGCCTCACTACAGGAAGGATGTGGAAACTATCGGGTGCAGAGGAGATTTACAAGGATGTTGCCCGGATTGGGGAGCATGCCTTATGAGAATAGGTTGAGTGAACTCAGCCTTTTCTTCTTAGAGTGACAGAGGATGAAAGGTGACTTGATAGCCGTGTATAAGATGATGAGAGGCATTGATCGTGTGGATAGTCAGAGGCTTTTTCCCAGGGCTGAAGTGGCTAACACGAAAAAACACAGTTTTAAGGTGCTTTGAAGCAGGTTCAGAGGAGATGTCAGGGGTAAGTTTTTTACGCAGAGAGTGGTGAGTGTGTGGAATGGGCTGCCAGCAACTGTAGTGGAGGTGGATACGATAGGGTCTTTTAAGAGATTCCTGAATAGGTACATGGAGCTGAGAAAAATAGAGGGCTATGGGTACCCCTAGGTAATTTCTAAAGTAAGCACATGTTTGGCACAGCATTGTGGGCTGAAGGGCCTGTATTTTGCTGTAGGTTTTCTATGTTTCTATGACATATGTCAATGATAATGAATCTGATTCTGAGAAAAATCTGCAAGACTGAGGAATGTGCTGAGGCGTTGATCTGTAGAGTGCTTGTTGGCATATGATGCCTCGAGTGGTACTTGGTTTTGAATAAAAGCACTAGTTCTGATCTGTTTACAACTGTCTCCACAGTTTGGCAATATGCGGTTACAGGCGCTCTCTGGAGGACAAGGATCTCTGGGCACTGAACCATGAGGACAAGTCAGAGGTCATTGTGCCAAAACTGCTGAAAGAATGGGAGAAAGACAAGCTGAAGGCACAAAGGTAATGGGGACTCCGTCCCCCTCACATGCTAACAGATTGTTTATCTCAGAAGTAAGCGATTGCTGGGAGTGAGTGAGAGGCAGGAATCTGACGCAAGAAATCGGGTGTTGTACGTAGGACTAGGTGAAAGGTGTCGGAGTTAAGGTACAGAATCTCAGATATGCAAGGTGGAATCTAATCAAGGAATTTATATTCAGGATCTTGGATATCCAGTAGTGAGTCACAGGTTAAGAAGGGGTTCGGGGAACCATGTTGCAGAATCAAGGAGATCCACAGTACAAAACCAGCCCCTTCAACCCAAAATGCCCCATCCAAGCTCAGCCCACTTGCCGATATTTGGCCTGTAACTTCGTAAACCTCTCCTCTCCATGCACCTGTCTAAATGCCTTTCAAAATATGTTATTGTACTTGCCTAGGTTCCCCTGTAATTTTTGATAAACTTCACTCTCTACCCTACCATTTATTCCAGTGTATCTACAAACATACCAACCATGCTTTGTGCATTCTTATTCAAATCACTGATATAGAGAACAATAGGCCCTGCCTGATCCCTGAGAAACACCACTAGTCATGGGCTTCCAGTCCCAAGACCTGACACTGAACGTCAGTAAGATGAAAAAGCTGATTGTGGACTTCAGGAAGGGTAAGACGAAGGAACACATACCAATCCCCATAGAGGGATCAGAAGTGGAGAGAGTGAGCATTTTCAAGTTCCTGGGTCTCAAGATCTCTGAGGATCTAATCTGGTCCTTATCGATATAGTTATAAAGAAGGCAAGACAGCAGCTATACTTCATTAGGAGTTTGAAGAGATTTGGCATGTCAACAAATACACTCAAACACGTCTATAGTTGTAACGTAGAGAGCATTCTGACAGGCTGCATCACTGTCTGATATGGAGAGGCTACTGCACAGGACCAAAAGAAGCTCAGAATGTTGTAAATCTAGTCAGCTCCTTGGGAACTAGCCTACAAAGTACCCAGGGAGCGGTGTCTCAGAAAGGCAGTTTCCATTATTAAGGACCTACAGCACCCAGCGCATGCCCTTTTCTCACTGTTACCATCAGGAAGGAGATACAGAAGCCTGAAGGCACACACTCAGTGATTCAGGAACAGCTTCTTCCCCTCTGCCATCCGATTCCTAAATGGACGTTGAATCTTTGGACACTACCTCACTTTTTTTTAATATACAGTATTTCTGTTTTTGCATGTTTTTAAAATCTATTCAATATACATATACCATAAGACCATAAGACAAAGGAGCAGATGTTGGCCATTCGGCCCATCGAGTCTGCTCCGCCATTTTATCATGAGCTGATCCATTCTCCCATTTAGTCCCACTCCCCCGTCTTCGCTCCATAACCTTTGATGCCCTGGCTACTCAGATACCTATCAATCTCTGCCTTAAATACACCCAATGACTTGGCCTCTGCTGCTGACCGTGGCAACAAATTCCATAGATTCACCACCCTCTGACTAAAAAAATTTCTTCGCATTTCTGTTCTGAAAGGGCGCCCTTCAATCCTTAAGTCCTGCCCTCTCGTACTAGACTCCCCCATCATGGGAAACAACTTTGCCACATCCACTCTGTCCATGCCTTCAACATTCGAAATGTTTCTATGAGGTCTCCCCTCATTCTTCTAAACTCCAAGGAATACAGTCCAAGAGCGGACGAACGTTCCTCATATGTTAACCCCCTCATTCCCGGAATCATTCTAGTGAATCTTCTCTGTACCCTCTCCAACGTCTGCACATCCTTTCTTAAATAAGGAGACCAAACCTGCCCACAGTACTCCAAGTGAGGTCTCACCAGCGCCTTATAGAGCCTCCACATCACATCCCTGCTCCTATACTCTATTCCTCTAGAAATGAATGCCAACATTGCATTCGCCTTCTTCACTACCGACTCAACCTGGAGGTTAACTTTAAGGGTATCCTGTATGAGGACTCCCAAGTCCCGTTGCATCTCAGAACTTTGAATTCTTTCCCCATTTAAATAATAGTCTGCCCGTTTATGTCTTCTGCCAAAGTGCATAACCATACACTTTCCAACATTATACTTCATTTGCCACTTCTCTGCCCATTCTTCCAACCTATCCAAGTCTCTCTGTAGACTCTTCGTTTCCTCAGCACTACCGGCCCCTCCACCTATCTTCGTATCATCAGCAAACTTAGCCACAAAGCCATCTATTCCATAATGCAGATCGTTGATGTACAATGTAAAAAGAAGCAGCCCCAACACGGACCCCTGTGGAACACCACTGGTAACCGGCAGCCAACCAGAATAGGATCCCTTTATTCCCACTCTCTGTTTCCTGCCAATCAGCCAACGCTCTATCCACGTATGTAACTTTCCCGTAATTCCATGGGCTCTTATCTTGTTAAGTAGCCTCATGTGTGGCATCTTGTCAAAGGCCTTCTGAAAATCCAAATATACAACATCCACTGCATCTCCCTTGTCTAGCCTACTGGTAATTTCCTCAAAAAATTGTAGTAGGTTTGTCAGGCAGGATTTTCCTTTAAGGAATCGTGATTGATTTACTTATTTATTTTTTTAAAAAAATATTTTTTTCTCTGCTAGAATTATGTATTGCATTGAACTGCTGCTGCTAAGTTAACAAATTTCACATCACATGCCGGTGATAATAATTCTGATTCTGAAGAAACAATCTTCCACCATTTCCCTCTGCTGTCTACCATCAAGCTAATTGCATATTCAATTAGCCAGCTCTCCCTGGGATCTATCCCTCCAGAGCAGCTACCAAAGGCCTTACTGAAGTTCATATAAACCACATCTACTGCCATCATCAATTTTCATGGTCACCTCATCAAAAAACTCAATCAAGTTTATAAGATGTGATGTCCTGTGCACAAGGCCATGCTGATTGCTGCTAATCAGCCCTTATCTTTCCAGATGTGCCTATATTTTATCCCTCAGGATCCTCCCTGCCACAGATGTTAGACTTACTGCTCTATAGTTCCCAATCTTTTCCTTTGCCACCCTTCTTAAATAAAAGCTCAACATTTCAAAGGTTCAAAGGTTCATTTATTATCAAAGTATACAACTTTGAAATTCTTATCCAGATAGCCACAAAATTAAGAAGGAAACGAACAGCAGCACGATCATCAACCTCCAAATCCCTCTTCCTCACACAAAAAATGATCAAAAATGGAAAAGACTCATCGACCCTGAAATCCCCCTCTCCTGCACACAGAAAAATGAGAAAGATCGAGCGAGAAACACAGAATATACAAAACTATAAGACTGATAAAAAGTATATAGTCCAAGTCCATATCTAAAGTGCAGAAAACCTGGGTATTGTTCTCCAGACACAGCAGCAGGCCCTTTCCTTTGCAGCAGTGAGTGATCCACCAGCAATCTGAAGGCAGTCTCCTGTCTGAGGAGCAGAGTGATCCACCAGCAATCAAAAGGTAGTCTCCCCTCTCCATAGCAGAGCGATCCCCCAGCGATAAAAAGGCAGGCTTCCCTTTCTGGCAGCAAAGTGATCCCCCAGCGATGCTAAAAGTAGTCTCCCCTCTCCATAACAGAGCGATCCCACCAGCAATCAAAGGCAGTCTTCCCTCTCCATAGCAGAGCGATCCCCCAGCGATAAAAAGGCAGTCTCCCCTTCCTGGCAGCAGAGTGATCCCCCAGCGATCTAAAGGCAGGCAGCCAGCGCTCACCTTCCACATTCACCTCAATGTTTCATCACTTTAATCAGCAAACAATGGACGCTTTAATCAGTGAAATGGAGTCGAACATCACTCGCGCTCTGTCCTGCAGCCTTCTTGCCACGAGGTTCCTGCACTCTGTCTCTTCCTCCCAGAATCCTCTTAGAGACTACAGAGCGCTGAAACATCATGATCACCAAGCTGCAAATTTGCTACCCTCGAGTCTACCGGCACCTTATCGAAGATGCAAATCTCTCAGTAAGGCAACCCTCCATTTATTGGCTGGGAACTAGTCAAGAGGTTCATTGTGTTCATGGGGATTAGGGGTATTAAGGCCTAGATAGAGCGGATGTGCAGAGGACTAGCGGGCACAGCCTCAGACGAGAAGGATGTCCCTTTATAACAGAAATGAGGAGGGATTTCTTTAGCCAGAGGATGGTGAATCTGTGGATTTCATTGTCATAGTTAGCTGTGGAGCCCAAGTCATTGAGTATATTTAAAGTGGAGGCTGATAGCTTCTTGATTAGTAAGGGCGTCACAGATTATGGAGAGAAGGCAGGAGAATGGAGTTGAGAGGGATGATAAATCAGACTCAATGGGCTGATTCTGCTCCTATGTCTTATGGGTATTATGTAGATACATGGGAGTAAGTTATAGGCTGGGATCTAACCATGAAGTGAAAGGAGCTTTATACGTAAAATAATATACCTGGAAGAGGGTTCCACGAGTTTCATAGGCTTGATGTTGTGAATGAAGCTACATATTCAAGGCAATAAATTACTATTGTATGATCCTTCCTTGGCCAGGAAGCAAGAGGTGTTTGACAAGCATTCGCTCATGATGAACAATCTGGAGGGTGAGCCCCAGGAAGCTGAAGTTCTCGTTTCCAACAAGGCGCAGCAGAAGAAGCCTTCGTTCCTCTTAGCTCTGTGCAAGACCTTTGCTCCGTACTTCCTTGTGGGATCAGCACTGAAGTTTTTCCAGGATCTGCTGTCCTTTGTCAATCCACAGCTTCTCAAGTACGACATTTATAGTCTAAAGTTACTAATTGTTCCTCATATTGAATCCTTACCTCAATTCTGTCCAGCTGTTCCTGAAAGAAAAAGCAGCATTTTAATATACTCCAGCTGGCCATTTACATTCTAACCTTGTCCTGATTTCCTCTGAGGTATTAAGAGGGATCCTTGCCCCCTCTCATTCCTCAGCCAGGATGAATTACAAATCTCCACACTCAGCTGGGAGTTCCTGGGTCTAGCTCTCCATACATGACTCCAGAGCAGATGAGCAGAAATACCAGGCTGCAACTTCTCCCAAGTTTGTCCAAACCAGGTGGCATAGAAGTAGGGAGTAGGAGAGGGGAAGATGGGAATGAAAGATTAAACTCACGTAGTATAGCACAGGTATCGTGGTCCACTGATACATAACCCTACGGTTCTGATGCAGTGTTTCTTTCTACAGATGTTACTTGACCCACTGAGTTCTTCCAGCAGACTGATTGTAACATAACTCTGCGCCCTTTTCGTTTGCTTTCCCTATGCTCCCATTCACTCCCTCTCACCCCAACCAGTTCTACCACACATATGATGGTTGTCCATCTTGTCCAACAATGACAGAAAACAGAGAACCTGTGGAGGAGAGTTCTTAAAGTGGAAAGCTGCTGCAGTGGGGCAGTTCCTCGCTCTCAACCTCAGAAGTCTGGGTTCAGTGGTTCAAGCATCACAAACTGGGATCTTCCTTGGTGGCAGTGGACAACCGTGACGTCTTCTGTGCCTTGTCATGCCCTTCGCCCTTCACGGTGCATCACACTACCGCCTTTCTGGCCTTTGGATTTCACTGTAAATCTCATCCACCCAGTTAGCCAGAGTTGACTTTGCATGCTAAGACAAGCACATCGCTTTTTCACCAGAGTATGAGGCTGCACGCTACCCTCATCTGGTTTAGCCTGCCTGTCGAAGCGATGTACCGGGATGTGGCTGCTCTTGCATGCAAGCAACTACTTAGAGCCGCAGGTGAGAGCTGAGTGACTGGTAGAGATCAAAGGTGAGTGAACTGTCCGAGGATGGACATGACAAACCCTCCCACTAGAGGTGCTACCCCTCCCTGGACATCCTATACACCCCACCACATATATATGCACCATTTAACCCCTATGTCCTTGTAGCATAGTAGCACAATGGTATTGCAGTTGGAGGCATCAGAGTTCAATTCCAGTGCTCTCTGCAAGGAGTCTCATACATCCTACCCTTGCAATGCATGGGTTTTCCCCAGGTGGTTCGGTTTCCTCCCACAGTCCAAAGACATACCAGGTAGGTGAATTGGTCATTGTAAGTTGTCCCGTGATTTGGTTAGGGTTAAATTGAGGGTGTCAGAGGTTTCTAGGTGGCATGGCTCAAAGGGTTGGAAGGGCCTACTCTGTACTCATCAAATAAATTAAAATAAAAAATTCAGAGCAAAGCTCCACATCATGGGATGAAGCTCAAACTCGGCACAGGATTGAACCCGGTCACTGGGATTTGAAGCAGCAACTCTGCCAGATGAGGAGGAGGAATTTCTTTAGTCAGAAAGAGGTGAATTTCTGGAATTTGTTGCCACAGGCAGCTGTGAAGGCTAAGTGAGTATGTATATTGATAGATTCTTGATTGGTCGGGGCATGAAGGGATATGGGAAGAAGGCAGGAGATTGGGACTGAGAGGAAAATTGAATCAGTCATGATGAAATGGTGGAGTAGACTCGATGGGCCAAATGGCCCAATTATGCTGCTATATATTATAGTCTTATAGAGCCAGGCTGCCTGGTAAACTGTTGTATGCCAGGGAGCTGGTGATGTGCTGTATAATTGCTGGCCTGGGCATAGTCACTGACACATTCTCTTGCTCTCTCTCTCCCTTTCAGCATGTTGATTTCATTCACTGATGACCCTGAGGCCAGGACTTGGTGGGGATATGGCATCGCTATTCTGATGTTCATCTCCACGGCCCTGCAAACCCTCCTCCTCCACCAGCACTTCCACTACTGCTTTGTGACTGGCATGCGACTGCGGACAGCCATCATTGGAGCCATATACCGCAAGGTGAGAGAGTCCATAGGGTTGGAGATGGTGACTAATAATTAAGAGAGAGAGTTTAAGTGTCACTCTGGTTTGACTGAAAGCAGAAGTTTAGCTTTATTTGTCACATAAGACCATAAGACATAGGAATAGAATTAGGCCATCTGGACCATCAAGTCTGCTCCGCCATTCAATCATGGCTGAACCTTTTTGTTAAATTCTCCTTCTCGACCTCAGTTCCCAGCCTTCTCCCCATAACCTTTGATGCCACGTCCAATCAAGAATCTATGGGGGGGGGGGCGTCACGTGAGGCTTTATTGCAATTAATGGCTGAACTAAGAAAATTAAGAACAGAACTTAGAGACATGAAGATGTGCTATGATAAAGCTATGAAAAGCCAGGATAAAATGGATAAGAAACTTCAGAAGATGGAAAGAACAATGGAGCATATTAACGATAGAGTGGAAAAAACAGAAAATGATGTGCTTGCCTGGAATACGGAAAGAAATCGACTCTTGGAGAAAGTGGACGTG
The DNA here is from genome assembly GCF_030028105.1 of Mobula birostris. Lineage (NCBI taxonomy): Eukaryota > Metazoa > Chordata > Chondrichthyes > Myliobatiformes > Myliobatidae > Mobula > Mobula birostris. Next base: position 62,331,693 of record NC_092393.1, on the reverse strand, counting down.
CTGGAAAATTTTAGTAGACGTAACAATATTAAAATTGTTGGTCTTAAAGAAGGTATAGAGGGAGATAATCCAATAGAATTTTTTCAAAGATGGATCCCGAAAACCTTGCAAATGAAAGAGGAAGACCGATCAATTGAAATTGAGCGGGTACATAGAGCTCTAAGACCAAAACCACAAGATGACCAATATCCACGATCAATTTTAATAAAATTCTTAAGATTTCAAGAAAAGAAAGGATTCTACAGGTGGCTGCTCAAGCTGCCAAGAAGAGAAAAGGGCCACTGATGATAGAAGGGAAGAAAATTTTTTTTTTACCCTGACATAAGTTATGAACTTTTGAAGAAAAGAAAGAAATTTAATCTAGTGAAAAAAGCCCTATGGGATCACGGTTATCAATTTATATTGCGTTATCCTGCAACTTTGAAGTTTTTTTGCCTGGTGGAGAAAAAAGATTTTTTGACGATTACCGGAAAGCGGAGGAGTTTGTATGAGATTCTTTGAATGTTCACCAGATACAAGAACAAACCCAGGGGAGAAAGATGGATTGAAGATGAAGACTGGATCAAGGATTAGGCCTGTTGGATTTTTAGGCAGATGAATATATAAATATATTATTAATTATATGAGGGAGGGGAAGAAAGGTTAAAATTTGAGGACTATTATCTGGGAATAATGACATTAATTTTATATATATACACACAATTTTTTGTTACGGGGGAGCTGGAAGAAAGACTGACCAATCGCTATGTTATTCATGTGTGCAAGCGTGGCAATAGCCACGACCCGCACAATGGAGGGGGGTAGTGTTGTGTATCTTTTCATTCACAACATTAGTGGGGAGGTTTTTTGTTTTTTCTTTTTTTGTATCTTATGCATCATTTTTTTTCTTTTTTTGCCTGGATGATTGGGAGGGAAACACGTAGCAACATGGTGAAGTTCAAAGAGATTCCCCAGGGAACTATGAGAGTTGAGAAGCTAAGTAATGTTTTAGACTTTAAGAGATAAATATGAAACATTTTTGAATATTGGGAGCCTTTATTTACAGCTCCGATGATAAAAAATCTTGGTTCCTTGGGGAAAGTAAAAAATATATATAAAATTTATTTTTAATCCCATGGAGCATGTGCAAACCTTCCAATACTCAGGCGGTTCTCTTTTTTTTTTCTTTTTTTTCTTTTCTCTTTAGGTAGGAGTATATATCGGGGGGGAGGGGGGAGGGTAGATATTATTTTCTCATGTATTTACTTTGAAAACTCAATAAAAATTATATTAAAAAAAGAATCTATCAATCTCTGCCTTAAGTACAACCAATAACCGGGCCTTCACAGCTGCAAGTGGCAACAGATTCCACAAATTCACCACCTTTTGGCTAAAGAAATTTCTCCGCATCTCTGTTTTGAAAGGGCGCCCCTCTATCCTGAGGTTGTGCCCTCTTGTCCTAGACTCTCCCACCATGGGAATCATCCTTTCCACATCTACTCTGTCTAGGTCTTTCAACATTCGAAAGGTTTCAATGAGATCCCCCCTCATCCTTCTGAATTCCAGTGAGTACAGACCCAGAGCCATCAAACGTTCCTGGTATGATAACCCTTTCATTCCCAGAATTATCCTTGTGAACCTCCTCTGGACCCTCTCCAATGCCAGCACATCTTTTCTAAGATGAGAGGCCCAAAACTGTTCACAATACTCAAGTTGAGGCCTCACCAGTGCCTTATAAAGCCTCAGCATCACATCCTTGTTCTTGTATTTTAGACCTCTTGTTATGAATACTAACATTGTATTTGCCTTCCTCACCACCAACTCGACCTGCAAGTTAACCTTCAGGGTGTTCTGTACAGTGGCGGCACCAGAGATTTTTTTCTTGCTGGTGCTACAGTGGGGCTGAATAATTCAGTGACGGTGCTGAGGGATGTGCCCTGTGGTAATATGTATTCGCAAGGCCAGACGCGTGGCGTTGAAAAGTCAGTTTCAAGCATTATGTGCCTACTATAAATGCCTCTGTTGATTCACAAGCAACAGCAATTGATAAATGTAATATAGAAGTGAACTGTGACAGTGTCACCAGCATTGGAGTCAACCCGGGCTACACAGAGCATAAACAAACAAACCAACAGAGCATCCGACCCACAGCGCACAACGTGAATCACGCACCAATCCCGCAATCAGTGTCAAATGCGTGCTTTTCATCTGAAAAACACAACACTAACCCACAATGTCCACTGCTATTCACATTACATAGACAGACAATGCCAAAAGATACACCGTTATTAAAGTCAAATAAGGCAAACAACAGATGCAAGGCTTTACCAGGAGTTGGACAAATCGTACTCTGACCATGCAATACCTCAATTAATTTGGCTACTGAATTTAAAACAAAAATCAACAGAATTACTGCTTGGAAGTCTAAGCAAAAGTATAGTCATACTTTATTGCTAACGAAAACTAATTTCCCCCGGGATCAATAAAGTATGACTATGACTATGGAAATCTAAGCAAAACCAGTCGGCTTAATAGCAGTAAATGTAATAGTTTAGGATTTGCAGGAAACATAAGGACTATGCGGTATCCACCACAAAATAATAATAATAATCATCACCATTAGTCTTGGCCCGAATTTAAAAAAAAAATCAACTGCACTCACCATTGATGTTTTCAGAGAAGCACAATGCGTCTGTTGTTGTGATTGGTGGTAAAAGCATCAATGATTTTCTGGATGTCAAGTGCTTTGGTCATCCAGCTGTTTATGGCCAACAGGGCCAAGTTGCTGTTCCGAGCATCACCGCTGCTATTCCTTACGTAGTTTTTGAGGCATCTGAGGCAAGAGAAACTCCGTTTGCGTGAGGCAGATGTCGCAGGTAGAGTCAGTGATATGTAAATTAGTTTGTATAAATCTATAAATGCATCGTGGTAGGGTCTCATTGGAGCTAGAAATTCCACTGTGTCATTCACTGTCTGTCCTTGCGAGAGACTCAACCACAGCTCTCACATACTCACGGTTTTCTTGGGCAATCTTTGCATGTCCTTTGTCAAACATATTTCCCAATCTTGAACCATCTTGTTTTCTCAATCTGAATTCGGCCCATGTCTCCATAGCAAACCTATGAGCTGCACTTACATGGTGGGTTTTAAAAGCTGTTGTAGCTTTCTGCCAGTTGTAACCAGTGACAGTGAAGGTAGACTCAGAATGGAACCCATGTCCTCTACACAGAAAATGCCTGTATGTGAAGCAGAATGTAGTGTCTTTCGTGATCAAATATTCTAGTCAGTCAAACCAGCCGTGAATAAAACTCCTTTGCTGATTGCCAAACTTGTTGCAAGCAGCGAAGGGTACTTTCTCAATGCTGGCCGACGGGGTCCTTCCTCAGGGTGCTGGCTAACATCGCTGACAGTATTACCACTAGCACTAAGAGCAGCTTCATCCACGTTCTCTTCCGAATCCCGCTCCATTTTTTGTTCCCCTACTTCGCCCTCACACTCCTTCGATAATCTGCTGTTGTCCTCATCCCCACTTACTTCTTTCTGTATGTCACTTCCAATTAAGACATGCTCAGGCTGAGACACCACTGATTCCTCTGGATGAGGTCATTTTCTCACTAAAAATCGATCCATTTTTCACGCCAGCCAAAGTAATGCACATGCCAGGCCCACGCTAGCTTGTAAAAACACAATGTGTGTGTGTGTGTGTGTGTGGGGGGGGGGGGGGGGCATCCGTTAGTCTCGCGAGACCACAGATCTGTGCCTGGATGTATACTATCAATCTCTCGTGTGAGTGAGAGTGAGTGACGTCACAACCTTAAGTGATCTTAGATCAGTTTAACTGATCTGAGGACAGCAACAGCAAGACATTGACAACGAACAAATAAGCAGAAGTGTAGAATGGATCTGACAGAGTTTATAACTTTATTGCTGCGCGGGTGCTATGGTAATTAGGTGCGCTGTTTCACTAGATCAACTGGAGAAACGAGTGGTATTCAAAACTATACAGAGAAAACAAAGCAGCTGCAATTTGTATATGAAATTTCAGTTAATTTCGTGGTGGTGCTACTCTGGTGCTATTGCAATTTTGCTGGGGCTATAGCACCAGCCAGCACCACCTTAGCGCCGCCCCTGGTTCTGCACAAGGGCTCCCAGGTCTCTCTGCATCTCAGATTCCTGGATTTTCTCTCTGTTTAGAAAATAGTCCATGTATTTATTTCTGTGACCAAAGTGCATGAACATGCATTTTCCAACATTGTAATTCATTTGCCACTGTCTCACCCATTCTCTGCCCTAATCTGTCTAAGTCCTTCTGCATCCTATCTGTTTCCTCAACACCTCCTGCCCCTCCACCAATCTTCATATCATCTGCAAACTTGGCAACAAAGTAAACTATTCCATCATCTAAATCATTTATATACAGCATAAAAAGAAGTGGTCGCAAAACCAACCCCTGCGGAATGGCAATGGTCACTGGCAGCCAACCAGAAAAGGATCCTTTTATTCCCACTCGCTGCCTCCTACCATTCAGCAAATGCTCTAACCATGATAGTAACTTTCCTGTAATACCATGGGCACTTAAGTTAGTAAGCAGCCTTGTGTGTGGCACCTTGTCAAAGACCTTCTGAAAGTCCAAATATACAACATCCACTGCATCCTCTTTATCGATCCTACTTGTAAACTCCTCAAAGAATTCCAACAGGTTCATCAGTGGGGATTTTCCCTGAAGGAAACCATACTGACTTTGTACATCTTGTCCTGTGTGACCAAGTTTTCCATAACCTCATCCTTAACAATTGACTCCAACATCTTCCCAACCACTGAGGTCAGGCTAACTGGTCTATAATTTCCATTCTGCTGCCTTCCTCCTTTCTTAAAGAGTGGAGTAACATCTGCAATTTTCTGGTCCTCTGGCACCATGCCAGAGTCCAAATGATTTTTGAAAGATTAAAGATGCCACCACAATCTCTAATGCTATCTCTTTCAGAACCCTAGAGTGCAGTTCCTCTGGTCCTGGTGACTTATGTACCTTCAGGTCTTTCAGCTTTTTGAGCTCCTTTTCTCTTGTAACAGTAACTGCACCCGCTTCTCCTCCTCAACACTCTACAACATCAGCACACTGCTAGTGTCTTCCATAGTGAAGACTGATGTAAAATACTCATTTACTTCATCAGCCATTTCCTTGTTCCCTGTTATTATTTCTGCTGCCTCATTTTCTAGTGCCCTATGTCCACTCTCATTTCTCTTTTATTTTTAACGTACTTGAAAAAACTTTTACTATCCACTTTGACATTATTTGCCAGATTGCTTTCATATTTCATCTTTTCCCTTCTAATGATTTTTAGTTGCTTTCTATCAGTTTTTAAAAACTTTCCAATCCTCTATCTTCCCACTAATTTTTCTTTGTTGTATGCCCTTTCTTTTGCTTTTACAATAACTTTGACTTCCCTTGTCAGCCACGGTTGTACTATTTCACCATTTGAGTATTTCTTCATTTTTAGAATACACTTGTCCTTCCTCATTTTTCCCATTGCTGCTCTGCTGACATCCCTGCCAGCAGCTCCTTCCAATTTACTTTGGCCAACTCCTCTCTCATATAACTGTAAATTCCCTTTCTCCACTGAAATACTGCTACATCAGACTTTATTTTCTCCCTATCAAATTTCAAGTTGAACACAATCATATTGTTATCACTGGTTCCTAAGGAGACTTTTACCTTAAGCTCCCTAATCGCTTCTGGTTCATTACATAACACCCAGTCGAGTATAACTGAACCCCTAGTAGGCTCAACAGCAAACTGCTCTAAAAAGCTATCTCTTAGACATTCAACAAACTCACTCTCTTGAGATCCATTGCCAACCTGATTTTCCCAATCGACCTGCATGTTAAAATCTCCCATGACTACCATATCATTGCCCTTTTGACTCACCTTTTCTATTTCCTGCTGTAACCTGTGGTCCACCTCCCAGCCACTGTTGGGATGCCTGCATATAACTGCCTTCAACAACTTTTTACCCTTGCAGTTTCTTAACTCAGCCCATAAGGATTCAACATCCTTCCGATCCTATGTCGCATCTTTCTACTGATTTGATGCCATTTCATTAACAGTAGTGGGCCAGCTGGTGGTGCAATGAGTTCAAATCCAAGTCGGGCCACCCCCGAGCACGGGTTGAGCGTCAAGCTAGCCACTCAGCCTCGTAAAAAAAAAGGGTCGAGTCAGGAACGTTCATATCGTGACCCGGTTAATCCAAAAGGAGACCAATCCTGACACCACGTGCCAGACAAGAATGGCAGACTGTCTGGTGCGACCCGCTTAAAAAAAACAGCAGTGCAACACCACCCCCTCTGCCTACCTTCCTATCCCTCTGATATAATGTGCAACCTCGAACATTCAGCTCCCAACTACAACCATCCTTTAGCCACGATTCCGTGATGGCCACAGCATCATACCTGACAATCTGTAACAGTGCAACAAGATCATCCACCTTTTTTCTTATACTACACACATTTAGATACAGCACCTTGGGTACCATATTTGCTATCCTCTCTGATTCTGTATCACTAATGACTTGATAATCAGCCTATTGGCTGCAACGAAGTCCCATCACCTGCCCTTCCTTACAATCTGAGACTGCAAGCTATCTTTACTTTTTTTACCATCCGTCCTATCCTGAGTCCCTTCACTCCAGTTCCCAACTCCCTGCCAAGTTAGTTTAAACCCTCCCCAACAGCTCTAACAAACCTGCCTGCTAGAATATTGTTTTGAAACATGTACTTTAAAACATGCAGCTATATGCGTCATTGGCATCAAATCAAATCAGTAAGGGTTGTGCTCTGCAGCCCACAAATGTTGCCACATTTCCAGCACCAACATCGCTTGCCTGCAACTCACTGTAGTGTACTGTATGAAAGTCTTAGGCACCCTGGATTTTTTATATGGTTTTAGATGGTATGGTTTCCACAGAGTACAACATCATCGAGGCTGGCTGGGATTACTTGGAGAGATAGAAGCAAGTGAGACAGCCAAAGTCTGCAGAAGAATTGTGGCAAGTTCTCCACGATGCTTGGAACAAGCTACCAGCTGATTTTCTTGTGGAACTGCACAACTGTGTGGCTAAAAGAATTGATGCAGTTTTAAAAGCAAAGGGTGGTCACACCAAATATTGATTTGATTTAGTTTTTTTACTGTTTACTGCTCTTTATAGTAAATTTTGTGATATTTAGAAACTTTTAATTTCATTGTTAATGAAAGCATCTTCGCTTTACAGATTTTTTTACGTGTCCCTAAGACTTTTGCACAGTACTGTACATCTTTGTAATGTGGGAGGAAACCTGAGAAACCCCACGTGGTAACTAGGAGAGCATGCAAACTCCTTACCGACACCAGCAGGAATTGAACCGATTGGGGATTGCTGGCGATATAATAATTACACTATTGGGCATCCTATGGCAACAGATAGAGTTGGCATTTTAACCCCGTCCAACTTGTTCCATATATCAGTGGAGGAGAATAAGCAGTTGACGTATGGGGCTGAGATCCATGAAGGGTCTGCCCCCTGACAGCCCAGAAACTGAACTGCTTTGCTCACAGCTTAACTCCAAGCTGCTTTCCACTTCTCTGCAATTTGAACTTTCTTCTGCTCACCTGCCATTATTATTTCAACATGTTCCCGGCTGAATTTCCCTTGTTCTATTCTCTCTATCTCTCTAGCCTCTTCCAACAATTTCCCCTCATCCCTGCACTCAGGAATTCCCTCCTTGAACACCTCATCCCACTGCTCTTTCCTCTGATAAAACATCCCTTAATACATTGACCAAGATTTTGGTCAGGTACCTTAATGAATCTGATTAATTGCCTTTGATTACTTTCCTGTGAAGCACTTTGGGATATTTTATCGTGTGTTGTTCATGAACTGTCGATATTACTGTAGAATCCCATTTGCCTCTGAACAGATAGGTCAGTTACTAAATGACCCTTGGTATTTTTCTGTGTTCTATGTCTGTACGTTGGTGAACTGGAGTTGCTTACTGGCCAGGCTGGATAAGGACGGCATTTTCTCTCCCCTGAATTAAATGTTTTTTTATTATATTCTGTAACTTACAAGGCAGTGTCACCGACAGAACGTTTCACCTTCCAGGTTTATTTTAATAGCTGTATATAAACATTCAAATTGCCATCATGCCTCTCAATTCCCCGAATAACTAAAATCCTGTGCATGCATTTTTCTAGAATGAATTTGTTGACTAAGGCTGTCCTGCCTGCCTGGTTAGTGAATTCCAAAGCTCCACTCCCCTCTATATTAAATAATTTGTTTAATCTCTGCATGTACGTGTGCAGCTGATACCAAGGGGTCTATACACATTTTGGCTGAGAGTTTTAAATCCTTCTGTATCTCATAATTCCACCATAGAATCTCAACTGTCTCCTTGTAATTACCTCTCATCTCACAGAAGCAAACTCATTGTTCCCAATCATCCTGTAGTCCTTGAAAGCTGGAGTTTTCAGTTCCGAGTCCTGACTGATTGGTAGACAAGCCTTGGCAAAGGATATCACGTCATTCCCTCTCACCCTGCGTGCTATTTGTTTTGTTCCTCGTTTCACTATGATACTTGACCAGGTGCCTTTCTGGGTTGTCTGTCCTGATGAAGGATCTTGGCCTGAAACGTCAACTCATTTTTTTCCTCTCCATAAGATGCTGTCTCCAGCATTCCTCCAACATTTCGTGTGTTGTAATTGTCTATTCGACTGTGCAGACTAAAGCAATATGTGTATTAAAGATTAGCTTTTTTGTCACATGTACATCAAAACATACAGTGGACTGCATTGTTTTTACGCCAAGGCCCAACAGGGTTCAAGAATGTGCTGGGGCAGCCCACTAGGATCGCCACACTTCTGGTGCCAACACAGCTTACCCACAGCTGACTCAACGTGGGAGGAAACCTGACAGCCAGAGGAATCCACGTGTCGTGGGGAGAATCTATCAACTTCTCACAGACAGCGGCAGGAATTCAACCCAGCTTGCCGGCACTGTGAAGTGTTGTGCTAATCACTACCTAACCATGCTGCTCAATTCTTCTGCTATTCTACTTCCTTCCTTCCACTTGCTTTGGAACTCTCATTAACACCACCTTTCCCCCCACAACCATCTGTATAGTCCTCACCAACCACGTTTATGCGTTTCTCTCAGGTCCAGGACTCGGCCTTCACTGGCTGGAGCCCTGTTGGTCAGCCACCACGTGTGATGGGCAGTGCAAAGTCTCTCCTTCTGTCTTTAACCTCACAACGAGCAACTTCATATGATCAGGTTTTGCAGATCTTCCTTCCCTGTCTTATTTGAAGAATTTGTGATCTGTCTCTAGTCAGCCCCCATGCTCTCCAAGACAATCTCTTCAGAAACTCCATCCCACTCTCCGTTATACCTCTGCATAGTTAAAGCGCACTCAATGTCTGTGAGCAGGGGAGATTCAAGTAGAATTACTGTCTACAGACTCCAGTGTACTGCTATCTAGACATGCATGTTTCATTGCCACATATGAAATGGTATTGTTTATATATTTTAAATTGTTTTTTGTTTTTCTCTACACACTAACTTGTGCCCAACATTAAAACATTGATAATATTTCAAATACTTACTTTACACAAATTGCTGCAGTTTGTTGGAGGCAAAAATCAATCCCTCCCGACCATATGTATGGGGTTGAACGGGATCTGGGATGAAATGGCGCAGCAGACTGGATAGGCTAAATGGCCTAATTCTTCTCCTATGTCTTATGGACCTGTCTGCATGAAGTTTCCATCCTCCATACGTGCCCATTGCCCCAGCTGGTGAAGTACTTGCCTTATGAATCACGCAGTCCAATCATACTATTTATGATATTTAAAGCACTTCAATAGATTTAGGAAGCCAGGCTGGCTAATCAGAGGTCTTTGAGAACATAAAATGATTCAGCAGAAGATGCAGTCAGGTACGTACTCACCTCATGGACCTACTCATTCTCCCAGTCTAGTGACATGTGAAGATACTTCTACTAGGTGGGTTGCAAGAGGTCCTTGTTGACCAAGGAGGAATTCATGGTTTTTGTGAATCTTTGTGCTTTTTATGATATATAGGGGTGGATATCAGAGGTCAGTTTTTTTTTACATAGAGTGTGTTATGTGCATGGAACGTGCTGCCAGGGTGGTGGTAGAGGCAGATATCTGAGCAACATTCAAGAGATTCTTAGGATGATAGAAAAATGGAGGTTTATGTGGGAGGGAAGGTTTAGATTGATTTTGAAATAGGTGAAGAGGTCAGCACAACATCTCAGTCCAAAGGGACTATACTGTGCTGTGTAGTGTTCTAGTTTCCATGAATGAACCTGTGTATTGGAACATCCTTTGTTTGTGAAGTCCACACACTAGGACAGGGGGCTCCAGACCTGAGGTCCCTGAGGACTAAATCCTGGGCAGATGGATGAGGTTATGTCAATTTCATGGTGAGATATGAGCATCCTAGAAATAAACAAAAAATGAACAATGTTCATCTAGATGTTTGCTTTTATATTTGTTTAATGTTTCAGTCATTGATCATCACAAATTCTGCAAAGCGATCGTCGACTGTCGGGGAAATTGTGAATCTAATGTCCGTGGATGCGCAGAGATTCATGGACCTCACTGCTTTCCTGAACATGCTGTGGTCTGCACCACTCCAGATTTGCCTGGCTCTCTACTTTCTCTGGCAGGTACATCCTTCCCCGTCCCATTGCCGAAGGAGGAAATGTTGTAGCCTCGAGTGGGCAGCTGCTGCTCACTGCTGATGTAATACCCTGGTTCACATTTTTACTGCTGTACTGTAGGTATTTCATCTTAGCAGTTCTGTAAGAGCAGACTGTTCTGCTTATAGCATGTTTGGATTATTGTTGAAGATAAGGGATGCTGAGAAATGTGTGTCATCCAATTGGAATGGTGGAATTGGGAGGTTTTGTGAGGAACACTAAGGTTGGTCTTGGGTTTTTTTTTTGTTCGATGGGAGATGAAGAGAGAAGACGCTGGAGAGAACCTGTCATAGAATTCGACCCGGTGGGGGACCGTGATTCAGTGGAGCCAGGTGCTGGAGCCTACTGAGGATTGGAGAATATGTGTGACTTTTGGGAGAGTTGAGCTCCAACTGGTGCACATTTGACTGTTTAATTATAATGCACCCTTTTTGATTTTTTTCACTTTCTTTTCTGTACTAACCATTAAGTTAAGATTCATAAATATAATTCCTTTAATTATATACAGTGTGCTGTGTGCTTTTTCTTGGCACTGAGTTGTAACAGGCTATCAAATTACACAGCATCCACACAAACTAGGATTTGGGATGGGAGAGCCTTTCAATCTCATGGCTTTGGCGGGACCAGAGTGTGTCTTCCCCAGACTTATGCAGTCAAGGTGTTGCCTGGTGAGAATGTACGGGTGATGCTTGGTGGTGAGAAGGTACAGGTGGTGCTTGTTGAGAAGGTACAAGTGGTTCCTGTTGAGAATGTACAGACGGTGCTTGGTGAGAATGAACAGACGGTGCTCGGTGAGACGGTACAGGTAATGCTTGGTGAAAAAGTACAGGTGATGTCAACAAAATAGAGAGAGTACAGAGGAGATTTAATAGAATGCTACCTGGGTTTCAGCACCTAAGTTACAGAGAAAGGTTGAACAAGTTAGGTCTTTATTCTTTGGAGTATAGAAGGTTGAGGGGGGACTTGATAGAGGTATTTAAAATTATGAGGGGGATAGATAGAGTTGACGTGGATAGGCTTTTTCCATTGAGAGTAAGGGAGATTCAAACAAGAGGACATGAGTTGAGAGTTAAGGGGCAAAAGTTTAGGGGTAACATGAGGGGGAACTTCTTTACTCAGAGAGTGGTAGCTGTGTGGAACGAGCTTCCAGTAGAAGTGGTAGAGGCAGGTTCAATTTTGTCATTTTAAAAAAAATTGGATAGGTATATGAACAGGAAAAGAATGGAGGGTTATGGGCTGAGTGCAGGTCGGTGGGACTAGGTGAGAGCAAGCGTTCGACACAGACTAGAAGGGCCGAGATGGCCTGTTTCTGTGCTGTAATTGTTATATAGTTATATGATTATTGTTATATGTTTGGTGAGATTGTACAGGTGGTGTTTGGTGAGAAGGTACAGACGGTGTTTGGTGAGAACGTACAGGTGATGTTTGGCGAAAATGTACAGGTTGTGTTTCGTGAAAAGGTACAGGTGATGCTTGGTGAGATTGTACAGGTGGTGTTTGGTGAGAAGGTACAGACAGTGTTTGGTGAGAATGTACAGGTGATGTTTTGTGAAAATGTACAGGTTGTGTTTCGTGAGAAGGTACAGGTGATGCTTGGTGAGATTGTACAGGTGGTGTTTGCTGAGAAGGTACAGATGGTGTTTGGTGAAAATGTACAGGTTGTGTTTGGTGAGAAGGTACAGATGACATTTGGTGATGAGAAGATACAGGTGGTGCTTGGTGAGAGATACAGGTGGTGTTTGGTGAGAATGTACAGTTGGTGTTTGGTGAGAAGGTACAGGTGGTGTTTGGTGAGAAGGTACAGGTGATGTTTGGTGAGAAAGTACAGACGGTGTTTGGTGAGAAGGTACAGCTGGTGTTTGGTGATGAGAAGATACAGATGGTGTTTGGTGAGAATATGCAGGTGGTGTTTGGTGAGAATGTACAGATGGTGTTTGGTAAGAAGATACAGGTGATGTTTGGTAAGAAGATACAGGTGGTGTTTGGTGAGAAGGTACAGATGGTATTTGGTGAGAAGGTACAGGTGGTGTTTGGTGAGACGGTACAGGTCGTGCTTGTTGAGAATGTACAGGTGGTGCTTGGTGATGAGAAGATACAGGCACCAATGTGTCTATGTGTCTTTTTCCAGTACCTCGGTCCTTCTGTCCTGGCAGGTGTTGCCGTTATGATTCTGCTCATCCCTTTCAACGCCATGATAGCCGTAAAAAGCAGGAACTTTCAGGTATGTTAGTGAATCATATGTCATTGCTCCCTTAACCCTTTCCCATTCCCTCTTGTTGAACGTGGAACAGTAGGCCCTATGGCCCACAATGTTATACAGGTCTTTTAACCCACCCTAAGATCAATCTCACCCTTCCCTCCCAGATAGCTCTCCATTTTTCTATTATTCATGTGTTTATCTAAGATTCTCTTAAATGTCTGTACCATCACCCCTGCTTCATGTTCCTCACACCTACCACTCTTCCTCTGACATCCCCCTCTATACTTTCCCACTAACACCTTAAAGTATCGCCCTCTGATATTAGCCATCGTGCATGGTGTGTCTTCCCATTCTGTTCTGCAGGTCCAACAGATGCAGTACAAAGACTTGCGGATCAAGCTGATGAACGAGATCCTGAATGGTATAAAGGTGCTGAAACTGTACGCCTGGGAGGAGTCCTTTAAACAAAAGATCCTGAGCATTCGAGAGAAGGAGCTGAATATTCTGAAGAAAGCAGCCTATCTCAATGCCCTCTCCACCTTCACCTGGACAACTGCTCCTTTTGTTGTGAGTAACTGATCCTTTCCCAAACCAATTAGAACTTCTAAGCTGGAAAGCAGAGGACAGGAGCAGAAAAGGGCCTAATCCACAGTTAATGGAATTGTGGCTGATACCTTGTTCACTTTCTTTCCTCTCATTGTATTCTTTGGTGTTTATTTTTGAAGATCTACCTGTTTTGGCATTGTGGTGTAGTGGTTAACGTAACTCATTACAGTGCCAGTAATCACAGTTCAATTCCTGCCTCTGTCTGTAAGAATTGTGTATGTTCTCCCCGAGTTTCCTCAAGGTGCGGTGGTTTCCTGCCACTTTCCAAAGACGTATGTTCCCTCATTGCACCACTTTTAAAAAATATACTTTTTTCTGTAATTTATAATATTTTTATGTATTACACTGTAATTGTGCCGCAAAACAACTCATCTCATGACCTTTGTCAGTGATAATAAACCTGATTCTGTGTTAGTGAGTTGTGGCTCTGCTATGTTGGCACCGGAACGTGTGGCTGCTCCCAGGACATCCTCGGACTGTGTTAGTTGTTAACACGAACAATGCATTTCACTGTCTGTTTCCACTTACCTAACCTTTAATCTCAGTGTCGAGTTTCCAGTGCCACTGGTGTCCAGAATCCCAGATTTTGCAATTTTCTGAGCAAGTTAGTCCATTTCCTGCCCTAACCATCTGATCCAATGAGCTGAATCCATGACAACTCCCACTCTGCCCCCAGTGCTGGTCTGGCATCGCCAACATTTGCTCCCTCCATTCTTGGAGGAGGTTAGTGAATTGTGGATGTGCTATGTTGATGCTGGAATGTGTGCTGATTCTAGTGGGCCGTCCCCACCACATCCTCAGACTTTGGTGGTTGTCAGTGCAAACAATGCATTTCACTATGTTATGATGTGCATGTGACAAATAAAACTAATCTAACGTCATCTGTACCTAACCCAAGCAATCACTGCCATGAGATTTCTGCTTGGTTCTTGCAGTGGTCAGTACTGAACTATTGTTGACAGAATTTCAGATGGTGATGGGGGGGCGTATAGGAGTGAGAAACCTGTGGTATCATATCAACAACCTTGCACTTAACATCAGTAAATCCAAGGAACTGACTGTGGACTTAAGGAAAGGGAAGTCCAGGGAACACACACCAGTAATTGAGGGATCAGCAGTGGAAAGGGTGAGCAGTTTCAAGTTCCTGGGTGTCATCATGTCTGAAGATCTAGCCTGTGTCCAACATATTGATGTAATTGCAAAGAAGTGGCTATATTTCATTAGGAGGTTGAGGAGACTTGGTATGTCACTAAAGACTCTAGCAAATCTTTACAGGTGTACCATGGAGAGCATTCTAATCTATTGCAGCACCGTTTGGTATGGAGGGGCCACAGCACAGGATTGAAAAAAGCTGCATGAAGTCGTAAACTCAGTCGGTTTCATCGTGGGCACTAGCCTGCCCAGCATCAATAACACCTTCGAAAGGCAATGCCTCAAGGAGGCGGCATCCATCATTAAGGATCCCCATCACCTAAGACATGCCCCCTTCCCGTTGCTACCATCGAGGAGGAGGTACAGGAGCCTGAAGACACGCTATCAGTGTTTCAGGAACAGCTTCTTCTCCTCCACAATCAGATTTCTGAATGAACAATGAACCCATGAACACTACTTACTATTTTTGCTCCCCTCTTTTGCATTACTTATTTAATTTATATATATATTTCTTATTGTATTTTATAGCTTTTTAAATTATTATGTATTGCAATGTAGTGTTGCAGCAAAACAGCAAATTTCATGATATATGCCAGTGACCTATCCTCAATCGCAGGGCACTGGTGCTGACAGCCCAGCGCACATGTGGGTGTGAACTTCCCTCTATTCAGCAGCAGGTGCATAAAAAGGGCCTGGAGGATCATCAGAAACTGTAGCCAGGCCAAAAAACAAACTCTTTCAGCTGCTTCTGTCTGGCAAATGGACAGCTTCTTTCACCAGGTCATCAGATTTATCAATACACATTGATCTGATTGCGTACCTGACTGTACAGTACATATACAATCTCAGAGTTTGGGTAATATCCTCCCAGATTTTCTTTCTTATTGTTTGTACATTGCGTTGGAGACTCAACATAAAGATTTTTTACTCCCTTGGGTGTAAGAAATAAGATAAATACAAACACAAATATTAAGCCTGATTCTGATGCAGATTTCATTTAACGTTATTGTTGGCAATGTTATTTATTCTTTTCCAGGTTGCCATGACAAGCTTTGCAGTGTATGTGTACGTGGATGAGAAGAACGTGTTGGATGCACGTAAAGCTTTTGTCTCCCTCTCCCTCTTCAATATCCTACGGTTTCCACTCAACATGCTACCTCAGGTCATCAGCTGCATCGTACAGGTGAGTCCGCAGCACCCACCTGAGAGCCCACCTGTCTTACAAAGATGGACCCACCTGGGGAATGGTAGAAGTAGCAAACCGTTAAAGTAGTTGGGAAGGGCGGGGGTGGTGTGGCTGCAAGGTTGCCTATCCTGGGTGGTGAAGTGTTGACTGTGGAATGGAATTGGCCAACACCCGTTTTTGCCCTTGAACCATGAAAGAAAGTTTGGCGTTTCCATTATTTCCTGTGCAGCCTCATGACATCCCAGAATTACTCACTCTGGACCAGCCCCTTACCCATTCGTGAGGGTTCTCCAATCGTAGGGCTCCTCTGCCCCGTTGTTGTCCTTCATCACTCAGCTCAGTGACGGTACTGTAGTTTTGGCAACGAG
Source organism: Mobula birostris (assembly GCF_030028105.1). Lineage (NCBI taxonomy): Eukaryota > Metazoa > Chordata > Chondrichthyes > Myliobatiformes > Myliobatidae > Mobula > Mobula birostris. The sequence continues at coordinate 62,315,450 of NC_092393.1, read as the reverse complement.
GGTTGAAGATGTGTGATTCTGACTGTAGGTCCACCCACAAGTTCAGAGTGTAGGATGAAATCGCACATAACAAACAGGAAGTTTGTTCTTTTTATTAATAATAGGCCTTATGGGCCCAACAAGCCCATACCATGTGACCAATTAATCTACTAACCTGTATGTCTTTGGAATATGGGAGGAAACCCACACGGACACAAACTCCTTTCTGACAGTGCTGGAATTGAACCAGGGTCACTAATACTGTAAAGTATTATGCTAACTGCTCTCTTACCACACTGCCCTGAATGGTACCATACCCTTCTGTTGTCTGTTATTTCCTCTCACTGGACCTGAGCGGGAAACCAAGCAGTCCACGGGCAGAAATTATTGGTTCATCTTTGAAGATGCTTGGATTGGTGACATGGCCCAAATCAGGACAATGTGACAGTATCAGACCTACAGGGGAGTGTGAGGCTGACTCATTGCCAGAATTGAGTTTTATTCATATGAGTGTTAAATATTAAGACTTACAATTGTGTTCAGTTTATTCACTTTTTACAAAAGCAGGAGGTAGAACAGCAAATTCACTCCACACATACAGACCTGCCTTCCACCAACCCTGTTGCCATAATGTCCAAGATCAAAGATAAAGAGCCTGAAGTCAGTTTGGGAGGAACTCTGGGAAGATCCTTCTGCCTTCTAATCAACTGCTGAGCCAGGAATTTGTGATGTTCCACTACACTTTCTTTGAAGCAGCCACAAACACTTCCCTCTGTAGCAATTACCAGCTCCCCTCAAAGCCACGGGAGGTAGGGGTGGGAGATGCTGATGATTTAATACGTTGCTGACAGTGCAGAGCCTTCTTCCTGATGTTGAACGCATCTGCAACAATCTCAGCCATCTCTCCCCAGCTCACATGTAGCCTGTTTTGATTACTCTTCCTTGTTCTGATGCTCTCTCCTGCTCTTACTCTCAGGCCACCGTTTCACTCAAACGCTTACAGAATTTCTTGAACCACGATGAACTGGACCTCACAAGTGTCGAGCGAGTGAAGATTGCGACAGGTAACCCTGTGTCATTTCCTGAACCCATCTCAATGTCAAATGGCCTGTTCCTTAATCTTCAATCTTGGAGCACCCTCTCTTATGATTACCTCTCTTTTTATGTTTCCCACTTCCACCTCCCTTTTCCCTTCAGTCTCTTTTTGCCTCTTATTTGGGCTTCTTCCCGCTCCCTTTCTGTTAAAAGGTCTCAGCCAAAAACTCAACTGTTCATTCTGCTCCATAGATACTGCTTGACTTGCTGAGTTCTTCCAGCATTTTGCGTGTGCTGTTCTGGATCTCTAGCACCTGCAGAATCTCTTGTGTTTATCATCTCTTTGCCTCTGTTTGACTCTCTTCCTTCTTCTCTCTTTATTACACTGTTTCTCTCTCTTCCTGAATTAGAAAAGTGGGATGTGACCACAGGTGGAAAGGCTGCGTATGTAAGACTGTTGGATTCAGGAATGAGTCGCAAAGTCTGCCGTGTTTCTCCCCCACCCCCACCCCACTTTCTCAAGTCTTCCCTCTCGCTCCCCCACTTCTCTACCCACAATGAAATCTGTAGGTCCTTTCATCAAGGCAAGGACACTAGGGAAATAAGGAGTTAGTACAGGAAGTGGCAGTGAGATAGGAGGGCAGAGTGATCTTATCGAACAGTGTGAATCCTTTCAGAATAGTAATTGCTCATGGGCTGCACACTACCTTCCATCTAGGGGCAGTGAGGAAGAAGGCAGATAAATCAAAGCTTATGATTAGCTTAAACCCTTCCCAACAGTTCTAGTAAACCTGCTCATAAGAATATTTATTTGATTGGATTGTACATTGGTCTCCTTCAGTTTCTTGGTGTTTTTTTATCTTGTGGCCAATAGCCGGGTGGGTAATCTGTTAGTTCTTTATGTGTGATGTGATGGGGTGGGGTGAGGGAGGTCAGGGGGTTTGATGCTACTGTCGTTCGTTTTTGTGAGTGAGGAGGTCTGGAATTGTTATTGTTGCAGACTTGATGGGCTGAATGGCCTAATTCTGCTCCTGTGTCTGATATCTTCTAAGTATTAGCCAGGAAAATGGGGCTAAGGACCAATGAGCAGTTCAGTCTTCACCTTATTGAACAGAGTGTAGATTGTTGGGACCATCTATGGCACACTCTTTCTACCAGCACTCCCTGTCCCACTCCATCCTCCTGTGACCCTCTCTCTCTAACACAGACCCGCACGCACCCCACACCATCTCAGGCAGCTGTCTTTCAAGGCTCCTCTGTGTTCACAGGGCACTCGATCACCGTAGAGAATGGGAAGTTCAGTTGGGGAAAAGAAGACCCAGTTGTTCTCGAGAGGTAAGGTTTTTTTTAATACTTTATTTTAAAAATTTTCAAAAAACAGTGAAATCATCAAGAACATATAAGCTCAGACATGTAACAATAAAATGAGAAAAAAAAGGAATATAACTTTAGAGGGATGCCTATTGTGCAAAGTGCTAAACATTAAGTCTCAAATGAGGGCTGTGAGAAATCAGCTGAGGGGAAATTATTCATCTGCCCCCAACCTCGTCTAGGTAGGCAAGAAGTGGATCCCAGATAGCCAAAAGTTTTATAATTGCATTGGTTCTCAGGAACCTGAGTCTCTCCATCTGTATGACTGAGATCATGTCAGCTGTCCATCTCCGGAAAGAAGGGGGAGAGGGTGATTTCCATTCCCTCAAGATAAGTCTTTCGGCGACAGTCATCCCCAGTATCAGAGACTGTTGTATGGCTGTCGGGATTTCTCACAGTGTTGGCCCCAGCAGTCTGAAAATTTCCTCGGAATGAAACAGGGTTATGATAAATATGGAATTCCTCTTGTTTAGGTAGTGAGGCTTGATTGGAAGAAGGAATTCCTAGTGCTGGGAATCACAGTGAGGATTGGGAATCTGTAGTAGAGGAATCATGAGCTGTTAAATTTTGCCTCACTGGTGGGGGGGGGGGCAGGGTGGTTCCGTGGTGCTGCTCAGACCAATGCAAGTGATTGTACCCGTGCTAAAACAGGGAGGAGGCGGGAGAATGGTGTTGAGAGGGAAAATAAATCGGCCAGAATGGAGTGGTGGAGTAGACTATTAGTGATGGCCTAATACTGCTCCTGTACCCTATGGTCTTTGGTCTTATGCAAACTGGCAAGGGCTGAGGGGGCCACATAATGGGTCACTGCACAACGTAACAGCTCATTAGATTGGTGAGGAAATTTATTAGAACGTTTGGAGTGCCATGGTAGCATAGTGGTGAGTGTGATGCTGTTACAGTTCGCGTCAGAGTTCATTTCTGATGCTGTCTGTAAGAAGTTTGTACGTCTTTCCCATGAGTGTGCGGGTTTCCTCCGGGTGCTCCAGTTTCCTCCCACGTTCCTGAGATGTACTGGTCAGTAGGTGAATTAGTCACATGGGTGTCACTGGGCAGCGTGGGCTCGTTGTGCTGGAAGAGCCTGTTACTGTGCTGTATCTCTAAATAAAATAAAAACAATATGTATGGTGGGTGCTGAATGAACGTTGCCCCTTGTGGGGGTATCTTAAGAGATTAGCTGTTGCCCATTTCAGAGATGGGGAACTTCTTGCAGCAGGTGGTGGGCTCTGGAATTCTGTCCCCCAGGGACCTGTGGGGGGAGAGTCAGTAAAAACATTCAGGGGTGGGGTCTGACAGCCACTTTCACCACAAAGCAGTTGAGGGGTGTGGGAAGAGAGTGGATGTGGTGCTGAGACCAGGAGTGCACTTTACTCAGTGGCAGAGGTAGCTCAGGGGGCTGATTGGAAACTCCTGCTCCTGCTACACACATTCAAATAAATTATCTTAATTTGACCCCAGCAATGGTAACACCATTGGACAGTTACAGGAGGTTTCCCCAGTGTGGAATTGGTTAATATGAGGGGCATAATTTTAAAGTGATTAGAGGAAAGTATGGGGAGGATGTTAGGTCTAGTTTTGTTAAGAGAGTGGTGGGTGTGTGGAATGTGCTGTCAGGGTGGTGATACATTAGAAACTCTTAGATAGGCACATGGATGATAGAAAAATGAAGGGCTGTGTAGGAGGGGAGGGCTGGATTGATACTGGAGTGGGTTTGTAAGGTCGGCACAACATCATGGGCCAAAGGCCCTCTACTGTGCTGGAATGCTCTAAGTGCTATGAAACTTAGTTCATGGACAAGTTTTGTGTCCTTACTGATTGTCTGAAGTCTGAACTAGATTGCCAACAGCAGCATAGTACAGGATATCCTTTGCTTCAGAGGGAAATTGGCTGTCCCATTTCCACTATGGTTTTGCTGGCCAGGCCAAATAAGGTCATGTTCCAGATGGGTGAGGGGAACTGCTGTCAGCCTCTGCCTTTGAAGAGCCTGGGCACAAGGGCCTGAAGGAGAGCCCTGCTGTCACACGCATGTTTACCTCTGTCCTCGACCACTGCCCGACAACTGCCGCAGGAAATCTGGGGAGGGTCGGCAGTGGGTGAGAGCAGACTTTAGAAAAAGGAGGAATTGCAGAGCTCACAACACACACCACTAGACAAGGTGCTCTGTATTGAAAGGGGACATGGTTGTCTGTTAATATCAGTATGGTATACTGGCTTCCCTGAATAAATTTCTCAACCATGATTCCCATGAATTGTATGCAGGGTGAATGAATCCAGGCCATAATTTATCCAAGGACCTTGTTGGCCCAAACCCCCTGGTTTTATGCTATTGGCTCACTCCAGACCTCAGATTTAATGGCAAGTTCTACCTGGTAATTCTGGGATCAGTCAGGGTCTGTCCAGGTGAGCTATAAGTGGACAAGTGGTCTACAGTGGACCCAACCTGAAAACCTCAACCGTCCGTTTGGGGTGGTCCTGGGTAAACTGACTCCCCCATTGCAGTCCCCAGTGCAAAGCGACTCGAACACTTCTCCACCCTACCCCCACCAGTGTTCCCCTTCTGTTCTGTGACAGGTGATGCAGTGGGAGCAGAGGTACAAAGAACCCGCCCAGATTGTGAACATCTCCACCTCCACTTTGTAATGATGAAAATGCATGGATTTAATAAAGGCAAACTTTCCAGACATCATGTCTCCTGCTTCCCCCCCCACTGCCCCCTTCCCCCTCCGCTTCCCCCTTCCCCATCCGCTTACCCCCCCACTTCCCCCTGCCCCACTTCCCCCTCCGCTTCTCCAATCCTCCCATCGTGGGAGAAGATTAGCTTTATTTGTCACTTGTACATCAAAGTGAAATGCGTCATATGAATCAACGGCCACACAGTCTGAGGATGTGCTGGGTGCAGCCCGTAAGTGTTGCCCATGCTTCCTGCACCAACATAGCATGCCCACATCTCACTAGCCTGACCCGTATGTTTTTGGAATGTGGGAGGAGACCAAAGCAACCGGAGGAAACCCATACAGTCGTGGGGAGAATATACAAACCCCTTACAGGCAGTGACAGGAATTGAACAACGATCGCTGCCGCTGTTGAGCTTTGCTCTACCATGCTGCCCCATGAAATCCAGTTGTGTGACATGCCTATGGTTTGTTCAATCCAGGATCAATCTGGCTATTCCTCAAGGCTCCCTGGTGGCAGTGGTCGGCCAGGTAGGGTGTGGCAAGACATCGCTGATTTCAGCCCTCCTGGGGGAGATGGAGAAACAGAATGGCAAAGTGTCAGTCCAGGTGGGTACCACATCTAACACCACTGTCACGGCTTTGTGGAGTGTGGGGGCACTGCAAACGTCTGGTCAGGATTAGTGGGAAGGCAGTGGAGAGTAAACATTTATTTGTTTAGATATACAGCATGGTAATAGGCCCTTCCGGCCAAACGAGCCCACGTTATCCAGTTACACCCATGTGACCAATTCACCAACTAACCTGTACTTCTTTGGAGTGTGGGAGGAGACTGGATCATCCAGAGGAAAACTATGTGATCGCGTGGAAAACGTACTTACCCATAACAGACAGTGATCGTGGGGAGAACGTACTAACCCCTTACAGAGAGTGATCGTGTGGAGAACGTACTAACCCCTTACAGACAGTGATCGTGGGGAGAACGTACTAACCCCTTACAGACAGTGATCGTGGGGAGAACGTACTAACCCCTTACAGACAGTGATCATGAGGAGAACGTACTAACCCCTTACAGAGAGTGATCGCGTGGAGAACGTACTAACCCCTTACAGACAGTGATCGTGGGGAGAACGTACTAACCCCTTACAGACGGTGATCGTGGGGAGAACGTACTAACCCCTTACAGACAGTGATCATGAGGAGAACGTACTAACCCCTTACAGAGAGTGATCGCGTGGAGAACGTACTAACCCCTTACAGAGAGTGATCGTGGGGAGAACGTACTAACCCCTTACAGAGAGTGATTGTGGGGAGAACGTACTAACCCCTTACAGAGAGTGATCGTGGGGAGAACATACTAACCCCTTACAGAGAGTGATCGTGGGGAGAACGTACTAACCCCTTACAGACAGTGATCGTGGGGAGAACGTACTAACCCCTTACAGAGAGTGATTGTGGGGAGAACGTACTAACCCCTTACAGAGAGTGATCGTGGGGAGAACGTACTAACCCCTTACAGAGAGTGATCGTGGGGAGAACGTACTAACCCCTTACAGACAGTGATCGTGGGGAGAACGTACTAACCCCTTACAGACAGTGATCGTGGGGAGAACGTACTAACCCCTTACAGACAGTGATCGTGGGGAGAACATACTAACCCCTTACAGACAGTGATTGTGGGGAGAACGTACTAACCCCTTACAGACAGTGATTGTGGGGAGAACGTACTAACCCCTTACAAAGAGTGATCGCGTGGAGAACGTAGTAACCCCTTACAGACAGTGATTGTGGGGAGAACGTACTAACCCCTTACAGACAGTGATTGTGGGGAGAACGTACTAACCCCTTACAGACAGTGATCGCGTGGAGAACGTACTAACCCCTTACAGACAGTGATTGTGGGGAGAACGTACTAACCCCTTACAGACAGTGATCGTGGGGAGAACGTACTAACCCCTTACAGACAGTGATCGTGGGGAGAACGTACTAACCCCTTACAGAGAGTGATTGTGGGGAGAACGTACTAACCCCTTACAGAGAGTGATCGCGTGGAGAATGTACTAACCCCTTACAGAGAGTGATTGTGGGGAGAACGTACTAACCTCTTACAGACAGTGATTGTGGGGAGAACGTACTAACCTTTTACAGAGAGTGATTGTGGGGAGAACGTACTAACCCCTTACAGAGAGTGATTGTGGGGAGAACGTACTAACCCCTTACAGACAGTGATCGTGGGGAGAACGTACTAACCCCTTACAGACAGTGATCATGAGGAGAACGTACTAACCCCTTACAGAGAGTGATTGTGGGGAGAACGTACTAACCCCTTACAGAGAGTGATTGTGGGGAGAACATACTAACCCCTTACAGACAGTGATCGTGGGGAGAACGTACTAACCCCTTACAGAGAGTGATCGTGGGGAGAACGTACTAACCCCTTACAGAGAGTGGCAGGAATTGATCGCGGGTCACTGGCGCTGTAATAGCATTACGCTAACCACTACAGTTCTGTGACTCCCCTTTACATCCTACACAACCAGCTACTGTGTCACAGTGAGGAGTGGGCCAGTTGCTCACTGGCGGCCATACTGGAGAAGCCATTTCTAATCCTTGTTGGGCAGTTGTTGATCACAAGCTCTGCAAAGACAGTGACACACAGTGAATAAAATGCATCTAGAATTGTAAATGCTGGTTACTGCCAGTAAGGTGGTGGCGCACTTGGACACAGCAACTTCTACAGGGCAACCAAAGGTGTTAGTGTCTTTTTTTTATCCCTATCTTTTACGATCGCAAAACCCTGAAGGACATTAAGCACTTAAACTACTGCAGATCTACCCCACCAGTGAGTTGCTTGTTGGCGGAGAAATTGAAGGAGCTGGGCTTGGTTCAGATTCTGCTGCTGCCTGCGCCAGAAATGCATCAGTGCACATAAGCAATGTGCAGTCTAACAGCGAGTGATCATCTCAGTCGCTTTTCTTGTGATCGCAAGACCCTGTTGGATATTTTTAATGTGGAGTGCTGCAAATGTAATTCACTGATTTATTGGCGAATGGTGGCAGAGCTGCATGGCCTCAAACCGCAGTGTTACCTGTTGACAGCCGCGCAGGAGAGAGGCACCAAAGTCGGTGCACTCCACCAGAGGCGGTGTGGCACAGTGTCCAAGCTGGAGTCAGTGCTGCCCCCCCGGTGCTCACTCAGCAGAAGACAAGCCACATTGTGTTCGACTGCAGGCTGCTGCAACTTTCATGAATTCACAGTATTGGACTGTATATATTTTTTTGTGTGTGACTGTATTTTCCTGCTACCTTACATGTGTCATGTACATCTTGTGCTGTGTATGACTGTTTGTACTGTGTCTTGCACCTTGGCCCCAGAGAAATGCAGTTTCATTTGATTGTATCCATGGGTATTCGTGTACGATTGAATGACAATTAAACTTGAACTTAAACTAAAACCCCTTAAATGATCTGAGCAACATGCCCTCCTTATCGTGCAGCAGGTCTATGGTTTCGGTAACACAACTAGTACCAGTTATTGCTGGCTTTGATGGAGGCGATTAAAGTTGGTGCTGAGTACATTTTGGTGAATTTTAAATGTTTGCTTTCCTCACCATCCCCTCTTCCTCTGTCACAGGGATCTGTGGCCTATGTACCTCAGCAAGCCTGGATTCGGAATGCCTCGCTGAAGGACAACATCATTTTTGGAGAGCCCCTCAATGAACAGAAGTACAGCGAGGTTCTGGAGGCCTGTGCATTGATCTCTGACTTGAATGTGTTACCTGGTGGGGACCAGACAGAGATTGGTGAAAAGGTAAACATCTTTGTTGACATCCAGTACTTTCCCTTCAGAAGCTAGTCTCGGAGTTCTCTATAACCTTCTGTTACTCTGCACAGGGGATAAACCTCTCAGGGGGTCAAAAGCAACGGGTGAGCCTGGCCCGAGCAGTCTATAGCGACATGGACATCTTTCTCCTGGATGACCCCCTCTCAGCTGTTGATGCCCATGTGGCCAAACATATCTTCGACAAAGTCATTGGCCCAGAAGGAGTGTTGAAGGGGAAGGTAAGAGAATACAATCCTCCCAGCAAACAGCGACTCTGCATTTATACAGCAAGAGATAAACAAGGCTCAAGTTCATTATCAAAGTATGTATATAATATACAACCTTGAGATTCATCTTCTTGCAGGCAGCCACAAAGCAAAGAAACGCAACATAATTCACTGAAAAATACACACAAGACCTCCTCATATCCAATTTGCAAAAGAGGACAAATCACATAAATAGTAAACAGAAGTAAAGCAAAATGCATGGAACATGAACGCTGAGTCTCCATAGCTGCAGAGCCCGTTGAGCGCTGAGGTGAGTGAGGCCCAATAAACTGCTCCGGAACCTGGGTGTGGCACCCAAACAAAACAGGAATTCTCTGCAGTTTTTCCACATTCACGTTTTGGGATTAGGACATCGTTGGCAAGCCCAGTGTTTATTGCCCATCCTTAAATGTCCATTAAAAGGTAATGAAGAGTCTTGAGCCAGGCAGTCCACCTGATGAGGGCCCCCCCTGTCCGCCTGACGAGGGCCCACCCCCGTCCGCCTGACGAGGGCCCCTCCGTCCGCCTGTCGAGGCCCCCCCCCGTCCACCTGATGAGGGCCCACCCCCGTCCGCCTGTCGAGGGCCCCCCTGTCCGCCTGTCAAGGGCCCCCCCCCCATCCGCCTGACGAGGGCCCCCCTGTCCACCTGATGAGGGTGCTTCCAGAGAGCTGTCGCGAGGGGAGTTCAGGAATTGTTCACAGCAATAAGACAAAGACCATAAGATATAGGAGCAGTGTTAGGCCATTTGGCCCATCGAGTCTGCTCCACCATTTCATCATGTTTGGTCCAATTTTCCTCTCAGCCCCACTCTCTTGCCTTCTCCCTGTATCCCTTCATGCCCTGACCAATCAAGAATTTATCAACCTCTGCCCTAAATATACATAAAGACTTGGCCTCCACAGCTGCCTGTGGCAAAGAATTCCACAGATTCACCACTCTTTGGCTAAAGAAATTCCTCCTCATCTCAGTTCACACCAGAGGCTGTGTCCTCTGGTCTTAGACTCTTCCACCATAGAAAACATCCTCTCCACATCCACTGTATCAAGCCCCTTCACCATTTGATAGGTTCAATGAATTCACCCCTTATTCTTCTGAATTCTAGTATTCACTCTTCATATGACAAGCCATTCAATCCTGGAATCATTTTCATGAACCTCCGTTGAACCCTCCCCAGTTTTAGCACATCCCTTCTAAGATAAGGGGCCCAAACCAGTTCACAATACTCCAAATGAGACCTCACCAGTGCTTTATAAAGTCTCAACATTACATCCTTGCTTTTATATTTTAGTCCCCTTGAAATGAATGCTAATATTGCATATGGCTTCCTCACCACAGATTCAGCCTGCAAATCCTGCACAATGACTCCCAGCTTCCTTTGCTCCTCAGTTTTTTTGTACTTGCTCTCCATATAGAAAACAGACAACCCTTTCATTTCTTTTTTTTGGCGAGTGTGCGTGTGTGTCTGTGCGTGTGCATCTGCGTGCATGCATCCATGCGTGCGTGCATAGGTGCATGTGCGATGTTGGTGGGACGATGTCTTTTTCATGCCTTTACAAGGTGCTGAGCAAGAGAGAAAGAGACTGTGTGATGCGCCACTCTTCACTCAGATATTGCACAGTATTTTTCCCTTTATTTTATGAGGTCGAGTTGCGATCTCGACACACAACCCGGCACGGATGGAAAGCGTCCTCAAGAGCGGACCCGACTGGCTTCGAACCTGGGAACCTACGTTCCAGAGTCCGGCGCTGATGTCATTGCGCCACCAGCCAGCCCAACCCTTTCATTTCTTCTACCAAAGTGCATGACCATACACTTCTCGACACTGTATTCCATCTGTCATTTCTTTGCCCATTCTCCTAATCTGTCTAAGACCCTCTGTAGCCTCTCTACTTCCTAAAAATTACCTGCCCTCCACCTATCTTCATATCCTCTGCAAACTTTGCAACAAAGGCATCAATTCCATCATTGACATATAAAGTAAAAAGAATCAGTCCCAACACAGACCCCTGTGGAACACCACTAGTTACTGGCAGCCAGCCAGAAAAGGCTCCCTTTATTCCTACTTTTCACCTCCTGCCAATCAGTCACTGCTTTATCCATGCTAGAATCTTTCCTGTAATACCATGGGCTCATAGCTTGATAAGCAGCCTCATGTGTGGCATCTTGTCAAAGGCCTTCTGAAAATCCAAATACACAACATCAACAAATTCTCCTTTGTCTATCCCGCTTGTTATTTCTTTAAAGAATTCCAACATGTTTGTCAGGCAAGATTTTCCCTTGAGGGAATCATGCTGACTAGGGCCTATTTTATCATGTGTCTTCAAGTACCCTGCAACCTCATCCTTAACAATAGACTCCAACATCTTCCCAACCACTGAGGTCAGACTAACTGGCATATAGTTTCCTCCTTCTGCCTGTCTCCTTTCTTGAGGAATGGAGTGACATTTGCATTTTCCCAGTGTTTCAGAGCCATTCCAGCATCTAGTGATTCTTGAAAGATCATTACTAAAGCCTCCAGAATCTCTTCAGCCACCTCTTTCAGAACTCTGGGATGTACACCATCTGGTCCAGGTGACTTATCTACCTTCAGACCTTTCAGTTTCCCAAGAATCCTCTCTGTAGTAATGGTAACTTCACACACTTCATGACCCCTGACACCTGGAACTTCCACCATACTGCTAGTGTCTTCCATAGTGAAGAATGATGCAAAGTACTTATTCAGTTCATCCGCCATTTCATTGTCCCTCATTACTACCTCTCCAGCTTTGTTTTCCAGACGTCTGATATCCACTCTCACCTCTCTTTTACACTTCATGTATCTGAAGAAACTTCTGGTATGCTCTTTAATAGTATTGGCTAGCTTACTTTCGTATTCCATCAGTGATGAAGGATTAGTGATGTACTTCCAAGTCAGGATAGTGTGCAGCTTGTAGGGGAAGCTAGAGACAGTGATATGCATGCTAGAGAAGAGCTTGGGTTTAGGTGGAGCTGTTGGAGTAGCCTGGGTGAGTAACTGTAGTTCATTTTGTAGGTGGTGCTCAGTGCAACCCCTGTGCAGTGCAGTGGTAGTGGGAATAAATGTTTGGGGAGCTTTGTTGGATTCCACTGAAGTGGCTGCTGTGATCAGAATGGTGTCAAGCTTGAGAAACTTGTCCAGTAATGTTGAGTAAATCTTCCTGCATACAGGACAGGGCTGCTTCATTTGCATAAGTGATATCACCAATTAATTTGTGCAGGAAATAGTCCTTATTGTGATATGACTTCAGTGACATAGTGAGTCACCCTCCCTGCGAGGAGACAGTTAACAGGGAGTGGCCCTTGCTTTGCATTGAGATTGGCAGGGTCAAGTGGACAACCAGAGACTTTTTTCCCAGGGCAGAAAAGGCTAGTATGAGGGAGTGTAATTTTAAGGTGATTGGAGGAAAATATTGGGGGGGATGTCAGAGGAGGGTTTTTTTTCCAGAGATTAGTGGGTGTGTAGAACATGCTGCCATGGGTAGTGGTAGAGGCAGATACATTAGGCATTCAAAGGACTCTAAAATAGGTGCAGGAATGATAGAAAAATGGAGGGCTATGTGGGAGAGAATGGTTGGAATGGTCAGAGTAGGTTAAAAGGTCAAGACAGCGTTGTGGTCCAAGGGTCTGTACTGTTCTATGTCTATACCCGATCTGGACACCACATTTAGAAGCTGGCATCAGCCTTGGAGACACCTGCCTGAGTGCTGCAGGTCTGAACGTTTCTTCACTGAAACATTAGATCCTCATTTTCACAAACTGATTCTTCTTCCAGTGAGAGAAATGAGTTGGAGTGTACAGTCACACTGCTTGTAGAACCTGTCTCTTGCTGTGTGTACATAGTTTCTGTTGGATTGTGATTTTTCTTGCTTAGTTTGCTTGTTTTTATATAAATCACCTATATACATGTAATTATTTAGTGAATGTTCCAGTAATTACAGTATATTTCTAGAAACCTTAGTTTTCAGTCACAGGTGTCTCGCTATTTGATTCTGGCGATTTGATAAATTTATTGTTATCACTGGAGCTTTCTTATTTCTAGTCTGAGTATGAGACAAACATGACTGCTTACTTCCTTTGTCTTTTCTTTTCTCGGCTCCTTTTTCTTGTTCATTTTTCAGTCTTGTAACATAATAAAATGGATGTAAACAGCAAGTTTGATGCTTCATTCTTGACATCGAACCTTTGGATTGCAAAAGCATCAGGGTCAGCAATTTTAAATTCCTGTCCTGGGCCCAGCACATAAGTGCAATTATGAAGAAAGTACGGCAGTGCCTCTACTTCCACAGGAATTTGCAAAGATTCAGCATGACATCTAAAACTTTGACAAACTTCTATAGATATGTGGTGGAGGGTATATTGACTGGCTGCATCACAGACTGATAGGGAAACACCAGTGCCCTTGAATGGAAACAGCCCAGTTCATTACGCGTACAGCCCTTCCCACCATTGAGAACATGTACGCAGAGTGGCGCCACAGGAAAGCAGCATCCATCATTAGGGACCCCCACCATCGGGAAGAAGGTACAGGAGCCTCAGGACTCACACCACCAGGTTCAGGAACAGTTTCTACCCCTTACCTCAGTTATGCTGAGGGATAACTTCATCAACTTCACTTGACCCATCATTGAAATGTTCCCACAACCTATGGGCTCACTTTCAAGGGATCTTCATTTCATGTTCTTGATATCTATTGCTTATTTAATTATTATTATTGTTTTTTCCCTTTGGCTATTTGCACAGTTTGTTCCCTTTTGCGCACTGATTGAACACCAAGGTTGTTATGGTCTCTCATTGACTCTGTTGTGGTTATTATTCTACAATGGATTTATTGACACTCTCAGGGTTGTATACATGTACTTTGATAATTAATTTACTTGAACTTTGAGGATCCAACATGTCCATCAGATGACCTTGTACAGTTCTCCCTGACAGCAGGCAGTGCCTCGGCTTCTTGCCATCATGCCCTGTTGATTTCTCGGTTTTTGCAGACCCGGGTTCTGGTTACTCATGGGATCAGCTTCCTGCCACAAGTGGATCAGATTGTGGTGCTGGTGGATGGCAAGGTGTCGGAGATGGGCTCGTATCAGGAGCTGCAGAAGCAGAATGGAGCCTTTGCTGAGTTCCTGCGGAATTATGCTCAGCAAGACGAGGTGGACGAGGATGAAGCTACAGGTACAAAGTCAAACACCCTGGGAAGTTTAATGTGCTGGAAATGGCTCTGCCTCTCACTTAGCCATTGTAGTTTTGTGCATCACTTTAACTACATATTAGCTTCCTATGACTGTAGCACGGTAGCGTAATGCTTTACAGCGGCAACAATCAGAAGATCCAGGTTCAGTTCCTGCCACTAAGATATTTGTATGTTCTTCCCATGACTGCGTGGGTCTCCTGCGGGTGCTCCAGTTTCATCCCACATTCCAAAGGCGTACTGGCTGGGTTAGTAACTTATGGGCATGCTATATTAGTGCTGGAAGCATAGCGACCCTTGTGGGCTGCCCACTGACTGTGTTGGTCATTGATGCAAAGCAACCCATTTCACTGTATGCCTTTCTGTTTCAATATACAGGTGACAAATAACACTAATCTTAATACCCTTTCACGTTATCAGGACAAGTTCAGAGAGATGTTTAATGGTCCCTCATTTCACTGACAGAAGCAGTGAGTGCACAAACAAATGAGTGGTGTTGGGCCTTTCAGATCGCTGGTTGGACTGGTCATCTCTGGGGCCCACAGTCCAGAATATTGAGGCAGGCCCCAGGGTTGAGGGCCTCTGTACTTTGGACAAACATTGAGGTCCTCTCCCTTGGAGGGCAGGTTTAAGAGAGGTTTTCCCAAAACAAGACCAGGAATGTGGCAGGGGCAGGAGTTGGCTAACAAGCCCCTAAAGCCTGTCCTACCATTCAGAATGATTATGACTGATCTGCCTGAGACCATGAAGAGGAGCATAAACCAAAGAACCAGAGGTGATCTGAGGTAATGTTCGGTTTGTGCACCAAGATGTCTTCTGGAACGCAAACTGAATGTGGAATCAGTTTCGCTGGCAGTCTTCAGAAAATAACTGAAAAATTCTAGTTCTACCTCTCAGCACACTCTGCACCCTGCGCCCAGACTGTGCCCATTCTCTCCATCACCAGCTTTATTACTATTCCTAAACACATGCTAGAAATCTTGAATAAACCCACAGAAATTGCTGGCAGAACTCAGCAGGTCAGGCAGTATCTATGGAGTGGAATTAGCAGTAGGCGTTTTGGGCCGAGACCCTTCATCAGGTCTGGAATTGAAGAGGGACAGATGCCGGAATGAGGGGGGAGGGGAAGGAATACAAACTGGCTGCTGGTAGGTGAGACCAGGCGGGTGGGTGGTCTCAGTTTGTACTCCTCACCTCCCCCCCCCCACCTCCTTATTCCAGCTTCTACCTCCTTCCTTTCCAGTCCTGATGAAGGGTCTCAGCCCGAAACGTTAACTGTTTACTCTCTTCCATAGATGCTGCCTGACTTGCTGAGTTCCTCCAGCACCTTGCATGTGATACGACCTCTATTCCCATCTCCCTCTTTCTAGGGACAGAAAATATTCTGGCATTCTGTTCTTGTTCCTTTCAGAATCAACAGACAGTAAGTGAATGGAATATACATTCTGAGTTCTCACAGATACAACGTGGATACTTCTGCCTACCCAGATGGATGGTCATCAGACACCCTTTGTTACACTTGTCCTGCACTGATCTATTTTACCTGCATTCTTTTCTTCCCCCTCCCACAAATTCCAGGGACAATTTACAGCAACAAGTGAATCTACCAACCCATTTGGTCCTGGGACGTGGGAGGAAACTGGAGCACCTGGAGAAAACCCATGTGGTAAAAGAGAGATTCAGTGTCATTTCCAGCACACAAGTGTAAAGGAGAACAAAGTAATTGTTATTCCAGATCCAATGCAGCACAAAAAACACAATGAAATTAAGAACACAATAATCAAAAACACAATAATTCTCATAGGGATGACATCACCATGAGGCCGCACCTGGAGTACTGCGTGCAGTTCTGGTCTCCTTACGTGAGGAAGGAAATACTGGCTTTGGAGGCAGTGCAGAGAAGGTTCACCAGGTTGATTCCAGAGGTGAAGGAGTGAGACTACGCGGAGAGATGGAGTCACCTGCAGCTGTCCTCATTGGAATTCAGGATGAGAGGGGATCTTATAGAAACATATTATGAAAGGGATAAATAAGACAGAGGAAGGAAAGTTGTTTCCACTGGTAGGTGAGACTAGAACTAGGGGACATAGCCTCAAGATTCAGGGGAGTAGATTTAGTACGGAGATGAGGAGGAAATGCTTTTCCCAGAGAGTGGTGAATCTGTGGAATTCTCTGCCCAATGAAGCTACCTCAGTAAATATATTTAAGACCAGGTTGGATAGATTTTTGCATTGTAGGAGAATTAAAGGTTATGGGGGGGGGGGGGGGGGTGGAGTTGAATCCATGGCCAGATCTGCCATGATCTTATTGAATGGCAGAGCAGGCTCGATGGGCCAGATAACCTACTCCTGCTCCTATTTCTCATGTTCTTATAATTATAAATACATGTCAATAAAATGATGCTAGGTACATGAGTGTCTATACGTAAGGTGACTGACAGGAAATGATAACGTAGAGGTGGTGGGGGTGTGGAGGTATTGATCATCCTTACTGCTTGGAGAAAGGAATTGTTTTTTTGAGTCTGATGGATGTTACGTTGCTTCCTCCCTGATGGGAGTGGGATGAACAGTCCATGAGCAGTCTGGGTGAGATCTGTCGTGATGTTACTGGTCCTTTTCTGGCATCTTTCTGTATATAAAACCATAAGGTAAAGGAGCAGAATTAAGCCATTTGGCCCATCGAGTCTGTTCTGCCATTTTATCATGGCTGATCCAAATCCCTCTCAGCCCCAGTCCCTGCCTTCTCACCATATCCTTTTATGCCCTGACTAATCAACAATCTAAATCATTGTCTGTGGCAATGAATTCCACAGATTCACCACTCTCTGGCTAAAGAAATTCCTCCTCATCTCTGTTGTAAGTGGACAGCCCTCTATTCTGAGGCTGCGTCCTCTGGTCTTAAACTTCCCACCATAGGAACGTCCTTTCAACATTCAAAAGCCTTCAATGGGACCCCCCCCCTCATTCTTCTGAATTCCAATGAGTAGAGGCCCAGAGCCATCAAACACTCCCATAATCATTCTCATGAATCTCCTTTGAACTCTCTGCGATGTCAGCATACCTTTGCATATGTCCTTGATGGTAGCTAGGCTTCACAGTTGCATTGGCTGGGTGATACATTGGGCAGTTTTGACTACCCTTTGTAGAACCTTCCTATCTACTGCAATGGAGTTTCTGTACCAAGCAGTGATGCAGCATGTTAGGATGCTCTCAACTGTGCATCTGTAGAAGGTCATAGACCAGCTTTCCTCAGCCTCCTTGGAAAGTCGAGGCATTGGTGAGCTTTCCCAATTGTGAAGGGTGTGTTCTGGGACCATGAGAGAGCATGCAAACTCCACCCAAAGAGCACTGGGTTTCAGCATTGGACCTGGATCACTAAAGCAGAGAAGCACTATCTCCTTTAATTCTACCACTGTGCTTGGCTGTTCTGTTGGAGAACTGGTTAATCCTTTACTCCCCAGTTTTCCTCTTGTACAGCGTGACTGAGTCTGACCGTCTATTCTAGTGACCAATGACTTCATTTCTTCTCCACAGTGACTGATGAAGTTGAGGAGTTTCTTGCTGAAGATTCCCCAAGCAATCACATCGACCTTGGTGACCATGAACCGTCAGCTACCGAGGCACGGAAAAATTTCATGAGGTGGGCTGCCCCTCTGAGCTGGTCTGTTTGTCAATGCATGGAGACTCTTAACTACCTTCTCTCCGCCCCCACTACATTCATTGAGTACCTGGCCCATTAGCTGTGAAGATCCCAGTTCTGACACAGATCTCTGCTGAGGGCGTCAAACACAGTCAGTGAGCATTGGAGCTGTGGATGTGGTAATCAAGGCACCAATCCTGCACCCTTTCTCAATCCATCACCTCCTAGTTGGCAGTGTGTGGGTCATGCATTGGGGGTTTCTTATACATCCGTCTCTCCCCACTAATCTCCCTCCCAGCACTTAACCTTGTGAGCAGCCTAAGTACTACACCTGCCCATTCACCTCCTCTTTCATCTCAATTTAGCACTTCAAATCATCGTTCCAGGTGAGGCAGCACTTCACCCATAAATTTACTGGGGCCACCTATCATGTTCAGTGCTCCTAATGCAGCCTCCTCTAAATTGCTGAGGCCTGTAGTAAATTTGGGGATCGCTTCATAGAGCTCCTTCACTCTATCCCACAAAAGTGTAACTTCTTTGTGGACAAACGTTTTAATTCCAATTCCCATTCCCATTCTGACATGTTGGTCTGTGCCTCCTCTTATACCATGATGAGAGCACTCTCAGGTTGGAAGAGCAGCGCCTTCTATTCCATTCAGGGAGCCTCCAACTTGAAGGCATGAATATTGATTTCTATTTCTTGTTTTTAAAAAAAATCCCTTCCCCTCCCCTCATCTTCTATTCCCCAATCTGGCCTCTTACCTCTTCTCACCTGCCAATCACATCCTTCTGTATCCCCTCCCCCTTCCCTTTCTCCTATGGTCCATTCTTTTCTCCTATCAGATTCCTTCTTCTTTAGCCCTTTATCTTTCCTACTCACCCGTCACCTTCTAGCTATCCTCCTTCCCCTCCCGCCACCTTTTTTGTTCTGGTGTCTCTCCCCTTCCTTTCCAGTCATAAAGAAGGGTCAAAACGTCAACTGGTTATTCATTTCTGTAGACGCAGTCTGACCTGCTGAGTTCCTCCAGCATTTTGTGTGTGTTGCTAGTAATTTGAAACCAGTAATTTGGAAAGAATTGGTTCACGCCCAATTTAAGCCAGTTAAACTGATTATTTTGGTATTATGTAATTATTGTCAGAGAAGTGGGTGGTAGCCTGTCCTCAGCTCTGTGGTTGGGTTTGATCTTGGTCATAGGCTGAATGGGGCTTGAATCCACATCCATCAGACATGAGGTTCAGAACACTCAGGGCCCACCCCACCAGGTTCAGGAGCCTCAGGGCCCACACCACCAGGTTCAGGAGCCTCAGGGCCCACACCACCAGGTTCGGGAGCCTCAGGGCCCACACTATTCAGAAATAGTTATTATCCTAAAACCATCAGGATTCTGAACCAGAGGGGATAACTTCAATCAACCCAATCCAACAGTTGATGGAAAAGATCCTGAGAGGCAGGATTTATGAACATCTGGAAAGGCATAATATGATTAGGCTTTGTTAAAGGCAGATTGTGCCTTATGAGCATGATGGAAATTTTTGAGGATATGACTAAACACGTTGATGAAGGTAGAGCAGTAGATGTAGTGTATATGGATCTCAGCAAGGCATTTGATAAGTTACCCCACGCAAGGCTTCTTGAGAAAGTAAGGAGGCATGGGATCCAAGGGGACATTGCTTTGTGGATCCAGAACTGGCTTGCTCACAGAAGGCAAAGAGTGGTTGTAGACGGGTCATATTCTGCATGGAGGTCAGTGACCAGTGGTGTGCCTCAGGGATCTGTTCTGGGACCCCTACTCTTTGTGACTTTTATAAATGACCTTGATGAGGAAATGGAGGGATGGGTTAGTAAATTTGCTGATGACACAAAGGTTGGAGGTGTTGTGGATAGTGTGGAGGGCTGTCAGAGGTTACAGCGGGATATCGATAGGATGCAAAACTGGGCTGAGAAGTGGCAGATGGAGTGGCAACCCAGATAAGTGTGAGGCAGTTCATTTTGGTAGGTCAAATATGATGGCAGAATATAGTATTAATGGTAAGACTCTTGGCAGTGTGGAGGATCAGAGGGATCTTGGAGTCCGAGTCAAAGCTGCTGCGCAGGTTGACTCTGTGGTTAAGAAAGCATATGGTGCATTGGCCTTCATCAATCGTGGGATTGAGTTTAGGAGCTGAGAGGTAATGTTGCAGCTATATAGAACCCTGGTCAGACCTCACTTGGACTACTGTGCTCAATTCTGGTCGCCTCACTACAGGAAGGATGTGGAAACCATAGAAAGGATGCAGAGGAGATTTACAAGGATGTTGCCTGGATTGGGGAGCATGCTTTATGAGAATAGGTTG
The DNA here is from genome assembly GCF_030028105.1 of Mobula birostris. Lineage (NCBI taxonomy): Eukaryota > Metazoa > Chordata > Chondrichthyes > Myliobatiformes > Myliobatidae > Mobula > Mobula birostris. Next base: position 62,295,124 of record NC_092393.1, on the reverse strand, counting down.
AGTAAACTCGGCCTTTTCTCCTCGTAGCGAGGGAGGATGAGAGGTGACCTGATAGAGGTGTATAAGATGATGAGAGGCATTGATCGTGTGGATAGTCGGAGGCTTTTTCCCAGGGCTGAAATGGCTAACACAAGAGGGCACAGTTTTAAGGTGCTTTGAAGTAGGTACAGAGGAGATCGTCAGGGGTAAGTTTTTTTACTCAGAGAGTGGTAAGTGCGTGGAATGGGCTGCCGGCGACTGTTGTGGAGGCGGATACGACAGGGTCTTTTAAGAGATTCCTGGATAGGTACATGGAGCTTAGAAAAATAGAGGGCCATGGGTATCCCTAGGTAATTTCTAAAGTAAGTACATGTTCGGCACAGCATTGTGGGCCAAAGGGCCTGTATTGTGCTGTAGGTTTTCTGTGTTCCTCTGGTAACACTGAACTGATTCCAAGACCTATGGACTCTCTTTTAAGGACACTCCAACACAACACTATTTGCAACAACACATGCAAAATGCTGGAGGAACTCAGCTGGTCAGGCAGCATCTATAGAAATGAACATACGTTTCAGGCCAAGACCCTTCATCACATCTTGAAGGGAAGGGGGAAGGTGCCTTGATAAGAAGGTGGGGGAGGGGAAGGAGGCAAGCTAGAAGGTGATGGTTGATGCCAGGTGTGTGGGGGAGCTGGGATGAAATAAGTGGCTGGGAGATGAAAGAGCCAAATGACTGGAGAAGAAGTAATCTTTATATCTGCTCAGCTGGGATAGTTCAGCATAGGCTGGATAGTTGAATGCTCCTCTTATGGGATGTGGGAAGGCAGGGAGACCTCCAATGTCCCTGACAACTACAACTGCAAGTACATCCAGCTGCAGCTTTTAACAAACTGCGTTAAGGAGTTGGAGCTGGAACTGGATGAACTCCAGATTATTCGGGAAGCTGAGGAGGTGATAGATAGGACATATAAAGAGGTAGTTGTTCCCAAGATGCAAGGCACAGGAATCTGGGTGACAGTCAGGAAGGGGAAAGGGGAAAGGAGCCAGTGCAGAGTACCCCTGTGTCCATCCCCCTCAACAACAGGTTTATCACTTTGGATACTGTTGGTGGAGTTGACCTAACAAAGAAATGTCAGAGTAGTTGCATCTCTGGCACTGAGTCTGGCTCTGCGACTCAGAAGAGAAAGGGACACAAGAGTCACACTCTGGTCATAGAGAACTTGTCAGTCAGGGGGACGAACTGGGGACTCTGTGGGCAAGAATGAGATTCCCGGATGGTATGTTGCCTCCCAGTGCCAGAGTCCGGGATATCTTGGATCGAGTCCTCAGCTTCTTAAGTGGGAGGGTGAAAAGCTAGAAACCGTGGTCCATGTAGTTACCAGTTACATGGGTAGCATGAGTGACGAAGTTCTGCATAGGAAGTTCAGGGAGTTAAGTGCTAAGTTAAAGGACAGGACATTCAGGGTTGTGATCTCAGGATTGCTACCCGTGCCACATGCTAGTGAGGCCAGAAGTAGGAAGATTATACACTTTAATACATGGCCAAGGAGTTGGTGTAGGAGGGAGGGCATAAGATTTTTGGATCATTGGACTCTCTTCCAGGGAAGGTGGGACCTGTATAGATGAGACGGTTTGCAACTGAATTGGAGGGGGACTGATATCCTCGTGGGAAGGTTTCTAATACTGCACGGTGGGGTTTAAACTAGAGTTGCAGGGGAATGGGAACCAGAGTGTCAGAGCAGTTAGTGGAGAGGTTATGGAGGCAGATGTTGGTAAGACCTCAGACAAAGTTAGGAATCAAACGGTTGAACATGAAGCGACTATTGTCCTGAACAGCATATATTTCAATGCAAGAAGTATCGTCGGAAAGGCGGATGATTATGCTGAAGATGTTTACAAACAGAGGCAATGTGTAGTGAGGAGGGGCTGTTGATAGGACAAGATTGCAGTCAACAGAATGAGTTAAAACATAATTCAGACAAAATCAAGATAGAGGACTGAAGGTGTTATATTTGAATGTACGCAGTATAAGGAATAAGGAAGATGAATTTGCAGCACAGTTACAGATTGGCAAGTATGATGTTGTAGGCATCACTGAATCACGGCTGAAAGAAAATTATAGCTAGGAGCTTAATGTCCAAGGATACACATTTTATTAAAAGGATAGACAGGAAGGCAGAGGGGCCGGCATTGCTCTGTTGGTAAAAAACTGAAATCAAATCATTAGAAAGAAGTGAAATAAGGTTGGAAAGTGTTGAATCATAGAAATATAGAAACATAGAAATCTACAGCACATTACAGGCCCTTCAGCCCACAATATTGTGCCAACCATGTAACCTACTCTAGAAGCTGCCTAGAATTTCTCTACCACATAGCCCTCTAATTTTCTAAGCTTCATGTATCTATCTAAGAGTCTCTTAAAAGACCCTAATGTATCTGACTCCACCACCTTCACTGGCAGTGCATTCCACACACCCACCACTCTCTGTGTGAAATACTTACGTCTGACATCCCCTCTGTACCTACTTCCAAGCACCTTAAAACTGTGCCCCTTTGTGTTAGCCATTCAGCCCTGGGGAAACGCCTCTGGCTATCCACATGATCAATGCCTCTCATCATCTTACACACCTCTATCAGGTCACCCCTCATCCTCTGCCCCCCCTCCAAGGAGAAAAAGCCAAGTGCACTCAACCTATTCTCATAAGGCACACTCTCCAATCCAGGCAACATCCTTGTAAGTTTCCTCTGCACAGATTTTTTAAAACATACAAAAACAGAAATATTGTATATTTTTTAAAAAGTGAGGTAGTGTCCAAAGATTCAAAGTCCATTTAGGAATCGGATGGCAGAGGGGAAGAAGCTGTTCCTGAATCACTGAGTGTGTGCCTTCAGGCTTCTGTACCTCCTACCTGATGGTAACAGTGAGAAAAGCGCATGCCCTGGGTGCTGGAGGTCCTTAATAATGGACGTTGCCTTTCTGAGACACCACTCCCTAAAGATGTCCGGGATGCTTTGTAGGCTAGTACCCAAGATGGAGCTGACTAGATTTACAACCTTCTGCAGCTTCTTTCGGTCCTGTGCAGTAGCCCCTCCATATCAGACAGTGATGCAGCCTGTCAGAATGCTCTCCACAGTACAACGATAGAGGTTTTTGAGCGTATTTGTCAACATGTCAAATCTCTTCAAACTCCTGACAAAGAATAGCTGCTGTTTTGCCTTCTTTATAGCTACATTGATATGTTGGGACCAGGTTAGATCCTCAGAGATCTTGACACCCAGGAACTTGAAACTGCTCACTCTCTCCACTTCTGATCCCTCTATGAGGATTGGTTTGTGTTCCTCCGTCTGAAGTCCCTTCCTGAAGTCCACAATCAGCTCCTTCGTCTTACTGACGTTGAGTGCCAGGTTGTTGCTGCGGCACCATTCCACTAGTTGGCATATCTCACTTCTGTATGCCCTCTCGTCACCAACAATGGTTGTATCCTAGATTTATAGATGGTATTTCACCTATGCCTAGCTACACAGTCATGTGTATATAGAGAGTAGAGCAGTGGGGCTAAGCACACACCCCTGAGGTGCACCAGTGTTGATCGTCAGTGAGGAAGAGATGTTATCACCAATGCACAGATTGTGGTCTTCCAGTTAGGAAGTCGAGGATCCAATTGCAGAGGGAGATACAGAGGCCCAGGTTCTGTAGCTTCTCAATCAGGATTGTGGGAATGATGGTGTTAAATGCTGAGGTACAGTTGGTGAACAGCATCCTGACATTGGTGTTTGTGTTGTCCAGGTGAAGCTTCTGTACCTGCTACCTGATGGTAACAGTGAGAAAAGGGCATGCCCTGGGTGCTGGAGGTCCTTAATAATGAACTCCACCTTTGGAGAGCCATTCAGATTGCGTCTGCCGTTGACCTATTGTAGCAATAGGCAAATCACAGTGGGTCCAGGTCCTTGCTGAGGCAGGAGTTCAGTCTAGTCATGACCAACCTCTCAAAACATTTCAACACTGCCGATGTGAGTGCTACTGGGCGCTAGTCATTAAGGCAGTCGACATTATAAAAAGACCCTGATGGGAGTTGTATACAGACCCCCAAATAGTAGTAAGGATGTGGCCTATAAATTACAATGGGAGATAGAAAATGCCAAAAGGGCAATGTTACAATAGTCATGGAATATTTCAATATGCAGGTAGATTGGGAAAATTAGGTCGGTGCTGGATGCCAGGAGGGGGAATTTCTAGAGTGCCTAAAAGATGGCTTTTTAGAGCAACTCGTGGTTGAGCCTACTAGGGGATCAGCTATTCTGGATTGGGTGTTGAGCAAGGAATTGAATTGATCAGCGAGTTGAAGGTAAAAGAGCCCTTGGGAGCAAGTGATCATAATATGATCAAATTCATCCTGAAATCTGAGAGGAAGCTAAAGTCAGATGTATCAGTATTACAGTGGAGTAAAGGGAATAACAGAGACATGAGAGAGGAGTTGGCCAGAGTTGATTGGAAAAGAACACTGTCAGGGATGAAGCCAAGCAGCAATGGCTGGAATTACTGGAAGCAATTTGGAGGCACAGGATATATACATCCCAAAGGGGAGGATGTATTCTGAATCAAGATGACACAACCATGACGAACAAAAGAAGTCAAGGTCAACATTAAAGCCAAAGGGAGGGCATATAATAGAGCAAAAATTAGTGGGAAGTTAGAGGATTGGGAAGCTTTTTAAAGACCAGCAGAAGGCAACTAAAGAAGTCATTAAGAAGGTGAAGATGGAATATGAAAGTAAGCTAACCAATAATATTAAAGAGGATACCAAAAGTTTCTTCAGATACATAAAGTGTTATAGAGGGGCAAGAGTGGATATCGGACTGCTGGAAAATGGTGCTGGAGAGGTAGTAATGGGGGACAAGGAAATAGCGGAAAAACAGAGTAAGCATTTTGCATCAATCTTCACCTGGAAGACCCTAGAGATATGGTGGAAGTTCCAGGATTCAGGAGTCATGAAGTGTTGGAAGTTGCCATTAGTAGAGAGAAGGTCCTTGGGAAACTGGAAGGTCTGAAGGTAGACAAGTCACCTGGACCAGGTGATACACCCCAGGGTCCTGAAAGAGGTGGCTGAAGAGATTGTGGAGGCATTGGTAATGATCTTTCAAGAATCACTAGATTATAGAATGGTTCCAGAAGACTGGAAAATTGCAAATGTCATTCCACTCTTCCAGAAGGGAGAGAGGCAGAAGAAAGGAAACTATAGGCCAGTTAGTCTGACCTCTGGTTGGGAAGATGTTGGAGTTCATTATCAAGGATGAAGTCTCAGGGTACATGGAGACACATGATAAAATAGGCCATAGTCAGCATGGTTTCCTCAAGGGAAAATCCTGCCTGACACATCTGTTGGAATTCTTTACAGAAATAACAAGCAGAATAGACAAAAGGAGATTTGGTAGATGTTGTGTACGTGGATTTTCAGAAGGCCTTTGGCAGGGTGCCACACATGAGGCTGCTTAACAAGCTATGAGTCCATGGTATTACAGGAAAGATTCTAGTATGGATAAAGCAGTGGCTGGTTGGCAGGAGGCAAAGAGTGGGAATAAAAGGAGCCTTTTCTGGTTGGCTGCTGGTGACTAGTGGTATTCCACAAGGGTCTGTGTTGGGACTGATACTTATTACATTATATTTCAATGATTTGGATGATGGAATTGATGGCTTTGTTGCAAAGTTTGCAGATGATATAAGATAGGTGGAGAGGCAGGTAATTTTGAGGAAGTGGAGAGGCTACAGAAGGACATAGAAGGATGAAAGAACTAGAAGATGGAATACTGTGATGGGAAGTGTATGGTCATGCACTTCAGTAGAAGAAATGAAAGAGATGTCTGTTTTCTATATGGAGAGAAAATAAAAACAATTGAGGAGCAAAGAGACTTAGGAGTCCTTGTGCAGGATTTGCAGGTTGAGTCTGTGGTGAGGAAGCCAAATGCAATGTTAATGTTCATTTCAGGAGGACTAGAATATAAAAACAAGGATGTAATGTTAAGACTTTATAAATCACTGCTGAACATCACTTGGAGTATTGTGAGCAGGATTGGGCCCCTTATCTTAGAAAGAATGTGCTGAAACTGGAGAGGGTTCAAAGGAGGTTCATGAAAATGATTCCAGGATTGAACGGCTTGTCATATAAAGAGCATCTGATGGCTCTGGGCCTGTATTCACTAGGATTCAGGTGTGACCTCATTGAAATCTATCGAATGGTGAAAGGCCTTGATAGAGTGGATGTGGAGAGAGTCTAAGACCAGAGGACACAGCCTCAGAATAGAGGGGCATCCTTTGAGAACAGAGATGAGGAGGAATTTCTTTAACCAGAGAGTGGTGAATCTGTGGAATTCTTTGCCACAGGCTGCTGTGAAGGCCAAGTGTTATGTATATGTAGGGCAGAGGTTGATAGATTCTGGATTGGTCAGGGCAAGAATGAAAACAGGGAGAAGGCAGGAGATTGAGGCTGAGAGGAAAATTGGATCAACCATGATAAAATGGCAGAACAAACTCAATGGGCCAAATTCCCTAGTTCTGGTCCAATATCTTAGGGTCTTATGATCTAAATCGATGTTCATGCCACCATGTTTGATGCTACCTGGACATACTCGGAGGTGGTGCTCCTCCACCCTGTGGTATCATCATGGCGGAAGAGGCCATGGACCGGAATGTCATACCAGCAACGTGGATCTGAGTTGACATGGTTGGCCACTGGGCTCGTAATGAGTTAGGGTTAACTGTCAATTCAACCTAACAGTAACATAACTCAGCAATGCATGGGGAATAATAATGAGAAGGCCATTTCCAATAAATAAACCCACCTAGGGTAAATATGATTCAGGTAAACACAACACATAAAAGTTTGAATATTCCTTTTAAGGGAAAGCAGTATTACTTTATGAATACTGACACACCCAGCAAATTTACTGTTTACCAGCAAGCAACAATTTAACTAACACTGGTATCCGGGCTCGAATACAGCCAGCTTCTTGCACGCTTTCCCTCCATGCTGGATTGAGTGTTCCCGGATTCGAATCCAGCCGACTCCTTCCCTGCTTTCCATCCTTGCTGGGCTGAGCATGAAGCTAGCAACTTGGCCTTGTGAAAAACAGATAAAAATGCTAAAGAAATGTCAGGGTTGCCACTAGGTGTGGAAAGGAATAACAAGTATAAACTTAGATCGTAATATTTTTGACAAAATATTTTAAGCTATAACAAACAAAGAATACTAAACAAAATAAAGAAAGGAGCCCATCATATATTTAATTTGCTTCATTTTGTTAACTCATGGTTTTGTGCTGAAAACACCCATCCCTGGAGACAAATATTCATACAACATCCAAGGTAAAGGCGTCAAACTTTCTCCAATGTTGTGTGCTAACTTAAAAAGTTATCTGCACATTCTCCATGAGACTATTGTCCGCATGAAGAATTTCCGACAGTGGTACCTGTTCTTCTGAATAGGTTCTGTGAGCATTTCACCCGTGAGGCTATTGTCTGCATGAGGAATTTCCGACAGTGGTATCTGTTCTTCTGAATAGGTTCTGTGCGCAATTCACCACGTTGTTCTGCATGAAGCACGGTGTTAAACCAGGGTAGTACATTTTCCCCCAACCAAAATAGGCATGTCATCCTGACTTTGTAAATCTTTGGAACCTATCAAACTCATTATAGATAACAATTACATTCACACTCATGTTCTGACAGTATTTAGGTATATGGCTTAAAGCATTCATATGAATTGGGTGATTACATGACCTCCAATCCATTTGCAAATAGAAGTGACATATCTCACTACTGGGATTGACACAACATTCTGATTTCCAGATGCGTCATATACCAGCCTATCTGGTGGTTTCCTAACTCTCTAGGATCTTAGCCCGTAAGACATGGGGGCAGAATTAGGCCATTTGGCCCATCAAGTCTACTCTGCCATTCAATCATGGTGGATCATTTCCTCCCCCTCCCCAGCATTCTCCCTGTAACCTTTGATGCCGTGGCCAATCAAGAACCTATCAAAATCTGCCTTAAATCCACCCAATAACCTGGCCTCCGCAGCTGCCTGTGGTAACAAGTTCCACAAATTCCCAACCTCTGGCTGAAGAAAATTCTCCGCATCTCTGTTTTAAATAGACGCCCCTGTATCCTGAGGCTGTGCCCTCTTGTCCTAGCACACCCTCCCCCACCATGGGAAACATTGTTTCCACATCTACTCTGTCTAGGGCTTTCAACATTCAAAAGGTTTCAATGAGATACCCCCTCATCCTTCTAAATTCCAGTGAGTACAAACCCAGAGCTATCAAACGTTCCTCGTATTATGACCCTTTCATTCCTAGAATCGTCCTTGTGAACCTCCCCTGGACCTTCTCCATTGCCAGCACATTTTTTCTTAGATGAGGATCCCAAAACTGTTCACAATACTCAAGGTGAGGCCTCACCAGTGGCTTATAAAGCCTCAGCATCACATCCCTGCTCTTGTATTCTGGACCTCTTGAAATGAATGCTAACATTGTATTTGCCTTCCTCACCACCAACTCAACCTGCAAGTTAACCTTTAGGGTGTTCTGCACAAGGACTCCCAAGTCCCTTTGTGTCTCAGAGTTTTGGATGTTCTCCCTGTTTAGAAAGTAGTCTGCACATTTATTTCTACTACCAAAGTGCTTAAACATGCATTTCCAACTTTGTAATTCATTTGCCACTCTCTTGTTTTTCTAATAAGTGTTTCTCTTTGAGCATTTCAAAACTGAACAGTGTTCCTTCTTTCATTATATTGCAAATCGCTGTTATTCGTTTAGCTGTCCAGGCCTTAAATCTAGCACCCAGTTTATTCAGCATAAAATCCGAGTCGTATGCATACCATTTATGAATTGCAATGTCTCTCTCTAGTTTATATTCTTTTATAATAGTTTTCCAAATTTTAAGAGTCCATTTCACCCACGGGTTGTCAATATTATTTATGTAACTTTGTAGGTTGTTATGAGCCAAAATTGCCTGTATGGGGATGGAAAGTATCTTCTCCTCAATGTTTTTCCATTGAGCGTCATATAATGGGTTGCAGCAACATATCACGGCTCTCAACTGTGCTGCAAAATAGTAATCTCTAAGGGAAGGTAGGCTCCGTCCTCCCTTTTCCTTGGCTATTTGCAAAGTTTTGAGACAAACCCTAGGCCTTTTACCTTGCCATATATATCTTGATAGCATCTTGTTCCATTCATTGAATTGATTTTGGTTAATCTCTATTGCTAGGGTCTGAAAGAGATATAGTAGTCTGGGCAGTATATTCATTTTAATAGATTCAATCCTTGAACTGAGACCAAGGAAAGGAATTAGATTCCATCTTGTTATATCTTCCTTAATTTTTTTATATATAGGCTGATAATTTCGTTCTGATAATTTTGGCAAATCTTTTGGCATAATGATGCCCGAATATTTGATGGACTCTGTTTGCCATGCCCAAGGATATCTACTTTCAATATCTCTTGGTGGGCTATAGTTATATGAAAGTAGTTGGATTTTATCTTTGTTGATCTTGTCTCCTGATAATTGCCCATATTGTTCAAAGGATTGCATCAATTTAGGTAAAGAGTATGTTGGTTGCCCTAGATAGATCAAAATGTCATCCGAGTAACAGGCCAATTTATGCTCTGTCCCTTTAATAGTAATTCTCCTGATATCTTCATTTTGTCTGATGAATTGAGCTAATGGTTCCAGATATAATGCGAAGAGTAGCGGTGACCATGCACAATCCTGTCTCGAGCTCCTTTCTATGGTAAAACTATTAGATAAATATCTATTGATTTTAATCCTGGCAGTAGGATTGTCGTATAGTGCCTGGATAGTTTTAATAATTGTGTCATGTAGACCAAATCTACGTAAAACTCTGTAAAGAAAATTCCAATTAACCGAATCAAATGCCTTTTCAGCGCCCATGCTTATCACTATTGCTTCAATTTCATTTTTTTATACGATCCATAATGTGAAGTGTCCTTCATATATTGTCTTGTGTTTGGCGTTGTTGTCTGATCATTATGTATCAGTGTGAGTAGAAACTCTTCTAATCATTTGGCCATGATGGAGGTAAATATTCTATAATCCACATTAAGAACAGATATTGGTCTAAATGATCCACATTCCATTTTATCCTTGCCTTCTTTCGGTGTAGCTGAGATTATCCCCTCCTTCCAGCTGGGTAGCATTTGTGCCTTTCTTGGGGCCCAGTTCAGTGTGGGGAGTAAAACAGGAATTAACTCACTTCTAAACTCTTTATACCACTCTGCTCTATATCCATCTGATCCTGGTGACTTGCTTAATTTAAGCCTGCTAATTGCAGTTTTTAGTTCAGCTTCAGTTATGTCAGCAGTCATTGTTCTATTTTGTTCTTTGCTTAAAGTGGGTAACTCCAAAGAATTCAGGAAGGTGTCAATTTGGGTTTTGCTTCCCCTTGGAACTTTGGAATATAGAGTTTTGTAAAACATTTCAAAAGCTTCTTCAATTCACTTAGTTTATTTTTTATCACTTTTGTTCTTGGATCCCTAATTCTATGAATTGTATTTTCTGCTATCTGTTTTTTCAGTTTCCACGCCAGAATTTTCATAGATTTAGATCCACTTCCATAGTGACTCTGTTTCAGAAACATTGAATTTGTTCTAATTTCTTGTGTAGCCAAACTATTAATTTCATTCTTAATTTCCTCTAGTGTATCCTGAGCCAAACTCAATTTGTGTTTTTTTCTAGTTCCTTCAGCTTATTTTGTAATTTCTCTAATGTTTTATTCCTTATTTTTTTCTTATTTGAAGATATCACTATAATTTTCCCTCTTAAGACAGCCTTCAGAGTATCCCGTAGAATGGGAGGTGAAATCTCTCCATTATCATTGAATTCTAGGTAAAGACCAATTTCTTTTTTAATTTGTTCCTTAGTAGACTTGAATTTAGTTCCTTGAGTAGACTTGAATTTAGTTTTCAAATAGTATTCTTTGGTTGTAGGTCAAAATCAACAGATAAATATATAGGTGCATGGTCACTTACATCTATTGTCCCAATTCCACAGGTGATTATTTTGTCTCTATCTTTTCCAAATGTTATGAAATAGTCTATTCTTGTATATACAGAATGGGGAGCAGAATAATGAGTGTAATCCCTTCTGTCGGGGAAAAGGTCCCTCCATATATCAATTAGACCAATACCCTCAAAAAGAGTGTTAACTTTCTTAGGTAAGGACTTTGTTTCATAAGTTTTTCTATTGGAAGAGTCTAACTTTGGTTGTAATTGTAAATTTAAGTCTCCCCCACATATCAAGAGACCACCTGTTTCCGTTACCATAATATTAGTAATTTTCTGGAAGAAACTAATATCACTTCCTGGTGTGTGTATATTCAATAAAGTAACTGGATTTCCGTCTATATTCCCCCTTACCAGAATATATCTGCCCTCCTTATCTCCCATTTCGAATACTTTTTCAAAATTTAGCTTGCTTGAAGTGAGAATAGCAACTCCTCTTCTATGTCCTGATTTATATGAGGAGAAAAACAAATTAATGAAGCCCATTCTCTTTATTTTCCCATGCTCATTATCACTTAAGTGAGTTTCCTGTAAATATACTACATGGGCTTGTTCTTTTTTTCATTTTTGATAGAATTTTACTGCGCTTGACTGGATTCAACAGCCCATTGACATTAAAATAAATGAATTTTACTTTGACCTTAGCCATGTGTATTTATCTATTAGTATATCATTGAAATTTGCAGAATATAACTTAATCGATCTACTCCCTGAACAAATAAGAGCCAAGAGAAGTGAATAATAAAAAGAAAGGTAATGAAGGTGTGGTTCCAAGGCTGGGGTCTCGAGATGACCCTGGGTTGAGCTAGAAGAAAAGTCTAGCTGTGGGGGATAGCCCCTCCTACCTGTGAGTTGAGGGCCCCTGCTGCAGTACCTATAAAAGTAGGTAAAAAAAACTATGTCCATTACACAGAAATGATTTCCCTGTGTATTCCTCCCATATATATATTCTCATTTAGGTGGGGGAAAAGGAATGGATGAATGAATTTTTAAAAATTGAGTAATATGAAATCCACATTATAACACGTATTTCTCGAGATAGGTATATCACTGTCTATTTTTGCTTCCGTTTAGTTTATCAGCACTTTTAAATTTAGCCAAACCTTATGGCTCTTCTGGAGGAAGTGAGGGCTGTCCTCGGAGAACTCACAGTCTCTTCCTAACATCCTTCTCTCGTCCTACTCCCATCCCCTGCTTTCTCGGTTCGCTTACTATTTCCCAAGCAGATCGGGATAACTGCTCAGCCAGACTTTCCCTTGGTTTGACCACGCTAATGGACAGTCCTCTGTTCTTCATGTCTATAGTCACCTCTTCCAGCGTCTGGTACAGTCATATCCCTTCTTGGTAAAATACCCTCAGTTTAGCAGGGTACGGGGTTTGGAATTTAATCTTTTCTTGCTTTAATATTCATTTTGCTTCGGCATATTCCTTCCGTTTCTGTAGGACCATTGGGGGATAATCATGATCGCAGTATATTAACTTCCCGTTCCAAAAACCCTCTTCTTACCCCAGGCCCTTCGTAGAATCTATGCCTTGCTCTTGAATCGAAGGAATCTAAGTACAATTCACCGCGGTTTACTATCTCTGTCTCTGGGAGGCTGCGGGACGAGTGAACGATGCGTCCTCTCAATTTCAATCTCCATAGTTGGGGGAATCTCCAGCGCTTCCCGCAGCAACTTTTCTACAAAGTCCATCATCGACAATCCCTCCGCTCCTTCGGGAACATTATAAATCCTGATCTTTTTCCGTTGCAATTTTCCCTCCTGGTCAAGCAATTTACTTTCCTGTTGATTTAATATTTTTATCGTCTGACTTAGTATCTGTTCCACGTTTTGCATGCGATCTTCCACCTTCTCAATTTGAGTCTCTGCCATCGCTATTTTCTGATTGACATTGGCAAGCTCTGACTTTATATCATTGAGTTGCTGTTTTATATCTTTTTGGACTTCCTTATCTCTTCCAGAATCTTTGTCATATTTGCCGCTTCGTCTGCACGAGACCCAGCGTCAGCCTCGCCGCCACGCGCACGTGTAGGAGAGCCGCGCGCACGAGACCCAGCGTCAGCCTCACCGCCATGCCCACGTGTAGGAGAGCTGCGCGCACGAGGCCCATCGTCAGCCTCGCCGCCACGCGCACATGTAGGAGAGCCGCGCGCACGAGACCCAGCGTCAGCCTCGCCGCCATGCGCACGAGGCCCATCGTCAGCCTCGCTGCCATGCGCACGTGTAGGAGAGCCGCGCGCACGAGACCCAGCGTCAGCCTCGCCGCCACGCCCACGTGTAGGAGAGCCGCGCGCACGAGGCCCATCGTCAGCCTCGCCGCCATGCACACGTGTAGGAGAGCCGCGCGCACGAGACCCAGCGTCAGCCTCGCCGCCACGCCCACGTGTAGGAGAGCCGCGCGCACGAGGCCCATCGTCAGCCTCGCCGCCATGCACACGTGTAGGAGAGCCGCGCGCACGAGGCCCATCGTCAGCCTCGCCGCCATGCGCACGTGTAGGAGAGCCGCGCGTTGCGCCTCTCTCCCATAGGTTCCGCTGTGATTTGTTTAATCTCCATTCTTTTTCCCCATTCTTGCCCCCCTTATCAATTCAGATATTTTCGAAAGACCTTATATTTGATGGATTAATGGGGCAAAATATGTGTTTATCCAGAGGAGCTATTGATTTAAACTTTATTCTGAACGAAGACGTCACCGGAACCTCCCTTTTTTTTTATACTTGAAAAAGTATTTTCTATTCACCTTGATATTGTTTGCTAGCTTGCATTCATATTTCATCTTTTCCCTCCTAATGTTTCTTTTAGTTGCTTTCTGTAGGTTTTTAAAAGCTTCCCACTAATTTTTGCTTTGCATATGTTCTCTCTTTTGCTTTTACATTCACTTTGACTTCCCTTTGTCAGTGACGGTTGTTCTATTTTGCTATTTGAGTATATCTTGTTTCTGAAATACATCTATCCTGCACCTTCCTCATTTTTCCCAGAAACTCACACCATTGCTGCTTGTCTGTCATCCCTGCCAGCATCTTCTTCCAATTTACCTTGGCCAACTCCTCTCTCATGCCACTGTAATTTCCCTTGCTCCACTGAAATACTGCTACATCAGACTTTATTTTCTCCCTATCAAATTTCAAGTTGAACTCAATCATATTGTGATCACTGCCTCCTAAGGGTTCTTTTACCTTAAGTTCCCTAATCACCTCTGGTCCATTACATAACACCGAATCCAGTACAGCTGATTCCCTAGTAGACTCAATGACAAACTGCTCTAAAAAGTGATTTCCTGGCCATTCAACAAACTCACTCTCTTGAGATTCATTTCCAACTTGATTTTCTCAATCAACCTGCATGTTGAAATATTCCATGACTATCATAACATTTCCCTTTTGACACGCCTTTTCTATTTCCTGTTGTAATCGGTGGACCACATTTCAGCTACTGTGGGAGGCCTGTATATAACTGCCATCAGAGTCCTTCTACCCTTGCAGTTTCATAACTCAACACACAAGGATTCAACATTTTCTGATCCCATGTCACATCTTTCTACTGATTTGATGCCACTCTTTACCAGCAGAGCCATGCCACCCCCTCTGCCTCTCTTCCTATCCCTCCGATACAACGTGTAACCTTAGACATTCAGCTCCCATATACAACCATTCTTCAGGCACAAATCAATGATGGCCACAACGTCATACCTGACCATCTGTAATCATGCAACAAGATCATCCATTTATTTCTTATACTCTGCGCATTGGGATATAATACTTTGAGTACTGTATTTGCTACCCTTTTTGATTCTGCATCTCTAATGCACTGAAACTCACCTGCTGGCTGCAATTTTATCCTATCATCTGCCTGCACTTCCTGACAGTCTGATTGCACGTTATTTGTGCTTTCTTACCATCCATCCTTTCCTGAGTCCTTTCACTCCAGTTCCCACCCACTGCTGAATTAGTTTAAATTCTCCCCAACAACTGTAACAAACCTGCCCAAGAGAATATTGGTCCCCCTCAGGTTCAGGAGCAACCCGTCACTTTTGAACAGGTCGTACCTCCCCCAGAAAAGTTCCCAGTGATCCAAGAACCTGAAGCCTTGCCTCAGCTTCTCAGCCTCGCATTAATTTGCCAAATCATCCTGTCTCTACCCTCACTGGCACGTGCCACAAGCAGCAATCCAGAAATTACTACCCCGGAGGTCCTGCTTCTCAGCTTTCTACCTAGCTCTCTAAATTCTCTCTTCAGGACCTTATCTCAGTTTCAATTTCTTCTTCACTTAATGGTTGATTTTCAGTCACCACTTCATCAGTTTGAGTGTTTCCTTGTGACTTTTCATATTCACTTTGGGATGTCTCATCCTGTCCATCATTCATTCCTTCCTGCAACTCAGTTCCTCCTGCCCTTGGCTTCATCTTCAATTATACTGGAGTTCAGTTCCCTTTCGCTATCTAATATCACTTCCGGTTATATTCCCCTCACTGAAAGATTCTGACGTCTTGGAAGTAGGTACAGAGGGGATGTCAGGGGAAGTTTTTTTACACAGAGAGTGGTGAGTGTGTGGAATTGCTGCCGGCAGCGGTGGTGGAGGTGGAAACGATAGGGTCTTTTAAGAAACTCCTGGATGGCTACATGGAGCTTAGAAAAATAGAGGGCTATGGGTAAAGCCTAGGTAGTTCTCAGGTAGGCACATGCTCGGCACAGCTTTGTGGGCCGAGGGGCCTGTATTCTGCTGTAGATTTTATATATTTCTATGTCTATCTCTTCACCAACTCCTTGGGAAATTTGCATAAGGCAGGACCTACCACATTCCAATTTTCTTATCTCAGTATTCAATGGATTCATCCAATTTGTCTTCATGTCTTTCCACCAAAACCATATGTTGTCTGACTTATCTTCAGCTTGGTTTCCTTCTTTTTTACTTCTTCTTTGGAGAGTTCTATTGCTCGGTGTAGGATCTATGTCAGACACTGGGTCAAAATGTACTCCTTGCCCTCAGGGTAATTTTCTGTAGGACTATTTCCATCTTCTGATTTCAACTGAAAAACTAGAAAGTTTGGCATCTGACTCTCCACTACCTGAGTTATACAAATCCAGCATTCGGCCAACTTATGCTTCCCTTGTAGTCCTATATTTCTTTTTAGAACTTGATCTCCAGGTGTCAGTTGAGAAAATTTAATCTTTTGATCGTATTTCTTCTTGTTTTCTTAGATTTGTTGTCGAGCTGAAACTGCAGCTAATTCATAAGCTTCTTGCAGTTCTTTCCTCATATCAGTCACATACCTGAGATAAGTTTAATACCTTCAGCAGTCTTGTCTCGTGCTGCTCTAGTGTTGATCCAAACACTTTGAGATCATCCAAGTACTCAAGTACTTCAAGCAGATTCATATCTCCAGCAGTCTGCTCCATGACACGTTGGAATGTAGCCAGTGCTCCTGATATGCCCTGATGCATCTTATCAAACTTAAAAATCCAAGGAGACTTAATGAATGCTGTCTTCTCTTTATCAGATTCACTCATTGGTATTTGGTAATAGCCATTTCTTAGATCCAACACACTGAACCATTTGCTTCCACTTCAGCAGGCCAGAGCATTTTCGATCCGTGAAACTGTATATTGGTCTGGGATTGTATGTCTGCTCAGTGTTCTATAATCAACACACATTCGTATTTTCCCAATCTTTTTTGTCACCACTATAGGCAACACATAGGCTCTCCTCAACTCTGATAATTCCAGCTTCCTTCAGTTTCAGCAGGTGCTACCGAACATTTTCAACTTCCACTGGTGCTAACTGGCAAGCCCTTTCTTGAAAAGGTACGTCCTCTGTCACTCTGTTAGTGTGGTGAGTAGTCTTGGAACAACCAGCATCAAACTCATCAGTCGAAAAGACGTCTTTGTGTTTCAACATCTTATCAGTTAGTCTCTTTTTCCATTCCTCTGGTATTGGTCAGTCATCAAAGTTGAATGACTTCGATGTCAACTTTCCCGATACAGGAGACCGTTTCTCATCTGTTTTCTTCACCAAAAAACTAGAAACTACCATCACGGGGAAGAGACGTGCAGTCTGCATGCCATGTCGGAGGGTGACACCTCTCCCTGAGGTGTTCCTGACAATCACTGTTATCCTGTTGGAATAGACAGCCGAAGATTTCTGCAGTTCAGGACTCACCAGCACTCCTCCAGTCAAGAGTGACTCTTCTTCCTGATTGTCAGGAGCATCCAGAAGAATGGCTGGGTCACTGGGCACTCCTGAAAATCTGGGTGTTCTCGTCACCCTAGCTACTCCGCTTTACTCCGTAAAGTGTCTGGTTTAGACTGAGTCTACTACACAGTTCCTCTTTTATTCTCATCATCTGCATAGGAGAAACTTGTACATTCTCAAAAGCGGATCTGAATAGACGGTGAATAGATAAGGCTCTCAGAGTTCTCTCCCATTCTCTTTTTACTTGCTCCCACGAGCCATCTCATAATGGAAGTGTTTGTTCCCTCAAGAACAGGAGGTTTACCTTTTATTCCTGGATCTGGGCAGAAAACACTAGTCTCAGCTACTCCAACATCTGCTTCCAAAAACTCCAGTTTCAACGACAAATAACCATCATAAAGGTTATCATCAGTACTAAGCCCCCAGATCTCAAGGAAGCTGATAGGAGTCAATAGCGCCTATTGTAAAAGGATCTGTAGAGTAAAGTAACTTGAAAACACGTGTCAAGTATGGCTCCAGCATAAATGTTTTCAATCTGTTTCAGAACTTTGTCCCACTAAGGCTTCAGGAATAGTGCTTTGCACTTTATTATGTTTGTTGGTACACTGATTTGAACATATGTCAGGCCATTCCTTTAATAGATCCCTCCGTAGTTTCCCTTTTTCTTTTTTCTATTTGATTAACTCCTGATTTACTTTTCAAAGATTTTCCTGCTCTTCACAATCTCACTTGAAATGTCTATCTCTCCAGACTTGTACATAAAATACCAGACCTATCCTCAGTCAAGAAATCCTTGGGAGCAGAGTTCCTCTGCTTTGCGATTTTCACAGGTGGGTTGGGTTTTCCAGTGGATGTGTCACATTAACAGACCTCAACTGAGTCACCTCAGCTTGAACACTTTTCACCTCATTCCTCAAAAGTTCTACTTCTGTGGCATCGGGGGATACTTTAGCAACAGAGGCTGCAACTGAAGATACTTGGCTTTTGGAAACATTTTGCCCCTCAATCATAATTTCCTCCTCTCTAACTTCTCTGAGTAGCTCAGCAAAAGATGGTGAATCATGCATTTTCTGGGTCTTGTGATAGTGTGCCTTTCACAACTTGCCCCATTCTCAAGCAGTTTATCTCATACAGTTGAATGCCCCCTTTGCAGCAGAAACAATGCAGCAGCTTATCCAGCCTGAAAATGTAGGCAGACAGCTTCTCTCCTTCCTCTTGGAATGTGACCCTAATCTTCACCAGGAGATCAGCTGATCCTACAGTAGTGCCAAAAGCATTTTCTGGAGCTTGCATATAGTTAGCTGATGTGGCTAAAGGGTTTTCTGCCTGTAGGAACCTCACTACATCAGTGGCAGGACCCGTTAAACTCTCTACTAGTCTCTGCTCCTTTGTATTATCTGAGCACTTCCATTCATCTAGTGGGTGAGATCGCTACTTGCCCAATCCTCATATTCTTCATCTCCTTCGGGTGTGGGCTTGACTGCAGAGAACATGCCCAGCTTACAATAATCTTGGATCTCAGCAGGTACACTTCGGCATTTATCAACCGGATTTGTGATAGCAGAAACCAGCTCAGAATTTAGATCATCAGTTGAATAAGTAGATTTTTAACATCAGTCGGAGTTTGTTCTTCATTCCTCAGAAAGGAGAGCAACTTGGACTGAAAATTGTCACCCTCAGCAGGATCCCTATCACAGTACCTTAATGTCAACACACTTCAAAAGTAACACAGGTGTAACACTGGCTTGAACACAAATAAACAGACTATCTAATCATTATACAGCCATAGTACTGCATTCATACAGCATCCTATTGCAGACTGTGATCCCAAAAATGTGACCCACTCTCCTTAGGCTTGTAATGAGTTAGCTATTACTGTGTATTCAACCTAACAACAACATAACTCAATGATGCATGGGGAATAATGATGAGAAGGCCTTTTTCAATAAATAAACCTGTCTAAGGTAAATATGATTCAGGTAAACACAATGCATAAAGTTTGAATATTTCTTTAAGGGAAAGCAGCACTGTTAACTTTACAAATACTGACACACCCATGCAAATTTACTGCTCCTGTTCCAGGAAACAAACGTTCATGCAACATCCAAGGAAAAAGCATCAAACTTTCTCCAATGTTGTGTGCTAACTAGCTAACTAGAAGTTATCTGCACATTCTCCATGAGACCATTGTCTGCATGAGGACTTTCCGAAAGCGGTATCTGTCCTTCTGAATGGGTTCAGTGAACGTTTCACCATGTTCTTCTGCTATGTCTGTTAGCTGTTTCCATTGTCTTTTTCCTCCTTCAATCCTGCGCTCTCTCTAGAAAAAAATAGCACCTCCCGGTTCTTTTTCCCGCACTCTCTCAGAAAAAAAATTTTAACAAGACAAATCCTATTCAACAAGCCTAACTTAACCAACTGAATTTTTTATTTTAAACAACAAAAATAAAATACTAAATAATATACTGTATAATATAATCTAAAGAACTCTTATTGCATTTTGAGAAAATCTGCATACCCAACAGCATAACTTTATTAATAAAGTTAAAGCAGGGTAGTGCAGGTGAGGTTAGGGTTACTAAGTAGTGGACACACTATGCTGGTGTTGTAAGCATGGCGACACTTGCAGACTGCCCCTGGCATACAACATATTTCACTGTATGCCTCGATGTTTTGGTGGGCATGTGACAAATAGAGCCAAAGTTTTAAGTCTTTCTGACTCAGGTGAACCACGGTTCACTGGGTTCATTCTTTCCTCCCACTTCCCTGTCCTGCTGAGCTGTGGACTACAGCTGTAACCTCTTTCCCCTCAACACTCCCTACCTGATACCGGCATGTGGAAAGGATGTTACCTCTGATGGGAAAGGCCAGAGGACACTGCCTCAGAATAGAGGGGCATCCTTTTAGAACAGAGATGAGGAGAGGGTTGAATGAGTGGAAT
Organism: Mobula birostris; assembly: GCF_030028105.1. Lineage (NCBI taxonomy): Eukaryota > Metazoa > Chordata > Chondrichthyes > Myliobatiformes > Myliobatidae > Mobula > Mobula birostris. Next base: position 62,274,938 of record NC_092393.1, on the reverse strand, counting down.
TCTTTTCCACAGGCAGCTGTGGAGGCCAAGTCTTTATATATATTTAAGGCAGAGGTTGATAGATTCTTGATTGGTCAGGGCATGAAGGGATATGGGGAGAAGGCAGAAGAGTGGGGCTGAGAGGAAAATTGGATCAGTCATGATGAAATGGTGGAGCAGACTCGATGGGCCAAATGGCCTAATTCTGCTCCTGTATCGTATAGTCTAATATTTGTGTGCTTTCTGTGATATTAGACAGATCAGTGCCCTTTCTTCTGACGGAGAAGCATCGACACGGAAGTCCACAAGAAAGCGACTTAGCCAAAAGACAAAACGGGTGGAGACTCTCCCAGCTGCAGCATCTGAACCGAGTAAACTGATCCAGGCTGAGAAGGCAGAGACAGGCAGGGTGAGTACACCCTGGGGCCATGCCACCATCCGGGGTCTGATGCAGGGTGGGGTTGGGGTTTACAGGGTCTGATGTAGGGTGGGGTTGGGGTTTCCGGGGTCTGATGTAAGGTGGGGTTGGGGTGGTTTTCCCTGCCACTCACTGGCTGCCTGCTCCCTCCGACCAGGACCGAATCCCACTTCCCACCATCTTTCCAATGATGGCCGTAAACTCCAGTGGTGGGGTCGTGGGATAATAAATCCCACGGTGTGAGGCCGAGCTAGTGCTGGGAGCCAGGAGGCTGGACTGTGGGTGAGGAGGGAGAGAAGAGGGGTTGGAGGTTTCCGACTGCGAGTGGTAAGTGGATGGATAGACTGTAGATGAGAAGGTGTAGGACTGTCAGTGCAGGTGGAGGGGTTGGCCATTGCCAAGCTGGGCTGTCGGTGTGGGAGGGGTGAGACCAAACAACAGCATGATGTTCTGTCTCCACAGCACTGATCTGGGACGTTCAGCCCCCAAATGACTGCTAGCCCACTCTCCCCAGACAGTGAACCCTGTACAGAGTGTGGAGATTGGAGTTTCTGGACAGGATGCTTGCTGGCACTGATCTGTGGAACTGTTTGTGGCGGTGGGTCTGTGCCATGGGGGGAAGCTGGTCTCAAGGTGTGACATTGGGCTCTGGTTTCAGGTGAAGCTGGTGGTGTTCTGGCAGTACCTGAAGGCTGTTGGCCCCTGCAGCTCCCTGCTCATTTGCCTGTTATACTGCTGCCAGAATGCCGCGGCGATCGGTGCCAACTTCTGGCTCAGTGACTGGACCAACGACGCTGGCAACAACAAGACGGCCGCCACAACCCAACTGCGGGTAGGGGTGTATGCAGCTCTCGGCCTAACACAGGGTAAGGCTCTAAACTCCCCTCTGAGCTCAGGAGCAGTGGGGTGGGGGAACTGAACAGACTGGCTGTGATTACAGGACCAGCTATGAACAGGGAGGGTGTCTGGGCTCCAGCCATGCCCTGTACCTGAACTGGGGAGATGATAGTGGCTCTGCAGGTCTCAGTACTCCTGCTCCTGACATCTGCAGGTCCCTTCCAGCATTCTGAACAAGTCAGTTAGAGGTGCCCCCTCAGTCTAACCCCTGGAGGGCTGGGTACCGAGCCCAGCAAGCTGCCTGAGGGAGAAGGCGTTGGTGAGGGCTGCTGTTGGGAGTTGGACTGGTGGGTACAGGATAAGGAGAGGAATGGGTCCAATCAGAGCCTCAGATGGGTCCCAGAGCAGAACCCCTACCCTTCCGATCACCGAGCAGAGCCCCAGGCTCCCCCAGTACCCCATACTGCTGTACCTCTCTCAGACTGAACCCCGCATTGATCCGGTGAATGTGTGTTGATTGGTGTTAGTGGGGAGGGACCACCACGCATTGGTGGGGAGTTGGAGGAGCTATGGTGTGGGAGACTTGGGTTTCTCTGAGTTACCACGAGAGAATCTGCTTGTGGAGGGCAGCTTCAGTGATTGGGTTGAGGGTGTGGGGTAGTGTTGCTGTGCCTGGATTGCTGGAGTGTGGGGGGAGTTGATGGGGAGTGGGGTGGGGAGCAGTGTTGCTGTGTTGCCCTGGATCGTCAGGAGGGTGCTTGGTGCCCAGGCTATGGGAGGTTGGGATGTGACGCTCAGTCCGTGTGCTAACCGTCACTCTGGAATTGCATTGTGTTTCCACCGCAGGGTTGCTAGTAATGATCGCCTCCCTCACACTGATGGTCGGAGGCCTGGGTGCTGCGCGGCAGCTCCACTCACAGCTCTTGGACAACAAGTTGCACACACCTCAGGCATTCTATGACACCACACCCATCGGGCGCGTCATCAATCGCTTCGGCAAGGACATTAACGTGATTGACGAAGTGATCCCAATCACATTCCAGATGTTCCTCGCAACGTTCTTCATCTCCCTGTCCACAATGATAGTAATCATGATCAGCACACCATGGTTCACTTTAATCATAGTGCCACTGGTCCTGGTCTACATTCTCGTTCAGGTATCTTCCAAACCATCTCTCCATCTTCACACAGGCAACCTCTGCTGTAGCAAACGATTGTGGACTCTGCCAGATACAACCCACTGCCTCCATCTTAGTGACCAAAGGTTCCCAGTTGACTCCCGGACCTGGGAACACAGGAGTTGGGTTCATGTCAGTGACACAGGGCACTGGGGAGGGGTCACTGAGAGACGGTGTGAGGGAGCAGGGTTAACGTCAGTAGGGATACAGTCAGTGACACAGGGTTCTGGGGGAGAGGGATCACTGAGAGACAGTGTGAGGGAGCAAGATTCATGTCAGTGGGGATACAGTCAGTGATACAGCGCTGGGGGAGAGGGGTCACTGAGGGACAATGTGAGGGAGCTGAATTAACATCACTGGGGATACACTCAGTGTCAGGACACTGGGGGAGAGGGGTCACTGAGAGACGGTGTGAGGGAGCTGGGTTAACGGCAGTGGGGACAGTCAGTGACACGGCGCTGGGGAGAGGGGTCACTGAGGGACAGTGTGAGGGAGCCAGGTTAACGTTAGTGGGGATACAGTCAGTGACCCAGGGCGCTGGAGGAGAGGGGTCACTGAGGGACAGTGTGAGGGAGCTGGGTTAATGTCAGTGGGGATACAGTCAGTGACACAGGACGCTGGGGGAGAGGGATCACTGAGGGATGGTGTGAGGCAGTTGGGTTAACGTCAGTGGGGATACAATTAGTGACACAAGGCTGTGGAGAGGGGTCACTGAGGGATGGTGTGAGGGAGCAAGATTCACGTCAGTGGGGATACAGTCAGTGACACAGGACGCTGGGGGAGAGGGATCACTGAGGGACAGTGTGAGGGAGCTGGGTTAATGTCAGTGGGGATACAGTCAGTGACACGGCGCTGGGGGAGAGGGGTCACTGAGGGATGGTGTGAGGCAGTTGGGTTAAGGTCAATGGGGACAGTCAGTGACAGGGCGCTAGGGGAGAGGAGTCACTGAGGGACAGTGTGAGGGAGCCAGGTTAACGTCAGTGGGGATACAGTCAGTGACACGGCGCTGGGGAGAGGGGTCACTGAGGGACAGTGTGAGGGAGCTGGGTTAACGTCAGTGGGGATAGGCAGTGATACAGGGTGCTGGGGGAGAGGGGTCACTGAGAGAATGTCTTGTCAATCCATGCAGTTGTTCTGTATCTGCTCCCATCACTGTGTCCGTCCACAGTGAAACCCCAATCGCTCGTGGTTCCATCGTCCACCACCTCTCATTCTCAGGAGAGGCTGCAGAGGAGGGTCATGAGAATGATCCTGGCAATGAAAGGGTTAATGTGTGAGGAGCGTTTGATGTCTGTGTGTGTGTACTCATTAGAGTTTAGAAGAATGAGGGGGATTTCACTGAAACCTATTGAATGTTGAAAGGCCTCGATAGACTGGGGGAGTTGAGGACCAGAGGGCACAGCATCAGAATAGAGGGATGCCTCTTTAGAACAGAAATGAGGAGGAATTTCTTCAGTCAGACAGTGGTGAATCTGTGAAATTCATTACTGCAGGCCCGTAGGGAGACCAAGCGGAGGATGATATGTTCTTCATTAGCCAGAGCATCAAAGATCGCAGGGAAAAGGCAGGAGAATGGGGTTGAGAGGGATAATAAATCAGCCATGGTGGAATGCTGCAGCTGACTTGATGGGCTAAATGGCCTAATTCTGCTCCTACAGCCTGTGGTATTATGGATTTCTTTCCCAGGGCAGAAATGGCTAATACAAGAGTCATAACTTTAAGGTGACTGGGGGAAAGTAAAGGGACTGTGTGAGGCAGTTGGGTTAAGGTCAATGGGGACAGTCAGTGACACAGGGCGCTAGGGGAGAGGGGTCACTGAGGGACAGTGTGAGGGAGCCAGGTTAACGTTAGTGGGGATACAGTCAGTGACACAGGGCGCTGGGGGAGAGGGGTCACTGAGGGACAGTGTGAGGGAGCTGGGTTAACGTCAGTGGGGATACAGTCAGTGACACAGGGCGCTGGGGGAGAGGGGTCACTGAGGGACAGTGTGAGGGAGCTGGGTTAACATCAGTGGGGATACAGTCAGTGACACAGGGCGCTGGGGGAGAGGGGTCACTGAGGGACAGTGTGAGGGAGCTGGGTTAACGTCAGTGGGGATACAGTTAGTGTCACAGGGTTCTGGGGGAGAGGGGTCACTGAGGGACAGTGTGAGGCAGTTAATGGAGTCAGACATAGGTATTTTACACAGAATGGTGGTGCGTGGAACGCCCTGCAATGGTTACTGGCCGAAGTAGAAACATTAGGGACATTTAAGAGGCTCTTAGATAGTGAATGGGTGATAGAAAAATAGAGGGCTATGTGGGAAGGAGAGATTTTGGAGTGGGTTAAAAAATCAGCACGGCATTGTGGGATGAAAGGCCTGTATTGTGATCCATGTCTCTCTGCTTGAAGCATACTTCTGGTGAAGCTGAGCAGAACTGAGCTGCGTGTGTCCTGCAGATGTGTCTTGGGTCAGTACCAGTGGTTCGGAGGGGTGGGAGTGTAGATGAGACTGAGTATTGTGTTTCCTCTCATACCTTTCCAGCATACCTTCTGTGTGTGGAATCTTCTCTGCCCTCTCCTCCATCAGTATCTCCCTCCTCCCTCTGCCTCACACACATCACTGACACTCTGAAAGCCGCTTCACCCGGTGGAGTTGAAGTTCCAGCAGCTCACAATGTGATCTCACCTGACACTGTCACTTGCATATGAGGATGTAGATTATGTCATTAACATGTGCCCTGGGGGAAAAGGCAAAAACTATCTACATCCCCCTCCAGCTCCCCACTGCTACCTGATGAGAGAGGGCTGCCTGGTCCACATCACACAGAGCCTGAGAAGGGAGAAGTCGGTGCTTTAGCATGTCTGCCGAAACGGGAGGCTCTCCACACTACAAGCGGGTAGTCGTGCAGTGTAACTGTCCAGTCCAACCCCAGTCAGCAAGATAGACCGCAGTAACTCAGGCATCACCCTTGGGAGGGAAGGAGTCATTTACTGCACGTGGATGTTCTTATGAACTGGTTTCACCTCGGGGAGACGGAATTCAATCCTATAAAGTGTAAGGTGATTTATTTTGTGAGGTTGAACTTGAAGGCAGAATACAGAGTTCATGGCAAGATTCTTAACATAGGAATCTTGTGGTTCCACATCCATAGATCCCTCAAAGCTGCTGCACAATTTGTTCGGTGATTAAGGTATACGGTGTGTGGCCTTCATTAGGCAGGGCACTCAGTTCAAGAGCCACAAGGTAACTCTGCAGCTCTATAAAACCTTTGTTAGACCACACTTGGAATATTGTTGCAACACACAAAATGCTGGAGGAACTTAGCAGACCAGGCAGCATCTATGGAGAAATGTACGGTTGACTTTTTGGCCAGAAACCCTTCGACAAGACTAGAGAAAAAAAGCCGAGGAATAGATTTTAAAGGTGGGGGAAAGGGAGAGAGAAACACAAGGTGGTAGGTGAAACTGTGAGGGGGAGGGGTGAAGTAAAGAGCTGGGAAGTTGATTGATGAAAGAGGTACAGGGCTGGAGAAGGAGGAGACTGATAGGAGAGGACAGAATGCCATGGATGAAAGAAGAGGGGGAGGAGCACCAGAGGGAGGTGATGGATGGCAAGAAGATAAGGTGAGAGAGGGAAAAGGGGATGGGAAATGGTGAAGGGTGGGGGAGGCATTATCAGAAGTTCAAGAAATCACTGTTCATGCCATTAGATTGGAGGCTACTGAGATAGAATATAAGGTGTTGTTCCTCCAACCTGAGTGTGGCTTCATCTTGACAGTAGAGGAGGCCATGGATAGACATAATGGAATGGGGAGTGGAATTAAAATATGAGATACCGCTTTTTCTGACGGATGGAGCGTAGGTGCTCGGCAAAGCGGTCTCCCAATCTACGTCAGGTCTCACAGATGTACAGAAGGCCACACCAGGAGCACCGGACACAGTACATAACCTTACCAGACTCACAGGCGAAGTGTTGCCTCACCTGGAAGGACTGTTTGGGGCCCTGAATGGTAGTGAGGGAGGTGGTGTAGGGACAGGTGTAGCACTTGTTCCACTTGCAAGGATACGTGCTAGGAGGGAGATCAGTGGGGAGGGACGAATGGACAAGGAGTCGCGTAGGGAGCGATCCTTGCAGAAAGCAGAAGGGAGGGGAGGGAAAGATGTGCTTGGTGGTGGGATCCCATTGGAAATGGCAGAAATTGCAGAGAATTATGGCTGGTGGGGTGGTAAGTGAGGACAAGAGGAACCTCATCCCTGGTGGGGTGGCGGAAGGATGGGGTGACAGCAGACATGCATGAAATGGAAGAGATGTGGTTGAGGGCAGCGGAAGAAGGGAAGCCTCTTTCTTTGTAGAAGGAGGACATCTCCTTCGTTCTGGAATGAAATGCCTCATCCTGAGAGCAGATGCAGCAGAGATGGAAGAATTGAGAGAAGGGGATAGTGTTTTTACAAGTAACAGGGTGGGAGGAGGAATAGTCCAGGTAACTGTGAGAGTCCATGGGTTTGTAATAGGCATCAATAGATAAGCTATCTCCAGAGATAGAGACAGTGAGATCGAGAAAGGGGAGGGAGGTGTCAGAAATAAACCAGGTAAATGTGAGGGCAGGGTATAAGTTGGAGGCAGAGTGGATGAAATTGACGCGTTCAGCATGAGTGCAAGAAGCAGCACCAATGCAGTTGTCGATGTAGCGTAGGAAAAGTGTGGACGGGCACTAGTGTGGGCTTGGAACATAGACTGTTCCATGTAGCCGACAAAAAGGCAGGCATAGCTGGGACCTGTGTGAGTGCCAATGGACACACAGCTTTTGTTTGAAGGAAGTGGGAGGAGCCAAAGGAGAAATTATTTAAAATAAGGACAAGTTCCACTAGGTGGAGGAGAGTGGTGGTGGAGAGGTACTGGTTGGGTCTGGTGTCCAGAAAGAAACTAAGAGCTTTGAGGTCTTCCTGGTGGGGTATGGAGGTGTAGAGAGATTGGACATCCACAGTAAAAATAAGGTGATGGGGGCCAGGGAACTTGAAATCATTGAAAAGATCCAAAGTGTGTGAGGTGTCATGGATATAGGTAGGAAGGGACTGGATCAGGGGGATAAAATAGAGTCGAGGTGTGCAGATATGAGTTCAGAGGCTCAGGAACAAGCTGAAACAATGTGTCTACCTGGACAAATGGTTTGTGGATTTTGGATAGGTAGTAGAAACGGGAGGTGCAGGGTGCGGGAACGATGAGGTTGGTGGCAGTGGATGGGAGATCCCCAGCGCCAATAAGATTGGTGATGGTGTAGGAGACAATGGCCTGGTGTTCCTCAGTGGGGTCCTGTTCGAGGGGTAAATAAGAGGAGGTGTCTGAGAGTTGGTGCTTGGCCTCAGCAGGTAGAGGTCAGTGTGCTAGATTACTACAGCACCTCCTTTATCTGCGAGTTTGATGGTGAGGTTAGGATTGGTGTGGAGGGAGTGGAGAGCTGGGCGTTTGGGGAGTCAGGTTGGAATTGGAGAGAGGAGTATGAAGTTGAGATGGTTGATGTCCATTGGCAGTTGGCAGTGAAAAAGTCCAGAGCAGGTAGCAGGCTGGGGTGTCTAGGAAGAGGAGGAGGGTTATCGATGTGGGGTGGAGAGTCCTTGCCAAAGAAATAGGCACAGAGACAGAGGCAGCAGAAGAAGAACTCAGCTTCTTGGCGGTCGTGGAACTCAGTGACATGTGGGCACAGGGGTCAAAGGTGAGGCCCTTACTTAGGACAGAACGTTCTGCCTCAGAGAGGGGAGGTCAGAGGGGACGGTGAAGACCCGACATGGATGAGAGCTGGGATCAGAGCTGGCTTCTCAATTCGGAATATTGTATTCATTTCTGGTCAACTATCATAGGAAGGATGTGGAAGCTTTAGAGAGGGTGCAGAGGAGATTTACCAGCATGCTTCTGGATTAGAGAGCATGTTGTATGAGGGCAGGTTGAGTGAGCTAGGCTGAGAGGAGACTTGATAGAGGTGTACAAGATGATAAGAGGCATAGATCGAGTGGACAGACAAAGACATTTTCCCAGGGTGGTAATGGCTAATACGAGGGGCCATAATTTTAAGGTGATTGGAGGAAATTACAGGGGGGTATTAGAGGTAAGGTTTTATACAGAGTGTGGTGGCTGTGTGGTGCACACTGCGAGGGGTGATAGAAGATTGTATCCCACAAACATAGAGCATAGAACAGTACAGTACAGTAACAGGCCATTCAGCCCACAATGTTGTACTGAACCTTTTGGTTTAGACAGGTAAGGGATCAGTTCATGGGGCTCCTGACCAGTTAGAGAGCCCGTTACTACAGGTGATCAGAACCTGACACCCTGACCAGTCAGAGAATCCGTTACTGCAGGGGTTTGAGCCTGGCCATTTAGGGAGCCTGTTACTGCAGGGGTCAGAACCTGATGGCTGCTACTTACACACTTACAAGTGGAATTTGTATAAATGGAGAGTTGACGGACTGAATGGTCTGTATTTGTGCTGTATGATTCAGTCTCTCTGGCTCTTAAATATTGAGCCAACCTGTTAGAATGAGTCAGACGCAGAGTGAGGCTCCCTCCACACTGTCCCATCACACACTCCCGGGGTTAGACACAGAGTGAAGCTCCCTCCATACCGTCCCATCACACACTCCCGGGGTTAGACACAGAGTGAAGCTCCCTCCACACCATCCCATCACACACTCCCGGGGTCAGACACAGAGTGAAGCTCCCTCCACACCGTCCCATCACACACTCCCGGGGTTAGACACAGAGAGAATCTCCCTCCACACCGTCCCATCACACACTCCCGGGGTCAGACACAGAGTGAAGCTCCCTCTACACTGTCCCTTCACACACTCCAGGGTCAGACACAGAATGAAGCTCCCTCCACACTGTCCCATCACACACTCCCGGGGTCAGACACAGAGTGAAGCTCCCTCCACACTGTCTCATCACACACTCCCGGAGTCAGATACAGGGTGAAGCTCCCTCCACACCATCCCCTCACACACTCCCGGGGTCAGACACAGAGTGAAGCTCTCTCCACACTGTCTCATCACACACTCCCGGAGTCAGATACAGGGTGAAGCTCCCTCCACACCATCCCCTCACACACTCCCGGGGTCAGACACAGAGTGAAGCTCTCTCCACACTGTCCCATCACACACTCCAGGGTCAGACACAGAATGAAGCTCCCTCCACACTGTCCCATCACACACTCCCGGGGTCAGACACAGAGTGAAGCTCCCTCCACACCGTCCCATCACACACTCCCGGGGTTAGACACAGAATGAAGCTCTCTCCACACTGTCCCATCACATACTCCCGGAGTCAGACACAGAGAGAATCTCCCTCCACACCGTCCCATCACACACCCCAGGGTCAGACACAGAATGAGGCTCCCTTCACACTGTCACTTCACACACTCCGGGGTTAGACACAGAGTGAAGCTCCCTCCACACCATCCCATCACACACTCCCGGGGTCAGACACAGAGTGAAGCTCCCTCCACACCGTCCCATCACACTCCTGGGGTTAGACACAGAGTGAAACTCCCTCCACACCATCCCATCACACACTCCCAGGGTCAGACACAGAGTGAAGCTCCCTCCACACCATCCCATCACACACTCCCGGGGTCAGACACAGAGTGAAGCTCCCTCCACACCGTCCCATCACACACTCCCGGGGTCAGACACAGAGTGAAGCTCCCTCCACACTGTCCCATCACACACTCCCGGGGTTAGACACAGAGAGAATCTCCCTCCACACCGTCCCATCACACACTCCCGGGGTCAGACACAGAGTGAAGGTCCCTCTACACTGTCCCTTCACACACTCCAGGGTCAGACACAGAATGAAGCTCCCTCTACACTGTCCCATCACACACTCCCGGGGTCAGACACAGAGTGAAGCTCCCTCCACACTGTCTCATCATATTATTCTGACCGAGACAGGTGATGAGAATTGTTAATGCAGACAGCACCAAGACTGTCGGGTGAAGCAGTTTTCTTGAGTGACTTGGAAACTGGAGGGAAGGTCAGAGATTGAGGGGAACATAGAAAATAGGTGCATGAGTAGGCCATTCGGCCCTTCGAGCCTGCACCGCCATTCAGTATGATCATGGCTGGTCATCCAACTCAGAACCCTGCCCCAGCCTTCCCTCCATATTCCCTGATCCCCGTAGCCACAAGGGCCATATCTAACTCCCTCTTAAATATAGCCAATGAACTGGCCTCAACTGTTTCCTGTGGCAGAGAATTCCACAGATTCACCACTCTCTGTGTGAAGAAGTTTTTCCTAATCTCGGTCCTAAAAGGCTTCCCCTTTATCCTCAAACTGTGACCCTTCGTTCTGGACTTCCCCAACATCGGGAACAATCTTCCTGAATCTAGCCTGTCCAATCCCTTTAGGATTTTATACGTTTCAATCAGATCCCCCCTCAATCTTCTAAATTCCAACGAGTACAAGCCCAGTCCATCCAGTCTTTCTTCATATGAAAGTCCTGCCATCCCAGGAATCAATCTGGTGAACCTTCTTTGTACTCCCTCTATGGCAAGGATGTCTTTCCTCAGATTAGGGGATCAAAACTGCACACAATACTCCAGGTGTGGTCTCACCAAGGCCTTGTACAACTGCAGTAGTACCTCCCTGCTCCTGTACTCGAATCCTCTTGCTATAAATGCCAGCATACCATTCGCCTTTTTCACCGCCTGCTGTACCTGCATGCCCACTTTCAATGACTGGTGTATAATGACACCCAGGTCTCGTTGCACCTCCCCTTTTCCTAATCGGCCACCATTCAGATAATAATCTGTTTTCCTACTTTTGCCACCAAAGTGGTTAACTTCACATTTATCCACATTAAATTGCATCTGCCATGAATTTGCCAACTCACCCAACCTATCCAAGTCACTCTGCATCCTCTTAGCATCCTCCTCACAGCTAACACGGCCACCCAGCTTCGTGTCATCCGCAAACTTGGAGATGCTGCATTTAATTCCCTCATCCAAGTCATTAATATATATTGTAAACAACTGGGGTCCCAGCACTGAGCCTTGTGGTACCCCACTAGTCACCGCCTGCCATTCTGAAAAGGTCCCGTTTATTCCCACTCTTTGCTTCCTGTCTGCTAACCAATTCTCTATCCACATCAGGGCAGGAGAGTGTTGCATCAGTCAGCTGCTTAAACCTGCCCTGCAGCTGCTGTTTGTTCCCCAGCCTTAGACATTTTACCCTTCCCACTGTCTCTTGAAAGCTCCTGCAATGTATCACAGATGACAACAAAACAATTGTAATGTCCTGTCATAATCCCAGGGCAAGCAGGGATGGCCCCACCAAATTTCTATGCAGTCATCCAGTAGTCCTAGCAGACTCCATCCTGAGATTAGCAAGGGTTGCTATCCATGGGTCCTGGATATGGGCAGCGGGGGGTTCTGACTGGGCCAACTGCCAGGTGATGTTCCAGAGGTATTGTCTGTGCTTGGATAACTGTGGAGAGGGCACAATGGTGTCCGTGGGTACCAAGGAGGAATTCTGGGATAATTGGGCACTGCAGGGGATAAGTGCCCTTCTTGACAGGGAGTAGCAACCCAAACAAAATGCTGGAGGAACTCAGCAGGTCAGGCAGCATCGGTGGAAAAGAGTAAACAGTCGATGCTTTGAGGCATCAGGTCCTCATGAAGGTTGTCAGCCTGAAACGTCAACTGATCACTCTTTTCCACAGATGCTGTCGGACCTTCTGAGTTTCTCCAGCATTTTGCGTGTGTTGTTCTGAATTTACAGCATCTGCAGGTTTTCTCTTGTTTGTGATGGGAATATTTTAATTTAGTTTTTGTTAGTCAGTCTTTGTCTCTGGTGTGGTATTGAAGAGTGTAATTTATATTAAACATGTTTTTGTAAGAAAATAGGCAAACAAAGATATGCCCATCTCCCTGTCAGTGTCCGTGGAGAGCCCAAGGTATTGTTGGGTATTGTTCAGATCGTCTGATGGTTCTTTGGGGCAGTAACACCCTGTTCTCATCCACAGGCGCGCTGTCCTACGTTGCGTCACATCTGCTATTTGTAGTGTGCTGTGTCCGTGCCTCTAGCCTCCTGCATGCTCACCTGCTTAACCACACCCTCCGCTGTCCCATGCAGTTCTTTGAGCTGACCCCAGCCGGCCGAATTATGAACCGCTTCTCACAGGATGTGGACACCATCGACAACCGGATACCGGCCTGTGCGGAGGACTTCCTGCTCTGCTTCTTTGAAGTTCTGTCCACCTTGCTAGTGCTGGCTCATTTCATCCCACTCAGCATGCTGCCATCTATTCCTGTTGCCTGCCTTTACTTCTCTCTGCAGGTACTAGGGGAACCTGGGGTTGGGGGTGGTGGGGGGGGGGAGAGTCAGGTAGGAGAGGGCAGCCCCTAGCCAGAACTGGGACCATCACAGATAGCCAAGGGATAAACCCTCAGGCTGAGGGACACTTTGACTGTGAACCCACTGCAACTGTTTTCCCCAGATTTATTCAACATTTTAAACAACCTGCTGTTTGAAAGGGAGTCGCTGTGTGAGGGAGGGCCGACCCTTCTGTATTAGTTTCTGATAGCGAGTATATCCAGTAACCTCCCGTCTAGTATGAGGGCAGTGGGTGGCTGGGTCAAAGCAGCTGTGGTAATTCAAGGAAGATGCACTTCTGAAGATACAGAGATACAACCTTCCAGCCCTCTGAGCTGCACCGCCGAGCAACTGGCCACTTACCCCCAGCCTAATCACAGGACAATTTACAATCACCAATTCACCCACTAACTGGTACATCTTTGCACCGTGGGAGGAAACCAAATCACCCAGAGGAACCCTACACACTCCACGGGGTGGATGTACAAACTCCTTACAGCTGACTTTGGAATTGAACTCTGAACTCTGGTGCCCCAAGCTGTAATAGGGTTGTGCTGCCGTGGCCATCCCCCTCATTCACTCATGTCTGCTCCTCCTCCTGTCCGGCGCTCTTCCCTCCTGCATCTCCCCACTCTGCTGCTACAGGCAGCTTCCCACTCCTCCATAACCTGCTCAGTCTGAGCAGTGCCTGCTATTAGACCATAAGACATAGGAGCAGAATTAGGGCTTCTGGCCCATCGAGTCTGCTCCTCCATTCAATCATGGCTGATCTTTTTTAAATCTCCTCCTCAACCCCAATTTCTGGCCTTTACCCCATAACCTTTGATGCCATGTCCAATCAAGAAACTATCAATCTCTGCCTTAAATATACCCAACAAACTGGCCTTAACAGCTGCATGTGGCAATAAATTCCACAAACTCACCACCCTTTGGCTAAAGAAATTTCTCCGCATCTCTGTTTTGAAAGGGCGCTTCTCTATCCTGCGGCTGTGCTCTCTTGTCCTAGACTCTCCCACCATGGGAAACATCTGTTCCACATCTACTCTGTCTAGGTCTTTTGACATTCGAAAGGTTTCAATGAGATCCCCCCCTCATCCTTCTAAATTTTAGTGAGTACAGACCCAGAGCCATCAAACGTTCCTCGTATGATAATCCTTTAAGTCCTAGAATCTTCCTTGTGAACCTCCTCTAGACCCTCTCCAATGCCAGTACATCTTTTCTAAGATCAGGGACCCAAAACTGTTCACAATACTCAAGTTGAAGTCTCACCTGTGCCTTATAAAGCCTCAGCATCACCTCCTTGCTCTTGTATTCTAGACCTCTTGAAATGAACACTAAGATGGTATTTGCCTTCCTCACCACTGACTCAACGTGCAAGTTAACCTTTAGGGTGTTCTGCACAAGGACTTCGAACTCCCTCTGCGTCTCAGATTCCTGGATTTTCTCCCCATTTAGAAAATAGTCCGCACGTTTATTTCTACTAGCAAAGTGCATGACCATGCATTTTCCAACACTGTATTTCATTTGCTACTTCCTTGCCCATTCTCCTAATCTGTCTAAATCCTTCTGCATCCAACCTGTTTCCTCAACACTACCTGCCCCTCCACCAATCCTTGTATCATCTGTAAACCTGGCAACAGAGCCATCTGTTCCGTCATCTGTATACAGCGTTAAAAGAAGTGATCCCAACACCGACCCTTATTGGAAGGAGCCCCTAGATCTGTCTTGGTGTAACTGGGCTGTTGAGTGTTTGAGGATTTAATAATTTTCCCTGGAGTGGGTGGGTTTGTCCAGTTCCAACCTGGGCCCCAGCCTGGTTAACGACTGGAGGAACCAGGCAATACAGTGACATTTGTAAAGGCAGGGTGTGGTTGGTGTTCTGCATTGGGAACCTGCCTCAGGAGGTGATGTGCCCAGGAGTAGGTATTCTCGCCTGCTGCTATGCTATGCCCACATGCTGCTCCTCTTTTCCCCAACCCCCGCCGGTTACAGATTTCCAGAGAGGTACAGCCTCAGAATAGAGGGAGAACCATCCAGAATAGAGATGAGGAGGAATTTCTTCAGCTAGAGGGTGCTGAATCTGTGGAATTCATTGCCACAGATGGATGTGGAGGCCAAGTCATTGGGTATATTTAAAGTGAAGATTGATAGGTTCTTGGTTAGTCAAGTTTCAAAGGTTACAGAGAGAAGACAGGGGAATAGGGTTGAGAGGGAAACTAGTTCAGCCATGATGGAATGACAGAGCAGACACAATGGGCCGATGGCCTATTTCTGCTCCTTTGTCCTATGGTCAGCACAGTGGGGCAGTGCGTGGGCCTTTAGCGCAACTCGCTCATGCCAGGGTGCCCGTCTTGTGGCAGCGTGGCTCTGTGCCTTTCTCCGCTGACGATCTTGTCATCACACACAGGCCCGAGGTTACTGCATGCTCAAGGCCTCTCAGCTGCTGCGCCTGCACTTGCTTCAGTGTATCCTGTGCTGTCCTCTCTCATTCTTGACCCCCCCACTCACCGTCATATGGTTCACTGTATGTGTGTGGGGAGAAGGAGAGGGCGAGACAGTGAGAGAGAGGGAAAGAGAAAGAGAGATGTGTATATAGAACAATGCAGTGGAGGCCCTCGGTCCACACCTGTTGATCTTTCAATCTCGCCTAAGATCACTGTAACCCTTCCCTCCCACATAGCCCCCTCCGGAGCTTGATCAACCTATCCTCATCAGACATGCTCTGTAATCCACACTGGTAAATCTCCTCTGATCCTTCTCCAAGGCTTCCACATCCTTCCTAGAATAAGACAACCGGAACTGAACACAACACTCCAAGTGTAGTGTAACCAGGGTTTTATAGAGCTGCAACATAACCTTCTTGCCCTTGAACTCAATCCCTTGACTAATGAAGACCAACATAGATTTGCCTTCTCAACCACCCTATCAACATATGTGGCAACTTTGAGGGAGCTAGGGTTCCCTTTGTTTGTCCACACTGTTAGGAACCTTGTACTCTGCCTTTAAGTTCAGCCCTTCAAAGTGAATCACATCGCAACTCTCTGGATTGAATTCCATCTGCCACTTTTCAGCCCAGCTCTGCATCCTGTCAATGTCCTGTCCCCCACACCACCAACCTTCATGACATCTGCAAATTAACTAACCCATTTTTCTGCTTTCTCATCTAAATCATTTACAAAAATCACATTTTCTGAATGAGCCTACCATGGGGAATCCTGTCGAACGCCAAACTAAAATCCAGATACACCACATCTACTGCTCTACGTTCATCATTGTAGACTCAAAAAATTCAATCAGGCTTGTGAGGGATGACCTACCCCTCTCAAAGCCATGCTGACTATTCTCAGTCAGACTGTGCTTCTCCAAATGCTCGGAAATCCTGTCTCTAAGAATCCTTTCCAATAGTTTGCCCTCCAGTTACATACCACTCACTGTTTTATAATTCCCATATTATCCCTATTACTTTTCTTGAATAACATTCTCCCCCTCCAGTATTCTGGTACTGTGTGTGAGTGTGAGTGTGTGTGTGTGTGTGTGTGAGAGAGTGAGTGAGTGTGTGTGAGTGTGTGTGTGTGTGTGTGAGATGCCTGGTGGTGCGGTAGGGGTAAGCTGTGTGTAAGGGAGATGAGCCACTGCTCTCCCCTGATGTTGGGTGTCCATTCTGACCACCTCTAGTCCTCAGTTGGCTTGTCCCTCGTGTCTCTCTAGTCCCTCTAGTTCCTCCTGCTCACCTCCAGAGCCAGTGACATATTCAGCCATATCACTGCCCTCCAGACCAGGATGGACCAACCCCATCAATCCTTGGTCTCTCACCTGACTCCTGACTTGCCATTCTGACTCGAGGTTGCCTCACAACGCTGTACTGCCTCCCTGTGGAATCTTGATGGCCGCTCACTGACTCCTTCCCCCAGGGCTGGAAATGGCTCCAAATCCTTGAGTCTGCCCACAGGTTCACCGTCAGTCCTTATTCTCTGAGCGATGTGGGACCCTGGTTCAGCATTTCTACAGCCTCTACACTCACTCCTGGTAACTCAACTCTTTCATCTCTCCACTCCTCCGGTTTTGGCCTAAAGGCTCCAGATTCAAATGCTCCATGGTTGTCAGCCTTTCCCTCAGCGGCCTGGGCCCAGAGCTCTGGTTACATGTATGAAACCTTCTCCCTCATCCTATCTGCTCCCCACCCCTCCTTCAGAACCCTCTGACTGTTGTCTTGATCACTTGTTCTAACACCACATCTGTCTCAGACACACTGAAGGTACAAGTTGTCTGAGTTTGAATGATGTGGACAGCACTGGGGAAGGCTGAGGTAGAGCTGCACACCTCCACAGAACGCGGCCTGCTTCATTGGGCGGAATTAGACTTCAGATTGAACAGACAAGTAATTCCTGACGGTGAATCGTCTGGAGAGCGGTGCCTGAGGGAGTTTGGTATTAAAGCCAACTCTGAGCTGTCAGTGTGTCATCAAGAGCTGATCCTTCGGCTCCAGACCAGATGGCAAAGATTACTGATGGTGTTGTAGTGTTTCCTGTCGTGCTGACTGCGTGAGTGCATGTGTCAAAGAGCCCCAGTGTTCCAACGATTGTGTACAAGAAATTACAACAGTTGTATATGGATCATTGAAGGTCTGGGAAATGATTAGATTCAGATTTTTTTATCACAGGTACAGTGAAATGCAACAACCAGCACAACCAAGGATGCGCTGGGGGCAGCCTGCAAGTATTGGCACATATACTAATGCCAATATAGCATGCCCACAACGTTCAGCAGAACACAAACAGCAATACCAAAGGAACACTATAAAACAAGCCCCTTTTCCCATTGCACCCACACAGTCAGGCCCCCAACCCCAGGACAGCCAACTCTCGGCCTCCAGTCCAGTCTTCGCAAGGGAACAATATGTGGGCCTTTATTGCAAGAGGCAAGATGTCCTGCTCGAGTTATAGAGGGTAGCACACACAAAGTGCTGGAGGAAGTCAGCATGTCAGGTAGCATTTATGGAAATGAATAAACAGTTGACATTTCAGGCCAAGACCCTTCATCAGGAGTTACAGAAGGGACCTCTCCTGTAACTCTCTGCACTGGTCTGGCCTTGCCACCACTGATAATGAAGTAAGTTCAGGAGTTTGGAGGATGATTAGCTAATTTGAACACACGGTCCTGAAATTTACAACCAGTATTTACTTAGTGAATCAAACCACAGGACCCACGGCTTGCAAAGAGATGGAATCCAAATTCAGGTGTGGCATTGGGGGAGTGTGGCCAAGTCTCACACATCGATTCCCGAGAGAAGGGAGTTGTACCAAGATAGAGTTCAACAATTAACTCTCGAGAGTTTAGAAGAAAAAGTGATCTCATTGGAAATGTGCAGGACACTTACACGTGGATTCGAAAGATGGGTCTCTAGAACTACGGGGCAGAATCTGTGTAAGGAACAGATATTAGATAGAAATCCTCGCCCAGACTGGAGTGGATTGGCGGAGTAGCCAAAGGCTCCGTCACTCTGTGTACTTGGTTAGTGCAGGGAGGGGCTGCTGGGGAAGATGAATTTTTCTCTTCCTGATGGTAACAAGTAGGAGGGGGCAGGTGGCCTCTGTGTGTGTGTGTGTGTGTGTGTGTGTGTGTGTGTGTGTGTGTGTGTTGGCCCCGAAGTTCCCAGGGTCTGTGCCCCATGGGGAGGGAACACTGGTTACTGCATCTGCCCCACTGTGTGGTTAATGTCTCTGAGGGTGCCACCATCTGCTAACATGCCCCTTGCTACCCACACCACCACCCCCCGGCCTAGAGTACTGGACAGCAGCCTGTCCTGACTGGGCCAAGGACCGAGGTGATGTATGTTGCCCTATCTCCAACCACTGCTCCTCTCCCCCGGCAGCGTTTCTATGTGGCCACCTCGCGGCAGCTGAAACGCCTGGAGTCCGTCAGCCGCTCACCCATCTACTCCCACTTCTCGGAGACAATCACTGGCTCCAGCGTGATCCGAGCTTACGGCCGAGAGAAGAGCTTTACTCTCCTTAATGACATTAAAGTGGATGCCAACCAGAAGAGTTACTACCCGGGCATTGTGGCTAACAGGTGAGTCGCTGACACCGAGATAGGTAGACAGGTAGATAGTTGGCTAGATAGATAGATAGATAAATAAATAAATATGTGTGTGTGTATTTTATATATCTGTATCAATCACACACAGACCGTCCTGCTTGTCAACTTTCTGCTGAATCTTCTTCTGCATTACGTCCTGTTCTTCTCACCTTCCCATGGATCTGTCAGAATCCAGCCTCCACCGAGTTTCACCTCCTCTCCACATTGCCCTTTTTCTGAGTCACTGCAGAAAACAAGACCATCAGACACAGGAGCAGAATGAGGCCATTGGGCCCATCGAACCTCTCCATCATTCCACCATGGCTGATTTATTTCACCCCTCAGACCCATTCTCCTGCCTTCTCTCTGTAATCTTTGATGCCTGACCAATCAAGAACCTGTCAACCTCTGCTTTAAATATAGTCAATGACTTGGCCTCTACAGTCATTTGTGATAATGAATTCTACAGATTCACCTCCCTCTGGGACAGAAATGCCTCCACTCCTTCATCTGTACTATCATCGGACTGCTGCCCTGACTAGCACGTGGTACTGGGAGCATTCAGCGATTACAGTACTACCTGTTCTTTAGCCTCGTCCCCAACACCCTGTACCCTCTGCACAGAACCTCTTCCCCAGACAAACACGGGGGCCACCAGCACCAAGACACACGCAGACAGATGGCCAGACACAGAGGACGGACAAATCACCCCACCCCTCTACTTCTGCTGGATCGTCTTCTCGCACCGTCACCTTGCCTTTACCCACCTTCCTATAGCCTGGTTTCGGCATTGCCCACCCGACCTTCCCTGAGATGGGTGGGGGGTGGTGGTGACGGGAAGCTGTTGGGGAAGTACCCACTCTTCACTCTATTTCTAACCCCACCTCAGGTGGCTGGGGGTCCGGATCGAGTTTATCGGGAATTGTGTTGTCCTCTTTGCTGCACTGTTTGCTGTGATTGGCCGAAACTTCCTCAGTCCCGGCGTTGTGGGTCTCTCAGTGTCCTATGCTCTGCAGGTAAGACCTCACTCACGTGCCTCCATCCCCAGCTCCCGCTCTGGGATATCCCAAGGCTGCAAGCCAATGTCTTTCTGTCAGAACTAGCCATCGTGCAGATACAGACTCAGGTTCATTTACCATGTATACATCAAGAAATACGGTGAAATTTGTTGTTTGTAAAACCCAAGGATGAGCTGGGCACAGCCCGTGGGTGTCACAGTGTTCAGCAGAACAACACAAGCAACTAAAACAGAACAACCCCTTTCCGACCCAGGACAGGCCACCTCTGGGCCTCCAACCAATGTGACTGTGACACAAGAACTGTGTCAAAACTAATCTGAGACACAAACATGGCAGTAGCCCCTCCCCTCAGTGATGGGTGAGCTCTGCAGGGTTGTGGGTGGTGGGAGTGGATCTGTATGAGGACCTTGAGATATTCCAGATCACACTTGCAGGAATTCTGTCTGATCACAGGTGACCATGTCCTTGAACTGGATGGTCAGAATGACCTCAGATTTGGAGTCCAACATCGTGGCGGTGGAGAGGGTGAAGGAGTATTCGGAAACTGCCACAGAGGTAAAGTAACACCAGGATCATAGTACAGACCCTTCAGCCCATCATGTGCCAGCCCTTTAACCGACTGTAAGATCAGTGTGAATGCAGAGACCCCGGTTCTGGCTCCTACCCCCACAGCAGAGAATTGTTCTGCCTGTCTACTTCCTGGCAGATCTCCCCATATGCCCTGCAAATGGTGCAGAGGCCTTGGTGTGGCACTCTCTGCCCGGTACCCAGCACTGATCTCTCGCAGTCAGTGCATTAATATAACCAGACCAGTTGGGCTTCTGTGACCACTGGTGACCCCTGAGATGCTGGTGGGACTCCAGGATAGTAACACCTTTAAGTGAGATTTGTTTGCAGGAGAGGCAGGACTGGCGGTTCAATATTCCTGGGATCCATTGTTTTAGATGTTACAGTGCGGGAGGGGTTAAAGGAGTGGCGTTGATAGTAAGGGAAAATGTCACGGCAGTGCTCAGACAGACACTGGAGAACTCCTCTAATGAGGCGTTATGGGTGGAACTGAGAAATAAGAAAGGTATGACCATGTTAATGAGATTCTATTACAGAGCACCCAGCAGTCCTGGGGACTTAGAGGAACAAATTTGTAGAGAGAGCAGACTGTTGTAAGAAACATAAGGTTGTTATAGTAGGTGATTTTAACTTTCCACATATTGACCGGGAATCCAATACTGTAAAAGGACTAGATGGGGCAGAGTTTATCAAATGTGCTCAGGAAAGTTTCCTTCATCAATATGTAAAGTCCCAACAAGAGAGAGTGAGATACTGGATCTGCTGTTAGGAATGAGACAGAGCAGGTGACCGTAGTTTGTGTAGGGGAACACTTTGCATTTAGTGACCACAATGCCATTAGGTTCAAAGTAAATATGCAAAAATGTAGACCTGGCCCGCAGGTTGAGATTCTAAATTGGAGTAAGGCCAACTTTGATGTTATCAGAAATGATCTGCCAAGTGTGGATTGGGGCAGGCTGTTTTTTGGCAAAGATGTAATTTGTGAGGCCTTTAAAAGTGAAATTTTGAGAGTTCAAAGCTTGTATGTGCCTGTCAGAGTAAAAGGTGAAGATAACAGGTGTAGGGAACGTTGGTTTTCAGGAGCTATTGAGGCCCTGGTTAAGGGGAAAAAAGTGCATAGAAGGTATAGGCAGGTAGGAACAAGTGAGGTGCTCATGGAGTATAAGCAATGCAAGAAAACACTAAAGAAATCAGGAGGACTGAAAAAAGGCATGATGTTGCTCTAACAGACAAGGTGAAGGAGAATCCCAAGGCATTCTACAGATAAGTGAAGAGCAAAAGGATTGCAAGGGACACAAGTTGTCCTCTGGAAGAACGGAATGGTAGTCCATGTGTGGAGCCAGAACAGATGGGGGAGATCTTAAATTTTTTTTTGCATCTGTATTTACTCAGGAGACGGATACAGAGTCTATAGAAGTGAGGCAATACAATGTTAACTTCATGGATCTTGTACAGATTAGAGGCGGCAAATCAGGATGGATAAATCCCCAGGGCCTGACAAGGTGTTCCCTCAAACCCTACAGGAAGCAAGTGCAGAAATTCCTCGAGCCCTAGCAAAAATATTTAAATCATCCTTAGTGACATGAGAGGTACCAGAGAATTGGTGGATAGCCAATATTGATCTGCTGTTTAAAAAAGGCTCTAAATATAAACTAGGAAATTATAGGTGAGTCTGACATCAGCTGTGGGAAAGTTATTAGAAGGCATTCTAAGAGACTGGATATATAAGTATTTGGATAGGTATAGACTGCTTAAGGATAGTCAGCATGACTTTGTGCATGTCTAACTAACGTCTAACTAGTTCATGTCATGTCTAACTAATCTTACAAGTTTTTCAAGGAAGTTACCAGGAAAATGGTTGAAGGCAAGGCAGTGGATGTTGTCTACATGGACTTTAGGAAGGCATTTGACAAGGCCCCGCATGGGAGGTTGGTCAAAAATGTTCAGTCACTTGGTATTCAGGATGAGGTAGTAAATTGAATGAAGCATTGGCTTTGTGGGAGAAGCCAGTGTCAGTAGATGGTTGCCTATCTAACTGGAGGCCTGTGACTAGTGTGCCACAGGGACCGGTGCTGGGTCCTTTGTTATGTCATCTGTATCAATGATCTGGATGATAATGTGGTTAACTGGATCAGCAAATTTGTAGATGACACCAAGATCAGGGGCGTAGTGGACAGTGATCTCATGGCTTGCAGAGAGATCTGCATCAACTGAAAAAACGGCAGATGAGACTTAATGCAGACAAGTGCGATATTTTACACTTTGGTAGGACCAACCATGGTAGGGGTCACTGAGGTGTGTGGCAGAACAGAGGGATCTGGGAATACAGGTCAGTCAGTAATTGAAAATTACATCACAGGTAGATAGGGTTGTAAAGAAATCTTTTGCACACTAGCCTTCATAAATCAATGTATCGAGTACAGGAGATGGGATGTTATGTTGAAGTTGTATAAGATGTTGGTGAGGCCTGGTTTGGAGTATTGTGTATGCAGTTTTAGTCACCTACCTGCAGGACCCTATTCGTGAGAGCGTGGAATGAGCTGCCAGCACAAGTGGTGCATGCAAGGTTGCTTTCAAAGTTTAAGAGAAGTTTGGACAGATACATGGATGGTAGGGATACGGTCCCGGTGCGGTTGATGGGAGTAAGCAGTTTAAAATGGTTTTGGCATGGCATAGATGGAACTGAAGGGCCTGCTTCTGTGGTGGACTTCTCTGACTCTACAGTGTAATACATAAAAACTGCAGTAAGCATATATGTATTTAAAAATAAATAGTGCAGAGACCAAAATATTAAGGTTGTTTTCATGGACCGTTTGTTCAGCAGTCTGATGGCAGAGGGGAAGAAGCTCTTCCTAAAATGTTGAGTCAACAGGTCCTGCACCTCCTCTCTGATGGAACTGAAGAGAACAGGGTGGCAAGGATCCTTAGTAACAAATGCTGCCTTTTTAAAGTGTCCTCAGTGGTGAGGAGGTTGGTACCCATGATGAAGCTGGCTCAGTTTTCAAGCTTCAGCTTCCTCTGATCTTGTGCACCGGTGCCTCCATAACTGTTGTTGGCATTTGGAGCAGACCCCTTGGCCCTCACTTCAAATTGTGCTGGTGGGTGGCTATGCACTGGTGGGGAGTCACCAGCAGAGGCCGCTGTTACCCTGAGCCTTTCCTGTTGCTTCATTGCAGGCACCCTGGGAGATTGAGGCCAATCGCCCAGACAAATCATGGCCAGAGATGGGGAAGGTGGAATTCAAGGGATACTGTGTCCGATACAGAGAGGGCCTGGACCTGGTGCTGAAGAATCTGAACCTGAGCATCAGTGGCGGAGAAAAGGTTTGTGGAGGTGCCCCAGTCTGGCACAGTTCCATGCACTAAATGCTGTGGGTTTTCAGTCTGTCCCCACCCTTTTGCCCATTTCTCCCAGTTCCCTTGTCTGCTCTTCACCCCACTGTCAGAGTCCTACATTTCCACACCCTCCGGCTTCATCTTCCTCACCAGATTTATCAACAGTTCTGTTACCTTAGCCCAGGCCTGGTGTGTTCCCACTAATGGAAGGTGCTTTTGATCAGGTTATCCCTCCTCACACATGCTTGCTGTGAGATAACTGCTGTCAGCGTTGTCCTGCTATGTAACGAGATTCGAGTCCAGGATGTTGGCTGGTGCTCTGATGAAGGTCTGGAACTTCTGGTTTCAAAGGACATTGGAATCCAAATATGACAAGAGCTTTCAGAGTGGAATTGGATAACTACTTGAAGGGGAAACGGGAAATCACACAGCGCAAAGCAGTAGTAGCATGAATGATGGGACAAATGATCTGAGAACAGGCCCTTCAACCCACCATGTTCTGCCTACTCCAAGATCAATTTAAACCTTCCCTCCCACATAATCTATCACGTGCCTATTGTGTGTGTGTGTGTCTGACCTTGAAATTATGGCCCATCACATTAGCCTTTCCACCCTGGGACAAAGTCTCTGGCTGGCCACTTAATTTTTCCCTCATATCACTTTTCAATTTCCTTCACTCCAAAGTTACTCAACCTATCCTCATGGTAAATCTCCTCTGTGCCCTCTTCAAAGCTTCTACCGCCTTCCTATAATGAGATGACCAAAACCAAACACAATACTCTGGGTATTCAGCAGAGATTCGTCTGTGGCTCTGGGACCAGAGCAGACTGCATCATGTTAATCAGGCTGGGTCACGTCACCTTCCTCAAGTATGCTGAGTGGCTGGGCTATGCTGTGCTTGTCATGCCTGTCCTGGATCGAACTGACACCTAGGTGTGCTCTGTAGGTTGGCATCGTTGGGCGAACAGGTGCCGGCAAGTCCTCGATGACTCTTTGCCTCTTCCGAATCATTGAGGCAGCAGAAGGGGAGATCTGCATCGACGGGATAAAGATCGCCGACATTGGGCTGCATGACCTTAGATCAAGGCTTACCATCATTCCCCAGGTAAGCACCACACTGTCATTATTACCATTTAATCTCCACCCCCATCACTCTACACAGCAAGAATGGCCAATTAGTTTCCCGGGCAACACCCTGGGGTCCTTTGTGAGCCCCTCCCCCTGCCTGCAGAACAGGGGGTTGGAGGATTGCCTTGAGTTGGCAAGTGGGTCTTGTTTTGTTTTGCTTTGCTGGCATTGCTGCTGAACATTGTGGGCATGCTATGTTGGTGCTGGAATATGTGCCCACTGCAGATCCTTGGGCATGTTGGTTGTTAATGCAAACACTTTTCACTGTATGTTTCCATGTACACTATAAATCCAGCTTTCACTGTGGGGATGCACCTCCCTTTGCTTGGGGGCTCTCTGCTAGGTAACTAACAGGCTGTCCAATACTTTGTACAAGGACCCCGTGCTGTTCTCTGGCAGCCTGAAGATGAACCTCGATCCATTTGATCAGTACTCTGACGAGGAGGTGTGGAGTGTGTTGGAGCTGTCTCACCTGAAGCAGTATGTCCACAACCTGCCGGCTGGACTGGAACACGAGTGTTCCGAAGGAGGCGAGAACCTGAGGTAACTTTGCCAGCAGCGATCAACAAGCTGTGGGGTGGGTGGGGTGCATCGGTCCAGCCCAGATCTCAGTGCTGTGTGCCTGCTCTCTCCTGTACGTACACACAGCCCCTGTTCCTAAAGGCTTTCACCAGAGTGGAGGAGGCGTTGAGGAGCCCAGCCTGGGTTGCGAGGTCATACAAGGTCAGCAAGACGGTCATAGAACTGGCCGGGTGGGGGTGGGCCTGCAGCCGAAAGTGGCTCAGGATGAGAAGTGTCAGCAGTTCAAGGTGCTTACTCTGTCACAAGAATTTAAATTACAGAAAATCAGGCCAGTTATGAGCATTATCCCAGAAAATCCTGCAACACATGATCTGATGGTTATTAAGTCATGAAAGATCCAACCCTGGTGCTGGGTCTGGGTCTGGTAGTGGTATGACGAGTGGCTATGTTCCTATGTCAAGAGGACAGTTTGGACCAGTTGGGATTTTATTTCTCGGAGCGCAAGAGTCTTCGAGATGAATAATATCACGAGGTGTGGATTTTTTGAATGAACTCAATCCTTTCGTCAGGACTGTGAACTAAAGGGCAACTTTTTTTCCCTTTACACAAAGGAAGCAGCAGCAGAGGAAGTGACCAAGACAGGTACACTAACCTTTAAAACAGTTGGACAGATACATGAATGAGAAAAGTTTTGTCAGATACGGACCAAACGCTGGCACACAGGACTAGCTTGGATGCAGTCATCTTGATTGGGATGGGCCAAAGGCAGTTTCTGAATTGAACTGGCTTTATTACCTACATCCTTCATATACACGAGGAGTGAAAATCTTTACGTTGTCTCCATCTAAATATGCAATTTACAGTAATTTGTCATAAATAGTATGTACAACAGGATAGTCGATATAACATAGAAATACAATTGTATCAGCGTGAATTAATCAGTCTGATGGGCTGGTGGAAGAAGCTGGAACAGTTTGTGATTGGGGTGACTCGGGTCCCAGTGATCCTTTGGGGCCTTTTTACACACCCATCTTTGTAAATGTCCTGAATACTGGGAAGTTCACATCTGCAGGTGTGCTGGGCTGTCCACACCACTCTCTGCAGAGTCCTCCAATTGAGGGGGAAGTACAGTTCCCAGACCAGGCAGTGATGCAGCCAGTCCGATGCTCTATACCTCCCAGTATCCTCTAGAGGGGCAAAAGTTTGAGAGATTATCAACTGCTTAATGTCCCCCGTCCCGTCCCCTCCCCCACCCCCACCGGTGAGAAATGGAGCTGCGAAAGATTTGGTTATCCAGTGCACGATTCACAAAATCACCACCTACAGTGTGTACTTAGGCAAGCTACCAGCATTACTGTTAATCTGGGGGGGAGACTGAATAAAGTAGGAAGGTCTTGTTTCTGTCAGGGAAAGGTGAGACTGGACCGGGCTGCAGTGCACACTGCTGGTCTCCGTCAGGGATAGCTATGCATTAACAGTGATTTCCCCGGCTGATGTCTGAAGATGGCAGGTTTTTGTAAGACTACGATGTGAGAAGGGAAGACTAAAAACAGACAATTTCTCAAGTCCTATTTCCTGTTGTAGGATTAATTAGAAATGGAAGGGGAGGGTAGAGTCACCCATTTCAAACAAATGTTTCCCTCTCTGTAGAATGTGGGTCACAGAACATTCATGAGCTGAAATGAGGGAGACGTGGTGTCCCAATTCATCTGCAGCCAGTGAGTTTCATAACTCTTCATTGGGGTAGAGTTTTCAAAATAAGTTGTTTGTGAATGTACACTGTGTAAGCTACCTTAGGCAGATTCAAAGCTGTAGCTGTGCGTGGTTCAACCTGTGAGGGAGTTAGTTTTGTAAACTGCTTGTGAGTAAATTAGTTTATTTTGTCCCATGTGGAAAAACTTTGCTTTACATCCATATCACAGATCATCTCATTACAACAGGGAAAACAAAGCTGAAGAGTGTTCCAGTTACAGAGAATGTGCAAGCAAACAATAAACTGCAAGTTCATAACAATACAGATTGTGAGGAGTCTACCCTGTTATGCCAGGGAACCATTCAGTAGTCTGGGATAGAAGCTGTCCTTGAGCCTGGTGGTATGTGCTTTCAGTGGAGGGAACAGGACGGAAGCCAGTGTATTGTTAACCTTTAAACCTTTCCCCTGTTGCAGTGTGGGCCAAAGACAGCTGGTGTGCCTTGCCAGAGCTCTCCTGAGGAAGACACGGATTTTGATTCTTGACGAAGCCACTGCTGCTGTTGACCTGGAGACTGACGACCTGATTCAGTCCACCATCAGGACTCAGTTTGAGAACTGCACTGTCCTCACCATTGCACATCGCCTCAACACAATCATGGATTACAACAGGTACAGAGCTCCCCTCACAGCTGACATACAGGCAGTACTGGAGTACTGTGAGACAAGCAGAGATCCTCTGCCCCTCTTGGGGGCTAGCACCTTGTTTTAAAGTCACTTTCAAATATAAGGGGAGGAGGGCGTTAAAAAATGGTTTCAGAGAAAGCTAAATGCTGCCAATGTAGAGGAGCTTCTACAGCACAGGTCCATTCAGTGGAAACCCTGTTACAAGCAGTTTTCAATCCCTCAGTCCTGATGAAGGGCCTCAGGCTGAAACATCTTTTTCTCTCCATAGATGCTGCCTGAGCTGGCAGCTGTTTGTGCATTGGCCTCAAGAGGAAGCCTTGCTGTGAATGGCTGTTCAATCTTTGTGCTAACTAGTCTTCTTCCCTCTTGACAGGGTGTTGGTACTGGACAAAGGGGAGATCGCAGAGTTTGATTCACCCAGCAACCTCATTGCACAGAAAGGGATATTTTACAGCATGGCCAAGGATGCCGGACTGGTGTAACAACACCTAGAAGCCTAATGTAAAATGAGGCAGAGCCAAGTCAATGCCTGAACAGATCAGCTCAAGCTTGCTGTGGAGAGTTTTGAACAGCATTTTTTCTATTTTATGTATTTATACATTCAGCATTTATGTTGAAGTAATTTTGAATTCTTTTGTAACTACTGCTGTGAACAGTGGCAGCTGCAATATAATCCATTAAGGTAGCCAGTAGTTTAAATAAAATGATTTGTTAGCTAAACTGAGCTGAAACTTGCTTTAATCAATCAGCTGCATAAGCCAGCAGCAGTAATGTGGGGGGGTTGTCTGTTTGCGTGCACTGCTCTGTGTGGAATAGATGGCATGAATGCCAGGGCACAAAGAACAGGGAGATCTTGGGCATTCAACTCTAGTTCCTAAAAATGAAATGAATGGATGTATGGTGGGGAACAGAATATATGTTGCAAATTAACAAAACAATGCACGTGGAGTTCCAGTCACCCCACCCACTACAGAAAGGCCAGGTGTGATTGCTGTTTATTAGCATTCAATTCACATCACCGTTTCTACGTTCTCCTGTGACTGTGTGGGTTTCCTCTAGGTGCTCCAATTTCCTCCCACATTCCAAAGATGTACAGTTCGGGTTAGTGAGTTGTGGGCATGCCATGTTGGTGCCAGAAGTCTGACACCTGCAAGTAGCCCAGCACATCTTCACAGTGTTAGTCACTGTTGCAAAAGACATTTCACAGTATACTTCAATGCACATTTGACAAATTAATCTTTATCCTTTAGTTATGGAGCACAACTGGATCAACAGATAGTTTCCCCTGGAGCAGAGGGAACTTTCCCTGTCATGGGTAAGGCATCAAAAAGGAGGAACTGGTTCAAGATAAGGAAGAGGCTTTAATCTGAGAGCAGTAAGATAGGTACAATAAGATAGTTGGACCAATAAATGCTCAGGATATGGGACTAGCTGGCCGAAGGACCTATTTCCATGTATAACCTAAGTGCTTGCTGACAAACCCAACAATTAAATACCAGCTCCAGGAATGTTTACTGAAAAAAATTTATTCATAGTTGACACTAAAATTTGCAAATTACAGCAACCATATTCAAAGTACAGGAACAGCAGGGCAGGGAAAATTCAACACGTCCTTGTAGTTGGATGGGAAAGGAAGGAACAGGCTGCAGGCTAGCACTATGAAAACCAAAATAAAAATGGTGGCCACAAGATAGATCAGCCTTGATCAAAACAGCTCTATACAACTCAACCTGCCTGGTATTTACACAGCAGTCACTACAAACTTAATCGTCAAGGAAAACCTTGGGTACAAGTGCAAGTCACAGTCTGGGCTGCTCACTTTAGCCTGACACATTTGTGGTTTGAAAAACAGCACTCGAGCTCACTATAGGTAAGGTGTTGCAAGCACAAGAAATGGGAACTCTTCAGGGAAACTAACCATACAAATTCATTTCTGGACTTTTTTTTTGCTTAAAAATGACAACTTCTCTCCCCCTCTACACCACTACACAGCTTTCTTTCACCTTGTTTTAATGGGGCAGAGCCTTCAGAACAGGCAGTCAAATCTTCACTGGATTCCTTGACGTCTTCTAAATGGCCACCCCTATGAAATGAAAGATTCAAGAGCACACAATTAGAACTGAGGAAACAGACAACCACACTTCAGATACAACCAGGTCTTTTTAAAAAAAAAAGGCAAAAGGCAAGCAAGTACCTCTTGGAGACTTCCTACTGCCCTACAGAGCTGGTCTTCTGGCATTTCTGCTAACGACTGGCTACAGCTCTAACCTAGAAAAGGAAACCCTTTCTCAGATTGTAAATAGCCCACCTCTACTGTATCCATGTCATTTACTGTAATCTCCCATCTGTAATACAGACAGCATACAGAGTTGTCACTGATTTAACATACATCAATTTGCCAAGGGCAGTAACTTCACATTTTCTGTACACATTTGATTTTCCCCACATGTCAATATTAATTCTTTACTGGAAAGCTGCCCTTGATGTGTGGCCGTGGATGACAGCAAACTGGTTAGTGCATCTCACCACTTGCCCAGGTTACACCTGCCACACACTGCACGGCAATATGAAGGCAGCTTGCAAATGAAGACCAGCATGGAATGGCAGACAGCCATTCATCCCACCGAGCCAGCATCAACCACATTCTTCCCAATCTCCAGCCTCCCAAATCATAGCTCTCCCATCCTCCATAACCCCACCCCAGGCTCCATTCACAACTCAAATCACATCTACTGCTCCATTTTAAGCAGTTCATCTTTTCTACTTCCCCACAATCTCACCATCCACCCTTTACACACACAAATCCAATCAAACTGCCCCCAAGGCCACATAACCACATTTACTATTGTTCTGTGCCAAGTTCCCCCATTGTATAACTGCAGAAAAGAATGTGCTACCAAAACAAGGAATTTGAGTTATTGGGTGTGTAAGACAAAATACCAGAAATACCCAGTAATGTGCTTGTGACAAGGTTAAAGGATTAGGACAAGTTAATGAAAGTGCATCTTTATAACAGCAGATAGCTCCGAGCACGTCCTACACTTGACCACCGCTGCGGTGTTCAAACGCAACAGCCAACAACCTTTGGTTGTCCTTCAGACAGCCCAGCAGCCAGAGTGAACCCAGGAGGGGGGATAGGTTGGTGGTCTGGCTGTTTAAGCGCCCAGTTATGGGTAACGAAGCCTGCGCCATCACTACTTCCATAGAAGGGACAGGCAAGCAAATAGCTTTAACCTGGTGAGCAGTTCTCTCAGCAGGCAATCAGACCCCACCCCAAACTGAGCCAACATTGCCAGTGCTGTACTGCTAGAGCCCACGCTTTCAGAGATGGTGTCTCAATGTTAAACTCTGAGCCAGCTGCTCCCCATGAGAGTTCTCCTGGTGTCCCACACAATACTGATCCCTCACTGCTTTCCATAAGAGTTTTCCCAGTGACCCATACAATATCAATCCCTTACAGTCAACATCACAAACAGTACAGCCCATTAATGCCACATTACATCTGTGGCATCCAACTGCATACATATTGCATTCAGTATCTAACAGAGCCTAACCTTCACAAATACTTCATTTAAAAGTGCTCAAAGGCACTCTGTAACCGCAGAATATACCCCATCAATACAAGACCCTAAATAGCAACTTGTGATGTTTTTAAATGTTGACGTGAAGGGTTTGAGGAGGAGGAATGTGATTCAGCACTGGGATATAGTCACTGTCACCAGCAAACCATGCCAGGCAGTCAGTGGGAGTGCTAGAGACAACAATTATCCGCTGAATTACCAACTGAAACCTTGTGCTCTTCCCCAGGGGTGACATCTGAAAGCAGCCCAGTCCCAAGGGATTTAAACTCTGCTCCCAATCAAAGACTCACTTCGGGGGGAGATGTATGACTGAGGAAACCAAAGGACAGGACAAGTAAATCTATGCAAGATACAAGAGATGGCAGATAGTTCAGACTCAGTTCCCAACTGGGGACAATCAATGAGCAGACCATGGGAAAGTGGGCAAAGCCACGAGAACAAGCTAAGTAATGGCGCCAGTACAGGGAGATTGGTACTGGGTACGACAGCATCTCATGGGCCATGGGGTCAAGGCCCAGATTAAGCAGGAAGCAAACTTGGCGATGCCACAGGACTACAGATGAGCAGAGCTGGGACACTGGTCTGGTAGTGTGTCAGGTACACACTGCTCAGGAATTATAACTCTACTTTCCCCAATTCCCTGAAAGGACTGCTAAAGACTTACAACATCCTTCCCCATCAGAAGGAAGCTGGTCACAAGCAAAGAATTAATATTGACGTTTCATTTCCACAATTGTAACCACAGACACTAATTCAAAGTCTCATAAGTTTAATATTGAGGATAAACAATTTCATCATTGTGGTAGGGTGTCAGCAGATGAACAGCTCACTCAACATTAGATGGGGTGGGGGTGGGGGCAAGGGAAGCGGGAGCAGCATAGAACGCGGAATTCGTACCTCTGTGCTAGGGCCTGTAATGTACTGTCGCAAACAGAAGGCTGAAACAACTTTTCATATGCTTTTTTAAAAATAAAATTATGTGAAAAGTAAAGTTAATTCTTGAAAACTCCCTTCCATCCCCTGCAATTTGAAGAGAATTCTGTAACACATCTGCACAGAAACAATTCCACAATTTCAACAGAACATCATGGTGACAGGAATGAATATTTAAATCCTGTGTTTACATCGTTCAGCAAATACAATATGAAACAGCAAGCTTTAAAAGATTTCATTGAAAAGACAACAGGCAAAAACATTCAAACATGGAGGTGGGTAGAGAAAGGTGTGTACCTGGCACGTGTACCTGCAATTCATTCACTGATTCCTTGCTTTTTAATTTGCTTTCGGGGCGGCTCACAAGACCAGCGCAGTGAGAGATATGGTTCTCAGGGTCACTTAGTCATAAACCCTACACTTCCATCAATCCAAGCTACTGGCTCGAGTTACAGAAAGACTCCATTAGAGTGCAAGGCAGATTTTTAAAAAAACAAAAAAAAAACAAAAAGTCTACTGCAACATCTGTGACATTAACAGACTGGTTAAAACTAAAAAAAAATCTTTCAAATATGCCTTAGATGCAGTTACAGAAACAGCAAAAATACACTCATTCTCTGCCAAAAATTTACGAACTCTAAACTTATTATACTTCCCAGTAACCGATCCCACACAGTCCAACCAATTCCCCAAATTTGACAGATTTTAAAATGCTTAGTTTAAAAACACAAACCCATTCACCAGGATCCACAAAGGAACAGAAATGGGGCCCAGGTTTCAGTACGTTACAATATACAGAGGTAAAGTATGTACCTAGAGTCTCCAACACGCATGTTTTGCCTCTTATTCTGCCAAGACTAGTCTGTCCGTCGTCGCTGGGCGTTTTATAAAGTATACCTTCTGGGTTTTTGCTGGTTAGTCTCTTCATCTTCAGTCGGAATACTTACACTGCACTGCTAAAGTAAACGAAAAGAAACAGCAAACTAACCGAGGGACACAACAGTCACGCTTACCTTGACCTGATCTGAGGTCAAATCAGATCAGTTTTAATTGGACTGAGTGTCACCTTCAGATTTTAGGTCTTCATCTCTCCCATTGACCTCGCTTTTAGTGGTATCCACCTCCATGGGGTCTGCACGGGATGCTGCGCTCTCTCTGTCCGTCTGACTCGATCTGCGGCTGCTTTTCCTCGCCTCCTCAGAATCTCTCCTCTCTGCAACACAACCACCGGACATACAACTTCAGACATGTAATGCATCTTAACAATTTCTTCAGTCACACTGCCAGGCAGTTAATCATTCTAGTTAGTCCACCCCACCATCTACTATCAGCCGTCACTGCACAGCAAGCACTTTACAGCACTTTTTACAATGTTGATTACACTGGAAACATGCGCTGGTATTTATGCATTTTATTCTATATACGAACCTTAACCTCCACTTAGCAATTCTTTCCAATTGTTGAATGTTATTTTTGTTGCATGTTCCTCCCGGAGCAACATGTCACAGTAAATGGCGAATAAAGTTGAACGTGAATTACTACTCTTTCAGATTCATCTATCACATGTACATTGAAACTATTCGCATTAACCACCAACCCAACCGCTGGGGATATCCCACAAATGTTGATGCATTCCAGCAACAAGACAAGCCCTTTTCCTTCCTCCGACCATCTGCATGTTTTACCCTCTCCCACCCTTCCTCAGTACTGAGAACAGTTTCTGACCTCAGTAAACCATCCACTTCCACCACATCCTCTCCCATCCTCTGCTCCAAGGAGAATCAGACCAGCTTTTCCAGTTGCTGGAATCTCTCACTCCAGTGGAGCCCAAGTAAATCTTTTCGGCACCCTCTCTCATTCCTTCCTAACCTGTGGCTGAGTGGAAGTGACACAATACTCTAGGTAAGAAATAATCAGTGTTTACACTGGTTCAGTACAGCTTCCCTGCCGTTGTACTCTACACCTCCATTTACTGTAACATATCATGTACAAACCACTTTCCAATACACACTCATTCAGATAGATCATTTTTATTTGCCACATGTATATCAAGACAAAGTAAAATATCGTGTTTGCATCAAGGACCAAAAGTCCAAGGCTGTGCTCGGGGCAGCCCACAAATGACACCACACTTCTGGCACCAACGTAGCGTACCCAAAACTCACTAACCCTTGCCCATACATCTTGGGAATGAGGAAACTGGAGCACCCAAAGGACACCCACATGGTCACAGGGAGAGTGAACAGATGGCGGTGGGAATTGAACCCAAGCCACTGTTGCCACAATCAGATTTCTGGCATGTGGGAAACAACACACATTTATATCAACACGCAAGGAAAAAAATGGAGGGTTACCGTATCTGGGAGGCACGGGTTAGACTGACCCTGGAGTAGGTTGAAAGGTCAGCACGACACCACTGTGGGGCCAAGGGCCTATACGATGCTGTATTGTTCTATATTCTTAAAATGAACACAAGTACTGGGTATTTAAGAATTAAGTCCTCACTGGACCAGAAAAGCTCCCATGCAGTGCCTCGGGATCTTTCATGCAGCCATTCTTAGCAATGCATCGTACTGGGATGTGCAAGAGACCAATCTGTTAGTGAGTCACAAGCAAGGGAGACCCGTCTCTGTACCTTTGTCCTTTGACCTGCTCTCCTTCTCGCGGCTCCTGCTCCTGTGTCTGTGAGACCTGTCACGACTCCGTGACCTGCGGCGATCTCTGCTCCGGGACCTGTGCTTCCTCTCCGACCGGTCCCTGCTCCAACCATCATCACCCCTTCAGTAAAAGGAAAAGCCACAGGGCACATTTAAAATCAACAACATCCAAGAGACAATAACAGACCCAGATCACACAACAATGCAGAACAATGTCCCAAATTTCCAGAGATGCATTAGACACAAAACCCAGAGTCAGCCAGACAAGGAGAAATTAGCTTTCAGGGAGCATCTCAAAGGGATAGAGGGAAACTAGAATTTACACAGCTGAAGACTGATCTAAATGTGGAATATTTAAAACTCAGACATGCAGTGACCAAGACTGGAGTGCAGTTATAGAGAGGAGACAGTGAACAAGGTAACTTAAAACTATTTACCACAAGTGATCCAAGCTAAACAACTCAGTAAGTGATTTTGGATAAGGAAGTGAAAGGGTGGGGTTAGAAAGGTTGGAGGAGTTGTGGATATTATAGAAGGTTGTTTACATCCACCACCACTACTGGCAGCTTGTTCCACACGTCACCAACCTGACTGAAGTGTTCTCCCAAAAATCTTTCACCCTTAACCCACCACCACCAGGTCTAATCTTGCCCAACCTCGGTGGAAAAAGCCTGCTTCTATACTCCTCTATCAAATCTCTGCTCATTCTCCTATGATCCAGGGAATAAAGTCGAAACCCGTTCAACCTTTCCCTGTAACTCAGGTTCTCAAGTCCCGGCAAAACCATTGTAAATTTTCGCTGCATCTTTCAATCTAAATATTTTCTGCAGGTAGGTGACCAGAACTGCACATAACATTGCAAATTAGGCTTCACTAATGCCTTATACAATTTCAACACAATATCCTAACTACTGTATTCAATATTTGGTTTATGAAGACCAACTTGCCAAAACGCTTTATGAATCTACCTACCTGCAATGCCATTTTCAAGGAATTATAGATAGGTATTCCCAAATCCCTGTTCTTCTGCATTCCTCAGTGCCCTACTAAGCCCTACCTTGGTTTGTCCTCCCTAAGTGCAACACCTCACACTTGTCTACATTAAATTCCATATGCCATTTTTCCACCTGATGCAGCTCGCTCTGCAAGCCACGATAGCCTGATTCACTGTCCACTACACCCCCAATATTGGTGTCATCTACAAATTTGCTGATCCAGTTAACCACATTATCATCTAGATCATTGATATGGATGACAAACAACAATGGACCCAGCACCAATCCCTTGTAGTAAATCCAGTTTACTACCTCAACATGAACGCCTAGCTACTGAATCTTCTTGACCAACCTCTCTTGCAGGACCTCATCAAATGCCTTGCTAGTGTCCCTACAGACAGTACCCACCGCCTTGCCTTCATCCACTTTCCTGGCAAATTCCTAGAAAAACTCTGTAACATTGGTTACACATGACCTTCCATGCACAAAGCCATTCTGACCATCCTTAATCAGTCCATGTCTATCAAATACTTATATCCTGTCCCTTAGAATACCTTCCAGTAAATTTCCCACAACTGATGTCAGATTCACCCACCTATAAATTCCTGGTCTATGCTTAGAGCCTTTTTTAAACAGCAGAACAACATTGGCTATTCTCCAATGCTTTGGTACCTCTCCTGTCACTAAGGATAATTTAGATAACTCCACTAGGGCCCCGGCAATTTCTGCACTTGAGGCCCTCAGGATAGCAAAATACCCCCTCTTGCAATCTGTACAAGGTCCTACATGGCCTCACTTCTACAGACTGTATCTACCTCCTGAGTAAATACAGATCTAAAATTTGACAAAATATTTCATCTAGTCCTATGATGTTATGGGATTCCCAGTCAATATGCGGAAGTCAAAAATCACCTACTATAACAACTACTATAATATGTTTCTTGCAATAGTCTGTAATCTCCCTAAAAATGTTCTCCTCTAAATCTCTAGCACCACTGGGAGGTCTGTAATATAGCCCCATTAATGTGGCCATGCCTTTCTTATTTCACAGTTCTGCTCATAGCACCTCACTAGATGAGTTCTCCAGTCTGTCCTGCAAGGACTACTGTGTCATTTTCCAACTGGTAACACCACCCCCTCGTCCTTTAATCCCTCCCAATCTGTCACATCCAAGAACAACGGAGCCCCAGAATATTGAGTCTCATTAATGGCTACGATATCATAATTCCGGAAGCTGACCCATGCCCTGAGTTCATCCCCACACACAGCTCAGAATATTAGTTGGACCATGTTCAATCTTTGAGGTTTTACCAAGATCCATCTCCACAAACTGGTTCCCTCTGGTAGTAGCGTGGAGACACAGAAGGATCTTGGTATCCACATTCATAGATTCCTCAAAATTGCCACACAAGTTGGTAGAGTGGTTGAGAAGACCATTCACATAGACAACACTTAAACACTGCTTAATGCAGGTGGCAGAACAGGTTTTATTTCCAGGCTAAATCGATGCGATTGTGAATCCAGGCACTGAACAAAACTAAACAGGAAATCATGCAGGGATGGATCCCATACCATGTTGTCTACTCTAATGCGCTCACGCAAGAATGAGACCCCGCAGGCTAACAGGAACCCTGCCACATTCCACCTGTCGGGAAGGGAATCATAATGAACCCTGGAAAACTCCAAAACAGAAGGGACCACTGACCACAAGATACAGAGAGGCCAGAAACTCCTTTCCAGTATGCTATCGCATGAAATACCTGCTCCGTTTCTTCTCTCGTTCTCTGCTGCGGGAACGCCTGCGTTCTCGTGATCTGCTCCGTCGCCGCTCAGACGCTCGGCTGGAGTGAGAGTGTCGACTACGTGAGTGACTCCTCCTCCGACGCGCCTCTCTTTCACGTTCCCGCTCTTTTTCTTTCTCCTCCTCTTCCCGACGACGTTTCTTCTCCCGCTCCTCACGCTCTCGCTCACGTTCCAGCTCCCTCTCTTCCCGTTCTCGTTTTAATTTGTCATCACGTTCTGGTTCCTCAGTCTTTTTCCGAACTTTCTCCTGGATAGAAAGAAACACATGAACACGAGCACACAAGCTCCACACAGACCAACACATCCCTTGCACAATCATAATCACCCCTCTTCTAAAACACAAATACACTACACGCCCAATACACTACAGCAGTCTAAACATTCTCCTGTTCGTCAACACTTGAGCACAGTTATACATTCCAGTTCAGTTCTGGTCACCTCACAGGAAACTTTAAAGAGGGTGCACAGGAGATTTACCAGGATGCTGCCCGGATTAGAATGAGTCTCATCAGGAAAGTTGAAGTTAGGGATTTTCCCCTCTCTGGAGAGAGATGATCTGATAGAAGTGCACAAGATAAGCATAGTGCAAATGGACAGCCAGAAACCTTTTCCCCCATTATGAAAATAGCCAACATGAGTGGACATAATTTTAAGGTTATTGGAGAGAAATATAGGGGAGATTATTTTATCTTTTATAGAAATACATCCCTTTGAACCAGGCCACCCAGCAACCCCTGACAACCCCAATTTAACCCTAAATTTAATCGCAGTACAACTTATCAAATTAAGCAACCCTGTACATCTTCAGACTGCAGGAGGACAACAGACATTCCCTAAAGGATACCAGGACCGGTCTCTGAACTGACACCGAGCTGTAATAGCATGCTAACCACTACACTATCTTAGTGCCAGAGGTACATCATGTTTAGAGTGGTGAGTGCATGGACCACGCTGCCAGGGGTGACGGAAGAGGCAGATATACAAGGGACAGTTCAGAGA
The DNA here is from genome assembly GCF_030028105.1 of Mobula birostris. Lineage (NCBI taxonomy): Eukaryota > Metazoa > Chordata > Chondrichthyes > Myliobatiformes > Myliobatidae > Mobula > Mobula birostris. The sequence continues at coordinate 62,236,187 of NC_092393.1, read as the reverse complement.
CTTACACTGGCACACAGATGAGAGAAAAATGGAGGGCTATGTGGAAGGAAAGGGTTAGATTGATATTGGAATAAGTTAAAAGGTTGGTGCAACCTCGAGGGCCGAAAGGCCTGTGCTGTAATGTTCTATGTATGTAATATTCAAACAATGCATAGCCAATAATGCCTGGTGCGACTCCTGGAATGTGAATGCCCTCAAATCCTTTCGTTCCCCAGATCTGGAGTACCTGGTGCTGCTGTGTAGGCCTCCTTGACTGCCTAGGGAGTTCACAGCTGTGTATAATACATCGCAGGCTGTCTTCATCTTCACGGAGACTTTAATAGAGCATCGCTGACTAAAGTCTCTCCGAAGTTTTGTCAGCACATCCAGGTAAGCACACAGGGAGATAGCATACTCGAACACTGCTACTCTCCCTTCCACAACGTTTACAAAACACTCCTCCACCCTCCATTTGGAAAATCAGATTACTCTTCCATTTTTCTGGTGCCAAAGTACAGGCAGAAGTTGAAACAAGAGGCGGCCATGGTTAAAACCATCCACTGTTGGTCCAACCATGCTAAGGGACAGCTTTGATGAAGTTGACTGGAATGTCTTCCATGATGAGGATGTCTCCCGAGTTCATGGAAGAGGTCACGAGTTTCATCCGGAAGTGCATCGAGGATGCTGTCCCCCAGAAATCAGTCAGGGTCTTCCTGAATCAGAAACCCTAGATCAACAGTTCTGTGCAAGCAGCACTTACAGTGCAACATAGAGCTTACATTGCCGGCAATCAACAAGAGCTAACGAAATGTAGCTATGATCTGTACAGAGTCATCAAGGCAGTGAAACAATACAGAGACAAGATTCAGACTCAACTTTCCACCAACAACACACGCATCTTATGGCAAGGTCTGCACACCATTGCAGACTTCAAAGCTAAACACAGTGGAGTTTCCAATATCAATGCCTCTCTCCCAAACAACTTGCCTCTCTCCCAAACAAAATCTTTTTTTTTTAAACGCCCGATTCAACGTCACCAATACTGAGCCCCTGAGGAGACCTGCAGGATGCCACTGGCAGCTTGGTCATCTGAGGCCAAAGTACACCGGTATTTCCAATGGGCGGACAGTCAATAGACAATAGGTGCAGGAGTAGGCAATTCGGCCCTTCGAGCCAGCACCGCCATTCACTGTGATCATGGCTGATCATCCACAATCAGTATCCAGTTCCTGCCTTAACCCCATAACCTTTGATTCCACTATCTTTAAGAGCTCTATCCATCTCTTTCTTGAAAGCATCCAGAGACTTGGCCTCCACAGCCTTTGGGGCAGAGCATTCCATATATCCACCACTCTCTGGGTGAAAAAGTTTTTCCTCAACTCCGTTCTAAATGGCCTACTCCTAATTCTTAAACTGTGGCCTCTGGTTCTGGACTCACCCATGAGTGGGAACATGCTTCCTGCCTCCAGCGTGTCCAATCCCTTAATAATCTTATATGTTTCAATAAGATCCCCTCTCAGCCTTCTAAATTCCAGAGTATACAAGCCCAGTCGCTCCCATCATCCCGGGAATTAACCTTGTGAACCTACACTACACTCCCTCAATAGCTAGAATGTCCTTCCTCAAATTTGGAGACCAAAACTGCACACAGTACTCCAGGTGTGGTCTCAGCAGGGCCCTGTACAACTGCAGAAGGACCTCTTTGCTCTTATACTCAATTCCCCTTGTTATGAAGGCCAGCATGCCATTAGCTTTCTTCACTGCCTGCTGTACCTGCATGCTTGCTTTCAGTGACTGATGTACAAGAACACCTAGATCTCGTTGTGCTTCCCCTTTTCCTAACTTGACTCCATTTAGATAATAATCTGCCTTCCCGTTCTTACCAAAGTGGATAACCTCACATTTACCCACTTTAAACTGCATCTGCCCACTCACCCAGCCTGTCCAAGTCACCCTGCATTCTCATAACATCCTCCTCACATTTCACACTGCCACCCAGCTGTGTCATCGGCAAATTTGCTAATGTTACTTTTAATTCGTTCATCTAAATCATTAATGTACATTGTAAACAGCTGCGGACCCAGCACTGAGCCCTGCGGTACCTCACTGGTCACTGCCTGCCATTCCGAAAGGGACCCGTTAATCCCTACTCTTTGTTTTCTGTCAGCCAGCCAATTTTCAATCCATGTCAGTACTCTGCCCCCAATGCCATGTGCCCTAATTTTGCCCACTAAATCTCCTATATGGGTCTTTATCAAAGGCTTTCTGAAAGTCCAGGTACACTACATCCACTGGCTCTCCCTTGTCCATTTTCATAGTTACATCCTCAAAAAATTCCAGAAGATTAGTCAAGCACGATTTCCCCTTCGTAAATCCATGCTGACTCGGACCAATCCTGTTACTACTATCCAGATGTGTCATAATTTCATCTTTTATAATTGACTCCAGCATCTTTCCCACCACCGACTTCAGGCTAACCGGTCTATAATTCCTTGTTTTCTCTCTTCCTCCATTCTTGAAGAGAGGGACAACATTAGCCACCCTCCAATCCACAGGAACTGATCCTGAAATCTACAGAACATTAGAAAATGATTACCAATGTATCCGCGATTTCTAAAGCCACCTCCTTAAGTACCCTGGGATGCAGACCATCAGGTCCCAGGGACTTATCAGCCTTCAGACCCAACAGCCTATCCAACACCATTTCCTGCCTAATATAAGTTTCCTTCAATTCATCCATTACCCTAGGCTGCAGGACCAGACCACATTCCAGGGCGAGTACTCAGGATGTGCATGGCACAACTGGCAGGTGTGTTTACAGACATTTTTAATCTCTCCCTCTCCCAGTGTCATGCCTCCCTGCTTCAAAACATCCACCACTGTCCCTGCACCTAAAAAGACCAAGGTAACATGTCTGAATGACTGGCGTCCTGTCACACTCACCACAATAAGCAGCAAATGATTTGAGAACCTGATCAAGGACTACATGGGCAGCATGCTGCCACTCACACTGAACCCTCTACAATTTGCCTACCGACACAACCAATTGACAAATGACACAATAGCCACACATCGTCCTTGCACATCTGAAGAGAGATGCTTATGAGAGAGTTTTTAAGACTACAGTTCAGCCTTCAACAGCCCTCCAGGCTCAACAAGAAGCTCAGAGACCTCAGCCTTCACCCTGCCTGGTGTAGCTGGATCTCGGACTTCCTGTCAGATCGCTGGCAGGTGGTAAGAGCAGGTTCCCTCACCTCTGCCCCTCTGACCCTCAACACACGTGCCCCTCAGGGCTGTGTCCTAAGCCCCCTCCTTTACTTTCTGTATACCCATGACTGTATCCCCACCCACAGCACTACACTGTTTGGCCTAATCTCAAATAATAATGAGGCAGCCTAAAGAGAGGAAGTCATGACCCTGACACAGGAATGTCAAGAAAACAACCTATCCCTCAACGTCGCAAAAACAAAGCAGCTGGTTGTGGACTACAGGAGGAATAGAGACAGACTAACCCCTATAGACATAAATGGATCTGGAGTTGAGAGGGTGAACGGCTTCAGTTCCTCAGCATAAACAGCACCAAGGATTTCACATGGTCTGTACATAGCACACTGGCACAACAGCACCTCTTTCACCACAAATGGTTGAAGACATTTGGTATGCCCCCCACCCCAAACCTTAAGAACTTTCTACAGGGGTACAATTGAGAGCATCCTGACTAGCTGCATCACTGCCTGATATGGGAACTGTACTTCCCTCATTCACAGGACTCTACAGAGAGTGGTGCGGACAGCCCAGCACATCTGTAGTTGTGAACTTCCCACTATTCAGGACATTTACAAAGACAGGTGTGTAAAAAGACGAAGGACTATTGGAGACCCAAATCACCCCAATCATAAATTGTTCCTGCTGCTACCATCCGGGAAACGGTACCACAGCATAAAAGCCGGGACCAACAGGCTCCTTCCACCAGGCAACTTCTTCCACCAGGCCATCAGACTGATTAATTCAAGCTGACAAAACTGTACTTCTATGTTATATTGACTGTCCTGTTGTACATATTATAAATTACTACAAATGCACATTTGAACAGAGATATAACGTAAAGATTTTTACTCACATATTTGAAGGATGCAAGTAATAAAGTCAATTCCATACAAGCTCCACGTTCCATTAATACATGCCAAACAATCCCCCAATAGAATGCAGACCATGCACACTGGTTTGCTTGCCAACACAGTAAACACAACCAATAAACACGAAACATTAAATGCACAGACCAACACAAGGACCTATAAAATTCCATGTCTCATTATCTCCATTGGATCAATATTTAAATTTTTAAACTTAAAGGCTTAAAGACCAAAATTCACACAAATTGCCTGAAAAATACTCCTTTAGCCCATTATCAGTCCGGTGAACATGTGCTGGACTTCCACCCCCACCCCATGAGTACGTCTTTGCCACAGTGCAGAACCACAGTGAGGTCTGGTCTAACCTTTACAACATCCTGACTACAGACTAACCTTCAGTTCTTCCACTGTTGCTTTGATCTTTGCGTAACCCATGTGCTGTTTTCCCATTAAATGGTCATCGACCCGGGACTGGGCATCTCCCACAATAAGAAATGCACCACATACTTCGCACACTTCCATCTGTTTCTCCTGGGCTGCAAAGCTCTCGATGGTCTGCAGAAATATTCAATTATTATTTTTCAAAACATACATTACTTTTCTAAACAGCTGAGATACTAATGTCAGTGAACTACGGAAGACTCACCGAACTGGCAGATCGTAGCTGTTCCCGTTCGTCTTTCAGCTGTTCTACGAGTTTCATCATACCCTGGGCCTCTTCTACCTTCCCCTCAGAGCCCAACTCCTCTATCTGCACGCAAGCAAAACATACACATCAAAAGCACCTTCTCACAACCTCAGAACGTTCTAAGACACTTCGCCAAGGAAAATACCTGCTCACAATCAGTATTACAATGCTCAAAGCAGTGCTGTAATAAATAGCATGATCTCTGAAATGAAACCTCTTACCCAAGAGGACAAAAGCAGTCTTGGTTAAGATACCCAAAGTTGAAGGATCTGTTAGGTCAGTGATTCCCAAGGGGGCGGTTACATGTCCTAAAGGGGCATTAGGGGAAATAGCAATCGTAGGGAAGAGCTCAAGACTGTTGTGTTGGGGGTATGGTAAGCCACACCCTAACTTGAGGCACAAGACCTGACTGTCTATTCAATGCCATGTGAACATCTGATAGGCATTCCCAGTTTATGTTAATTTTTTTATTTTAATTTAGCCCCATTAATGATAGATAACTAGACACGGTGCGCCTCTACAAGTCTGAAAGTCCCGAAGCCTTGAATTTTAGAAAATGTGTCAATACCTGGAGTACGGTTTTATTCCGTTCCCGTCAGATCAGCGACGTTCCATGTGTCTTATTTCTAATACTGTACTGTCCAATGAAGATTGCAGGAACAGTTCCGTAACAGACACCCAAGAAAGGCTATTTTGCTATTTCTCAGTTGCAGAGGAGGAAAGAAACATTTGAAAAGCGTTGCACTCAAGTCATTTGCCAAACGTCCTTGATTGTTGTCTCACCACTTCTTACAACACTTCCAAAAATGATAGCAAAGTATGCAAAATGTCATATAATCGGTGAAAGATTAACAATGCCTGCTGTATCAGAAGTGCTCACCATTGTTCTCAAAATGGATACCGGTATTTTAAAATCAATTCTTCTGAGTAATAACTCTCCAGCTCGTCATATTGACGAAATAAGTGAATACATTGAGCATCAACTATGCACAGAGCTACAAAGAACAGAATTTGGGACACAACTGGATGAGTCAACTGTGCAAGACAACAATGGCATATGCATGGTTCATCAAAAAAGGAAAAGTTTATGGAGATTTTCTTTTGTAAAAAGCTAAAAACAAATATCAATGGAGAATCAATCTACGACAAGCTCAAAATGTATATAGAGGATAAAATAATTCCCATTAGGAACATTCCTTGTGTAACAGATGGAGCACCAAATACCACTGGTCGCTATGCTGGTTTAGTGGCATTTATGAAAAGAAATTCCAAGTCTGTTGATCATCAATATCCCACAGCCAGTGACTTTTTTTTCAAGCACGACTCTTGTAATATCTGACATCAACAAAATTAAAGCTCACCCTTTAAATAGCAGAATATTTTACCAGTTATGCCAAGATAACAATGAAGAGTTTAAAACTTGCTTCTTCATACTGAAGTGTGTTGGCTGTCAAAAAGCTGTTGTTTAAAACGTTCCTTTGATTTTTTTGACACTGGTTGAATTTTTGCTCAAAGTTAACAAGAACTTGGGAAACAAGATAGAACTTCTACGTGGAGATGTGGCATACCCAGCCGATCTGTATGACAAAATGAACATTCTAAATATGAACAAGAGAAAATCTGCAGATGCTGGAAATCCGAGCAACACACACAAACTGCTGGAGGAACTCAGCAGGCAAAGCAACATCAATGGGAAAAAAGTACGGTTGACGTTTCGGGCCAAAACCCTTCCTAAATATTCTAAATATGAAACTACAGGGTGAGAATTTCAGTTTAATCCAGGCAAAAAGTACAGTGACCACTTTTATCAGAAAGTGTGAAATATATAAGCAAAACATTGGAAGAATTGTTCTCAGTTTCCCTACATGGAAGGTATAGTACTCTCTTTCAGTCACAGTGATTTACAAGAGTACTGCTTATACCTGCAGTCACTGAAGGATTTTCAGAATTGATTCAAGGATGTGAACGATCAGGAAAACAAAGTCCAGCACTGAGCATGGGTCCATGGTGCAGAAGGGAAAGATGGAGAAGAGGGGAGCAGTAGTGAGTGCTGGCTCAATAGTCAGAGGAACAGACCGGAGCTTCTGTGGACATGAATGGGACACCCAGATGGTATGTTGCCACCCAGGGACGTCTCGGATCATACCCACAGCATTTTGGAGCGGGGTAGGGAGCAGACAGATGTCTTCGAAGAAGATAGTATAACTGAAACTGAGATAAGGTCCTGAAAAGAGAATTTAGAGAGCTAGTTAAAAAGCTAAGAAGCAGGACTTCCCAGTTAGTAATTTCTGGATTGCTACCTGTGCCACGTGCCAGTGAGGGTAGAAACAGGATGATTTGGCAAATTAATGCATGGCTGAGAAGCTGGTGCAGGGGGCAGGGCTTCAGGTTCTTCGATCATTGGGATCTCTTCTAGGGGAGGTATGACCTGCACAAAGGGAACGGGTTGCACCTGAACTCAAGGGAGAACCAATATTCTCATAGGCAGGTTATTTAGAGGTTTCGGAGAGGGTTTAAACTAATTCGACAGGGGGATGGGAATCAAGAGTGAAGGGACTCAGGATAGGACAGATGCTAAAAAAAGCAAAGATAGTGTTCAGTCAGACAGTCAGGAAGGGCAGGCAGATGACAATAAAATTGCAGCCAGCAGGATGAGTATCAGTGCATTAGGGATGCAGAATCAAAAACGGTAGCAAATACAGTGCTCAAAGTGTTATATCTCCATGCATGGAGTATAAAAAATAAGGTGGATGATCTTGTTTCACTTTTACATGCAGCTGGGTATGATATTGCGGCCATCACTGAATAGTGGCTGAAGGATGGTTGTAATTGGGAGCTGAATGTCTAAGGTTACACTGTATCAGAGGAAAAGGAAGGGAGGCAGATTTGACGGCATGACTCTGCTGGTGAAGAACTGCTTCAAATCATTAGAAAGACATGGCATAGGATCGGAAGACGTTGAATCCTTGTTGGTTGAGTTACGAAACTACAAGAGTAAAAGGACGATGATACAGGCCTCCCAACAGGGGCTGGGATGTAGACTACAGATTACAATGGGAAATAGAAAGGCAGGTCAAAAGGGCAACAAGATTTTAAACATGCAGGTTGATTGGGAAATATCAGGTTGGCAATGGATCTCAAGTGAATTTGCTGAATGCTTACAAGATGACCTTTTAGAACAGTTTGGGTGTTATGCAATGAACAAGAGACAATTTAGGGAGCTTAAGGTAAAGGAACCCTTGGGAGACAGTAACCTCAGTATGAGTTCAACCTGAAATTTGATAGGCAGAAAGTAAAAGTCTGATGTAGCAGTACCTCACTGGAGTAAAGGAAATTACAGTGGTAAGAGAGAAGTTGGCCAAAGTAAATTGGAAGGAATTGCTGGCAGGGATGACAGCAGAGCAGCAATGGCTTGAGTTTCTGGGGAAAATGAGGAAGGTGCAGGATAGATATATTCCAAAAATCAAAGAAATACTTAAATGGCAAAATAGTACAACCATGGATGACCAAAGTCAAAGTTAATGTAAAATCAAGAGAGGGCATACAAAACAAAAATTAGCAGCAAGATACAGAAAGCAACTTAAAGAATCATTAGAAGGGAAAAGATGAAACATGGAAGCAAGATTGCAAACTTTCAAACATATCAAGGAGAATAGAAAAATATAAAAGAAAGATGAGAATGGATACAGAACCGCTAAAAAGTGAAGCCGAAGAAATAACGGGTGAACAAGGAGATGGCAGATGAACTAAATTAATATTTTACTGTGGAAGACACTAGCAGTGTGCCAGATGTTGAAGGGTGTGAGGAAAGAGAAGTGAGTGCAGTTACTATTACAAAGGGAGAACTTGCTCAAAAAGCTGAAAGACCCAAGGGTAGCCAAGTCACCTGGACAAGATGAACTGCACCCTAGGGTTCGGAAAGAGATATGCTAGAGATTGTGAAGGTGGACTCTGGCATGGTTCTGGAGGACTTGAAAATTACAAATGTCACACCACTCTTTAAGAGGAAGGCAGCAGAAAAATTGTAGACAAGCGAGCCTGATGCCTACTAGGAAGATGTTGAAGTCAATTTTTAAGGATGAGGTTATGGAGTACTTGGTGACACAGGACAAGATAGGACAAAGTCAGCATGGTTTCCTTAAGGGAAAACCTTGCCTGATGAACTTATTGGAATTCTTTGAAGAGATAAGTAGGATAGATAAAGGGGATGCAGTGGATGTTCTTTTTACTTTCAGAAGGCCTTTGACAAGGTGCCACTTATGAGGCTGCTTACCAAGTTAACAGCCCATGGTATTACAGGAAAGTTACTAGCATGGTTACAGCATTGGCTGATTGGTAGGAAGCAGCAAGTGGAATAAATGGATCTTTTTCCGGTTGGCTGCCAGTGACCAGTGGTGTTCTGCAGGGGTCAGTGTTGGGACTGCTTCTCTTTATGCTGTATATCAATGATTTAGATGATGGAATAAATGGCTTTGTTGCCAAGTTTGCAGGTCATATGAAGATTGGTGGATGGGCAGGTAGGAAACAGGAAGGCTGAAGACAGACCTTGACGATTAGGAGACTGGGCAAAAAGTGGCAAATGATATACAATGTTAGAAAATGCATGGTTATGCACTTTGGTAGTAGAAATAAATGTGCAGACTATTTTTTAAACTGTGAAAATGCCAACATCTGAGATGCAAAGGGACTTGGGAACCCTTGTGCAGACCACCCTAAAAGTTAGCTTCCAGGTTGAGTAAGTGGTGTGTAAGGTAAATGCAATGATAGCATTCATAGAAACACAGAAACCCTACAGCACAATACAGGCCCTTCAGCACACAATGCTGTGCTGAACATGTACTTACTTTAGAAATTACCTAGGGTTCCCACTGCCCTCTATTTTTCTAAGCTCCATGTACCTATCCAGGAGTCTCTAAAAAGACCCCATAGTATCCACCTCTACCACAGTTGCTGGCAGCCCATTCCACGCACTCACCACTCTGCGTAAAAAACTTACCCCCGACATCTCCTCTGTACCTACCTCCAAGCACCTTAAAACTATGCCCTCTCGTGTTAGCCACTTCAGCCCCAACTATCCACACGATCAATGCCTCTCATCATCTTATACATCTCTATCAGGTCACCTCTTACCCTCATTGCTCCAAGGAGAAAAGGCCAAGTTCACTCATAACCTATTCTCATAAGGCATGTGTCCCCCCCCCCCCCAAAACAGCACTCAAACAGGAGTATTTATTGTTAAGGGGGACAGCCACAGGGGTGCTCTCTAGTATCTGACTCCTGCCCTTCCCTCTCCTGACTGTTACCTACTTATCTGTCTCTCGAGGCCCCAGTATGACTACTTGTCTATAGCTCCTCTCTATCACCTCACTTTCCCTGACCAAAGGTCATCAAGCTGCATCTCCAGTTCCCTAACCTGGTCCCTAAGGAGCACCTGGCGCAGATATGGCCATCCAGAAGGCTAGGAGTCTCCTGGACACCCCACATCTGACACCTTGTACAGAACACCAGCCTCACAGACATACTTCTTAATCCTGTCCTTCACAAGTAACTTACCTTACCTCAACCCGTTACCTCAGAAGCTCTGTTGAGCCAAAGCCCTCCTAATCTCCCCCTATTCCGTCACTTGCTCTATAAAGCTGTCTTTTTTTTATACTCTTCCCGCCAGTCTAACTCACTGACGTCCACACGCCTGCACAGTCATTCCTCAATCAAACTGAGGAAAAAATGATTGCCTCTTATACTCTTCCCGCCAGTCAAACGCGATGACATCCAAGCATCTGCGCAGTTGTTCCTCAATTCATTTCAAAAGGTTTAGAATACAAGAGCAAGGATGTGATGCTGAGGTTTTATAAGGCACTGGTGAGGCCTCACCTTGAGTACTGTGAACAGTTTTGGGCTCCCCACCCAAGAAAAGTTGTGCTGGCATTGGAGAGGGTGCAGTGGAGGATCACAAGGATGATTCCAGGGAAAAAAAGGTTTATCATACAAGGAACATTTGATTACCTCTGGGTCTGTACTCACTGGAATTTAGTAGGATGAGGGGGGGGGGGATCTCATTGAAACCTATTAAATGTTGAAACCTAGAGAGAGTAGATAGAGTAGATGTGGAAAGAATGTTTCCCATGGTGGTGGGAGTGGGGAGTCTAGGACAAGAAGGCACAGTCTCAGGATAGAGGAGCATCCACTGAAAACAAGCGGAGAAATTTCTTTAGCCAGAGTGTGGAGAATTTGCAGAATTTGTTACCACAGGCAGCTGTGGAGGACAGGTTGTTGGGGGTATTGAAGGAGAGGTTGGAAACTGATAGGTCCCTGGTTGGCCACGGCATCAAAGATTACGAGAAGGCCGGGGAGTGAGGCTGAGAGGTAGAAAAAGCATCAGCCAAGATTGAATGGGGGAGCACTTGATGGGCCAAATGGCCTAATTCCGCTCCTATGTCTTATTTTCTTAACCTAATTCTTTGCAAGATGGAAGAACAGGAAGACAGCTCACAAGATGAATTTATCAAAATTCAGAATGAAGTAATAATGCCGGCTTTTGTAGTATGTGGCTACACTGTCATACAAAGTTTCCTGGTCTTTGGAGAAGAGCTAAGCTGCTCTTCATTGAATTTCCACTGTCTACCTTTTTGAAAGAGGCTTCAGTACAGTAAACCACATACAAAAAAAAAACAAACCACTTGGACATTGTTACTCAAGGCTTCTGCTATCACAACTTGAACCAAATATTTCAACTCCTGTTAAAAACCATCAAGTTCAAGGATCACATTGATACTGAAGCTGCCGTACAGCACACAGATACCTTGTGAGCCAAGTTTAAGGACAAATGATTCTGCTGTAAATTTTTATTTATCTATTAGCATATGGGAGACTTTTACACTATAGGGGCGCCAGAAAACATATTGTGCCCAAGAGTGACTTTGGCAAGTATGAAAGTGCTTTGAGGGGGGAGGGGCACATTGGCAAATATGAAAGTGCTGGGGGACGGGGTTGCTGAGCTACAAAAGGTTGGGACAAACTGTTGGGCAATTTATAGAACTTCGTGTTCCTCTAGTGTTTGTTGTTCAGTAATTGTGTTGGAGTGCACATTTAATGTTTATTGATATTTTGGATGTTACGTTTATTATACATCATCGATGCCAGAACTGTCCATATGTTTGACAGTGACAAGTTCTACACTGCAGTGGCAAACAGAATTTGATCCAGGAGGTGGTGATTATAGGGACATGCAAGGAAATGTATAATAAATGGTGGGGAAAAACTTGCCATTGAGGAACATCTGCAGACCCTAACAGTAACAGGACTATTCACCAATGTGGGTAAAAAGGCATATAAATAACCTTCATTAACTTAGGCAAATAAAGACAAACAAGATTATGCTAGAATTGAACATGGCACCAGTCAGATTACAGCTGGAATACTGGTACGTTCACAGCGTAGAGGATCTTGGAGCTTTAATAGGGATGTTGTAGATAAGGAAAAAAAAGGATAGGCTGTGAGATCTTGTCTGGGACAGACAGCTGAGGGGTAGCTTAGTTAATGTGTACAAAATTACAAGGGGCCTAGAGAGAGTCACTCAGAAAGCTCCATCATGGGCACTAGCCTTCATAGTACCCAGGACATCTCCAAGGAGCAATGCCGAGAAAAGGTAGCATCCATCATCAAGGATACCAGTCAGCCAGGTCATGCCTTGTTCTCACGGCTATCATCTGGAAGGAGGTATAGAAGCCTGAAGGCACACACTCAATGATTCAGGAATAACTCTTTCCCCTCTGCCATCTGATTTCCAGGGAATGGATACTGAACCCATAAACACTACCTCACCTTTTATTTCTATTTTTGCTACACACACACACACTCACACAGCAACTAGTTGTGTTTTCTATTATCACATATTGTATTGTACTGCAAAGACAAATTACTCAACTAATGCTGGTGATATTAAACCTAATTCTAACACTATTTCCCTTAGAGGGGTCAACGACAAAGACGCACATCGGCAGGAAGAAAGGATGAAGAAAAAAACTCAGTGGCAGGGATCTGTTTGATGACTCGGTTTACAGAGAGGAGACAGGAGAATGGGGTTGAGAGGGATAATAAATCAGCAATGATGGAATGGTGGAGCAGACCCAAAGGTTGAACAGTCTGGTTCTGCTCCTACGTCTTTTGGATTTGCACGCTGAAACTTTATACGGCATTGGTCAGAGCGCATTTGGAGTATTGTGAGCAGTTTTGCACCCCTGGATGTGCTGGCATTGGAGAGAGTCTAGAGGAGGTTCACAAGAATTATTCCAGAAATGAAAGGGTTAGTGTATAAAGAGTATATGATGGCTCTGGGCCTGTATTCCCTGGAGTTTAGCATGAACAAAATTAGTTAAGACCCACCTTGAAGAACTGCCCAAAAATACTGTAACCCATTCTTGCTTGTGCAAAACTTCCATTGACTAAAGCAGTAACACAATCAGCTCAAGTTGTTTAAGTCTAACTAGAGCCAGGGTTTCTAAACTTTTTTGTGCTATGGACCCCTACCATTAACTGACAGCCCACAGACCCAAGGTTGGGTACCCCTGAACTAGAGGAAGTCTTTGCCACTTCCTACCAAGCGGCTTAATACAGGAATCAGCAATAATGCCCAGGAAATCCAATAGTTTGTTTTGACCAAGAGGAATCTGATCCCTTACCTGTTCCAAAAGTTCTTCAATTTTCTCCGTTAGGACCTGACCCTTCTCTTCATTTTTACTCACAGGCCCTCCAGTCTACAAAATGAAAACCAGAATTACCAACATCAGCAAGACCTTCGAACCAGCTCCATAAGACAGATGTCTCTTTCCCACCTCTACATAGTAATCACAACCCCACGATCACAGCAACGCACGCCTCTACAGACTTACCGTGGCTCCTGTCGTTGTGTTCTGAGACAGTGCGAGTCGAGCATGACCTCGACGGATCCGCCGCTCCACATCTGCCATCAGGTTCTGAAGGTAGCGCAAGAAATCCTTCTCATAACCCACCTTCATGAATCGAGAGCTCTTCTCGTAACTGTGTGAGGAAAGCAGAACAATAACACATCTGCTCCACGTGCAGACACTTCGAGGCCCCCCTCAGAAAGTGAGATACTTACTACTTCCGCAAGTTATCGTCATGAATTTTCTCACAAGGACCTGCAAAAAAATCAAGTAAAATCATCAGTCATACTTTTCACACAGCAAGGACTTTATCCAGCCTAATAACAACTTGATTTCTGTGAGCCCCAGTGTTAACATAAACATAACACCAAATGAAGTTTGCAGATGACACAAAGGTTGGTGGTGTTGTGGATAGTGTAGAGGATTGTCGAAGATTGCAGAGAGAAATTGATAGAATGCAGAAGTGGGCTGAGAAGTGGCGGATGGAGTTCAACCCGGAGAAGTGTGAGATGGTACACTTTGGAAGGACAAACTCCAAGGCAGAGTACAAAGTAAATGGCAGGATTCTTGGTAGTGTGGAGGAGCAGAGGGATCTGGGGGTACGTGTCCACAGATCCCTGAAAGTTGCCTCACAGGTGGACAGGGTAGTTAAGAAAGCTTATGGGGTGTTAGCTTTCATAAGCCAAGGGACAGAGTTTAAGAGTCGCGATGTAGTGATGCAGCTGTATAAAACTCTGGTTAGGCCGCACTTGGAGTACTGTGTCCAGTTCTGGTCGCCTCACTATAGGAAGGATGTGAAAGCATTGGAAAGGGTACAGAGGAGATTTACCAGGATGCTGCCTGGTTTAAGGAGTATGGATTATGATCAGAGACTGAGGGAGCTAGGGCTTTACTCTCTGGAGAGAAGGAGAATGAGAGGAGACATGATAGAGGTATACAAGATACTACAAGGAAAAGATAGAGTAGATAGCCAGCACCTCTTCCCCAGGGCACCATTGCTCAGTACAAGAGGACATGGCTTTAAGGTAAGGGGTGGGAAGCTCAAGGGGGATATTAGAGGAAGGTTTTTTACTCAGTGGTTGGTGCATGGAATGCACTGCCTGAGTCAGTAGTGGAGGAAGATACACTAGTGAAATTTAAGAGACTACTAGACAGGTATATGGAGGAATTTACGGTGGGGGGTTATATGGGAGGCAGAGTTTAAGGGTCAGCACAACATTGTGGGCCAAAGGGCCTGTACTGTGCTGTACTGTTCTATGATCTATGAAGTGATACAATTACAACCTTTAAAATACATTTGGACATACTTGGATAGGAAAGATTTAGAGTGATATGGCCAAACAAGCACATGGGGCTGTTCAGGTAGGCTGGGGCAAAGGGCACTTTTCCATGCTTAATGACCAGGTTTCAAATGCTCAGTTCCCTGAGAAGGAAAACAATTTAGTTACGGCCAGATTTTTTAAAAAAACTATCAATTTTATAAGAGGGCAAAAGAGAGAGAGATCTTCATGGAGTAGATTAACAGGTCAGCACAACATTGTGGGGCAGAGGGCCTGTACCAAACCGACTGATAGAGGTTTATTAATAAAACACAAGAATATATCCGCAAACATCACGTTAACTTTTAACAGCCAATTGCAATAAAGGCAACTAAAGTACCTCTGTGACCCTTCCCCCACCCAGGTAATGATAAATGTGTACTGGAAATTGCAATGCATTTGTTCCCCGTCTCCCAATGAAATATCTAGGTAGCCACTGCCTCTCTTGGAAACATGACGCATATAGTCAATTATAACTATTACAGCAAAGTAAACAAAGACACTTTCTGCTCTAAGAGGTAAGTTGGCTTTTAACTCCTTACTTTGATAGAATTGCCACTGCAATGCCCATTACAAATTTGGGGTTTGTCTAACATTGGTCGGGTCGGCCATGGATGCTGCATCCTAGCTGTAATTCACAAGCCAGAACAGTACAATATGGAGAGCAAGCTGATGCCATTGTAGTAGGCACCCCCTTCCCACATAGCGGATGAATGCAAAGGAGCAGCAGCGACCAGTACAGTTTGGTACCAGCAGCGTCGCAGGAGTTGCCAGTCAGCGTTGAACTCAACGTAGGGCTGCCTCAGCGACTCCAACTGCGTTTTTCCCCTTGGGGTTTACTCCTGAAGCCTTCCCCATAAGTGGGCATAGCTGCAAGGCAACAGAGATTTGAATTCAGAGTTTTTTTTCTCCTAGATGAGCTGCCAACCATGGCTGACGAGCCCCATCTGCCCAAAGTGACTGGTTTGAAGGTGCCAGTGACCTGCCTTTGTCCTTTCTCCTGTCAGTAGAAACTGTTCTGCTGGGCTTAGTAGTTAAGAAACAAGTGAAGGTCAGGAGCTGGACTTGGCTGTCAGAGACTATTTGAGATGGCCGCCGCTGGGAGCATTTAGTAGGTCATGGGAGCAACCCCCTCCCCCCACCCCACCAAGCTGGTAATAAGTGGACAAAAGCTGATGCAACAACATGCATTAAAAACTGTTTTTGTCAAGGTGTGATGATTGTTCTGTATTTAACAGTTTCTGATGAGGTTGTAGAGAACGTTAACCTGGTTGGAGGGCAACCACAGGACAAGGAAACAGCAGAAATAAAAGTCTCTCCCACTCCCACGTTGTGTCTGCTGAGATCAGAGTTGTACATCCTCAGAAAGTTACAACCTGTATTAATGATTTAGATAAAAAGACAAACTTCTGTATTGAAATTTGCAAAGCCAGAAGGTTGAAGATGATACAAAGTTTGCAAAGGGATGTGAAAGAGTTAAGTGAATTACCAAGATGGCTGCAGATGAATTACAAGCTGGCAACATAAAATGATCAAAACAGTCAGTAACATTGCCATTGCAATGTGATTCAATTTGTGATAAAACTACCAAACACTGATGCAAACAGAGCACTGGAAATAAAGACAGCACAAGACTGGCATGCAAATAGGTAAGGAAGATGGAATGGAAAACAGGAAAAATACAAAGCAGGTCTGGTCACCCCCACGGAAAGAAAAAGTTAATGATTCACTTCAATGAGAATTGAGAAAAATCAGTGAACAACTCATTTAAATATGAGTGAAGAGAATTAAAGGAATGAGTACAGTTTAATAAAAATCACAGCCACTCATCAGGCGGTGTGAACAGAAGGAACAAAGAAAAAGCAGGGGAGTGGAAAATGTACGGTATACACTAGATCAAGTTTATGCCATGTACCCCCATCATGGCCCCTAGGTTGGGAGCCTGACAGTGAATGGTCAGAGACTTTTCCAGGGGTGAAATGGCTAATTTCCAATAACCAATTTCCCCCAGGATCAATAAAGTATGACTATGACTAATACAAGGAGAATGGAGTAAAGTATAGGGTGGATGTGAGAGACTAGTTTGGTTGTTGCTGTTTCTTTCCCCAACACACAGAGGTGGATGTGTGGAACACGCTGCCAGGGGTGGTGGTAGTAGCAGCAGATACATTAGGGACATTTAAGAGACTCTTAGACAGGCACATGGATGACAGAAAAATGGAGGCTTTGTGGGTGTGAAGGATTAGCACAACATCGTGGGCTACAGCGCCTATATTGTTCTATGTTGGAGATTACATGCTGGATGGTAACTCTTGCTGCAGTCTAGGACTCTGGTGAAAATACCTGGAGTACTGTCTACAGTATCATAGATTACAGCATGAAACAGGCTCTTCAGCCCACGCCAACCCATTTTACATACCACGTCCAGAGGAGACACCAGTTTGCTTGGAGAAAGAATAGAAAAGCAGCGAGCGGGTCAATCGGCACATTGTGTGTGCCACAGTCCCAAGGAAACATTGGATTGCACATAATTAGGCAGTTGGCAAGAACCAATTTTTAAAAAAAGTACACAAAATACTAGAGGAACTCAGCAGGCTAGCCAGCATATGGAAAAAAAGTACAGTCAACATTTTGGGTAGAGACCCTTCTGCAAATGCTGCCTGGCCTGTTGAGTTCCTCCAGTATATGTATGTTGCTTGGATTTCCAGCATCTGCAGATTTTCTCGTTTCCAATTTTAAAAAGTTCAGTTTAAGTGGAGCAGCCATTGTGTGAACGGGACAGTGGGGAGTTGGGCTTTGGCGAGGAAAGCTAAGCTACGGGTAGGTTTTTTTCCATTTCTTTTCTTGTCGCACATTTAGAGCAATAGGGATGCCAGACAGGATAAAGGAATGCTGCTCTTGCAGGTTGTGGGAAAAAAGGGAGATCTTCAGTATTCCTGACGACTACACCTCCAGCTGCAGTTTCTAACAGACCATATTAAGGAGTTGGAGCTGGAGCTGGAGCTGGATGAACTCCGAATCAGTCAGGAGGCTGTGGGGTTGAGGGATATGACATATGTAGTTACACCTCAATTGCCTAAGTGCACGACACAGGTAACTGGGTGACCGTCAGAAGGGGGAAAGGAGCAAGACATCCGCTGCAGAACACCTCTGTGCCCAATCCCCTGAACAACACGTGAGGGGGGCACTGGAGGAGAGGAGAAATTATCCAGCAGAGGAAAGCCACAGTGGTCAGGTGGAACTGAAGAATAATTTATGACCACATTAATGGGGCTATTTTAGACCGTCCAACAGTCGTGGGATTTAAAAGAACAAATTTGTAGAGATCGCAGACTGTTGGAAGAAACACAAGGTTGTTTCCACATTGACTGGGACTCCCACACCTAAAAGGCGGCATGAAGTTACTCCAGCAGACAAGATGAAGAAGAACCCTAAAGGATTAATGTTGAAAAGCATGGACAGAGTGGATGTGGCAAAGTTGTTTCCCATGATGGGGGAGTCCAGTACGAGAGGGCATGACTTAAGGATTGAAGGGCGCCCATTCAGAACAGAAATGCAAAGAATTTTAGTCAGAGGGTGGTGAATCTATGGAATTTGTTGCCACAGGCAGCAGTGGAGGCCAAGTCATTGGGTGTCTTTAAGGCAGAGATTGATAGGTATCTGAGTAGCCAGGGCATCAAAAGTTATGATGAGAAGGCGGGGAGGGGGACTAAATAGGAGAATGGATCAGCTCATGATAAAATGGCGGAGCAGACTCGATGGGCCGAATGGCCGACTTCTGCTCCTTTGTCTTATGGTCTTATGATTATACAAATATGTCAAGAGATAAAAGGATACAAGGGACAAAACTGGTCCACTAGATGATCAGAAAGGTAATCCATGTGTGGAACCAAAAGAAATGGGAGGGATCCAAAATGGATTCTCTGCATCTGTATTTACTCAGAGAAAGTCTACAGAAGTGAGGCAAAGCAGCAAGATCATGAACCCTATACAGATTACAGAGGAGGAGGGATTTGCTGTCTTGAGGCAAATTAGGGTGTTTAATTCCCCAGGACCTGACAAGATGTTCGCTCAGACCCTGTGGGAGACAAGTACAGAAACTAGTGACAGGCGAGGTACCAGATGTGTGACTAATGTTGTTCTGCTGTTTAAGAAAGGCTCTAATAATGAACCAGGAAACTATAGGCCAGAGAGCATAACATCAGTAGTGTAACAACAGTATTGGTAGATATTCTAAGGGACTGGATATTTGGATAGACAGGGACTGATATGGATAATCAGCATGGCTTTGTGTGTGATAGGTTATGTCTAAGCAATCCTAGGTTTTTCAAAGAAGCTGAAAGGAAAGTTGATGAAAACAAGGCATCTACATGGACTTTAGCAAGGCATTTGACAATGTCCTGCGTGGGAAGCAGGTCAGGGGTCAGACACTTAGCATTCAGGATGAGGTAGTAAATTGATTAGACACCGGCTTTGTGGCAGAAGCCAGAGAGGTTGTCTCTCTGATGTGAGGCCTGTGTGTGCCACAGGGATTGGTGCTATAGCAATGATCTGGATGATAATGTGGTAAACTGGATCAGTAAATGTGTGGGTAACTACAAGATTGAGGGTGTAGTGGATAGCGAGGAAGACAATCAGAGCTTGCAGTAGGATCTGGACCAGCTGGTGAAATGAACTGAAAAAATGGCATTTGGAATTTAATGTAGACAAGTGCAAAGGTGTTGCACTTTAGTAAGACCAACCAGAGTAGGTCTTACACAGTGAAGGGTAGGGCACTGAGGAGTGTGGCAGAACAAAGGGACCTAGGAATGCAGGTCCATAATTCTTTGAAAATGATGGCACAGGTACATAGGATCGTAAAGAAAGCTTTGGGTAGATTAACCTTCATAAATCAGTACATTGAGTACAGGATTTGGGATGTTATGGAGAAGTTGTACAAGACATTGGTGAGGCCTAATTTGGAGTATTGTCTGCAAGTTTGGTCACCAACCTACAGGAAAGATGTAAATAAGATTGAAAGAATACAGGGAAAATTTACCACGATGATGCCGGGACTTGAGGACAGTTATAGGGAAAGCCTGAATGGGTTAGGAATTTATTCTCTAGAATGTTGAAGACTGAGGTAAGATTTGATAGAGGTGTATAAAATTATGAAGGCTATAGATAAGAGTAAAGGTAAGCCGGCTTTTTCCATTAAGATTTGGTGAGACTACATTGGATCATGGGTTAAGTGTGAAAGGTGAAATGTTTAAGAATAGGAGGGAGAATTTCTTCACTCAGAAGGCGGTGAAACTGTGATATGAGCTGTCAGCAGAAGTGGTGGATGTAGGGTTGATTTCAACATTTAAGAGAAATTTGGATGGGTACATGGATGAGAGGGCTATAGTTCAGGTGCAAGTCAGTGGTTCAACATGGACTAGATGGGCCAAAGACCTGTTTCTGTGCTGTAGTGTTCTGTGACTAACCATTAACCACACATTTACACTAATCTTACATTCACTTATTTATTCTTCCCATATTCTACCACTCACCTATATATTGGGGACAATTTACAGTATCTAATTGCACAATTGTTAAGTTTGCTAGTCGTTAGACTGCTTGCTGGGATGCAACAGCTGAACCCCACAGAAAGAACTTGGTTAAAGATCTCTGGGTTGCAGGAGGAAAACAGAGCACCTGGAGGACAACCACAGTCACAAACATGTGAAGTGCAGCACCCAGGATCAGGATTGAACAGTCTCTGGCAACGTGAGACAGCAGATATACTGGTCTGCATTAGTGTGGATTCACCAAGTCTGAGCCTTTAGATAAGGGGGCTGCTCTACAAATAGGTATTGAATAGACACCCTAAATGAATTGGCAAAATGAGAACCTAATTAAAATATTACATATTAAATATGTTTGAAAGATTTGAATATTAAAGATTAGCTTCATCACTTGAAAACATACAATAAAATGCATCATCTGCATTCATGATCACAATCAAAATATGTGCTTATTATCCTCCTGCTACCAGATATTAAGCACATGCTGATCAAATAAGATGAATGAATAGGGACAGTCCGCAAGAGTCGCTTCCTCACAACTTACTTACACTGTACATCTTTGGAATGGAAGCAAACTAGTGAAGAGGACAAAGTTAAAATAAGGACTGGTCATTTCAAGACCCAGATGTGGACAGTGGACTATGCATCACTGGGATGCCCCACAGAGAAAAAGCCATCAACCACAAACCCATTAACCTGGGCCTCACTTTGTTGTTGGCTGCCAAAGGTCTGTATTTTGGTGCTGAATATATTCAGTAATTCAGTCTCCACTTGAAGTAGCAGATTTCAAAGATTCTTGATGATCCGGGAAGAAATTCCCTGTATTCTGGTCTGAAGTAGAAAATCCCTCATTCTGAAACTTTGCTCCCAGAGGTTCCCAACCTTTTTTATGCCACGGACCAATACTATTAAGCAAGCGGTCTGTGATTTGCACCCCAGGTTACAAATCCCTGCTCTATTATTTAGAAAGACACCAACTTCCCCAAGGGAATGATAGAGGTATACAAGATATTAAGAGGAATAGATAGAGTGGATAGCCAGCACCTCTTTCCCAGGGTACCACTGCTCAACACAAGAGGACATGGCTTTAAGGTCAGGGGTGGGAAGTTCAAGGGGGATATTAGAGGAAGGTTTTTTATTTAGAGTGGTTGGTGCATGGAATGCATTGCCTGAGTCAGTGGTGGAGGCAGATACACTAGTGAAATTTAAGAGACTACTAGACAGGTATATAGAGGAATTTAAAGTGGGGCGTTATATGGGAGGCAGGGTTTGAGGGTCGGGACAACATTGGGGGCCGAAGGGCCTGTACTGTGCTGCACTATCCTATGTTCTATGTTGAAACACCCACTCACACCTACCTGGAAGAAGCCCACCACAGTGGCAACAGTTGCTCATCACAAGGGGAGGTAAAACTATTTGGGGAACTTTAATTTGGATGCAGTCCACCTGGGAGCAGCAGCAGCCCTCAAGCACTCAGGGCTTTGCTGCACATTGCTCAAGATTGGTGCCAATTATCAATGCAGTTCCCACAGCATTCTCTTATCTCACTCCAATCCATGGCTAGTTTTAAATGGCAGGTCAGTCACACACTTCCTCAGCAGTAAACATTCACAAAATTGTTACTAAATTAAGCAATCTTACCCAGATCAGAACGTGTATTCGTAAATAATTCAGCTGGACAGAATCCACACAGGAAGTATTTACACACCTGTAAAGATAAGACATGCCTCAGTAACAGTTTGTGTTCACTTTCTGCACTGCTGCCCATCCCATCCCTGTAAAATGTCCTACTGTCCTTCTCAAGTCACTCAACAACTCAGTGACAAAAGGTCCAAAGAGAGAAGAAACATTCAAGGTCTGAGCTATGGAACAATTAGTTCTAGGAAAGGTCCTCATGGAACGCTGGCCAATTCCAGCCAGGTTGTCCAGTCCGGACCAAAAGCCAATGCAGTGAACAGCTATCAGCCAGTAAGGAATTTCTAAAGGCTGATCACTCAGGGGTGTCTAGCCACAGTAACCTTTCCCCCTCTTGCTTCTGCAGTATCTATTTTTTCAAAGACTTTCCTCACAGCACACCTTCAAGAATTACAAAGATCTGCACATTGAACCAAAATAAATTCCTCACCTGCCTGACCCGTTTTAAACAGTGACCTCTTGTTTTAGATCCTGCATGACGGAACATTCAGTGACATCCACCCTATCAAGAGTTGTCAGGAAATTATACATTTTAATCCCAGGCCCCATGATCCCCAATAAATGAAAAAATTCAGTTTCCCTTTGAAAGTCAGGCAGCATCTGATGGGATTTCTCTTCCTCCTGCACTGTGTGTGTTGCTCAGTATTTCCAGCTTCTGCAGAATTTCTTGTTTATCAATTTCCCTTATTGGTTTTCCCTCCACAGATGTTGCCTGACCTGGTGCGTTCCTCCGGCAACTGTCACCTTTTAAGTGTCCAAGTTCCAGTCTATAATTTAAGTTGTAAGAGGCCAGAATCATTCAGTAAATCTAAAAAGTTCTAATCCAATATTTTGTGTGCTGCCCAATATCGAAGATGTTTATCAAATGAGTCAGTAACCTTTACCCACGGGAGCTTCTCACTAAAACTCAGGGATTAATGGCTGCAGGAAATAATCAAGTGAGTTAAAGAATTTTCAGGTACCACCTAACCTACTAGTCATCTCTAAGGTTTTACAACCTTAACACAAACACTGTTGTAAAGATAAGTGAAGTGACTGAAAATCAACAGAAAACAAGAGCTCACCCTTGAAGACTACTGAACAAAAAGGTTTGCAACATAAAAGCAAAGTTACAATGATGTGCAAATGCAAGGAACTTAGTTTAACAGACCTTGATTATGATTCCCTGTTCACACCCAACTCCTGAGCAGGCCTACACTGACAACAAGCTGACAGAGGCGCTGTGGGTGGATACACCTGTCTGAGCTAAAGTATCACCATCATATGTGCCATGTTGTATGATGTGGGTGATCATAGTCTATGACTGTGACTGTTCTTGGAAAATTCTACAGAAGAGGTTTGCCATTGCCATCTTCTGGGCAGTCTCTTTGTAAATCAGGTGACTTCAGCCATTATCAATACTCTTCCGAGACTGACTGTCTGACATCAGTGGTTGCGTAACCAGAACTTGTGATATGCACCACCTGTCCCCATGGCTTCATGTGACCCTGATCCAGGGGAAGGTGAGGGGAGATAAGCAGGTGATACACCTTGCCCAAGGGTGACCTGTAGAGGGAAGGAGTGCCTTACACCTCCTTGTACCTCCACTCTGCCACCCAAGTGAAGCACAGAGGTGACATGCATGGCGGTCTCGGGAACAAAAACCAGAACACAATAGATTGCGGATCTGTGGAATTCGTTGCCACGGAAGGCTGGAGGTCAAGTCATAGTGTGAATTTAAGGGAGAGATTGGCAAGTGAGTTGAGGGTTAAAGGGAAAGGCAGGAGAATGAAGTTTAAAAAAATAAATCAGCCATGAGTGAATTGTAAAACAGACTTGATGGGCGGAGTGACTTCTTTCTGCTTATGTATTTTATGGTGTTACGATGTAACACTCTCATGATGCTGACATTAAAAAGTAAACCACACTGAGTCTGCAGTATTGTGTAATTTATTCAGCTGGACTTACTCCAAGCACTAAGAGGAAGCTACAATCAGGTTTATTATTACTAACATATGTCATGAAATTTGTTGCTTTGCAGCAGCAGTGCAAACATAAAAATAGTGTAAGTTACAAAAACATATAAAAATGTTCAAAAAGATAGCAAAATAATGAGGTAGTGTTCATGGACCATTCAGAAATCTGATAGCAGAGGGGAAGAAGCTAAGTTTGCATTGATCAATAAGCAAAAAAATGCAGCTAATAGGGGAAAAAACAATTAGACAAAGATGCCAGAAATAGTTCCCAGATGATTCCCGGGACCACTTCACAGCCTTCAGGCATGGGGGTAAGCCTTTGTACTGAGAAATTTCTTCACTCAAACAAAATCAAAACTGATAGGAGAGATAGATATGGAGAAAACAATGTTAAGGCATTGAGTAGGCTAGAAAGTCCCATTCCTAATTACATGCAATAGTATCTGTGAACAGATCACATTTGACATAGAAACAAAGAAAATAGGTGCAGGAGTAGGCCATTCGGCCCTTCGAGCCTGCACCACCATTCAGTATGATCACGGCTGATCATCCAACTCAGAACCCTGTACCTGCCTTCTCTCCATACCCCCGATTCCTTTAGCCACAAGGGCCATATCTAACTCCCTCTTAAATATAGCCAATGAACTGGCCTCAACTGTTTCCTGTGGCAGAGAATTCCACAGATTCACCACTCTCTGTGTGAAGAAGTTTTTCCTAATCTCGGTCCTAAAAGGCTTTCCCTTTATCCTCAAACTGTGACCCCTCATTCTGGACTTGCCTAACATCGGGAACAATCTTCCTGCATCTAGCCTGTCCAATCCCTTTAGGATTTTATACGTTTCAATAAGATCCCCCCTCAATCTTCTGAATTCCAGACAGCATAAGTCTAGTCGATAGTCTTTCAGCATATTTTCATCCCAGGAATCAATCTGGTGAACCTTCTATGGCAAGAATGTCTTTCCTCAGATTAGGGGACCAAAACTGCACACAATACTCCAGGTGTAGTCTCACCAAGGCCTTGTACAACTGCAGTAGTACCTCCCTGCTCCTGTACTCGAATCCTCTTGCTATGAATGCCAGCATACAATTCACCTTTTTCACCGCCTGTTGTACCTGCATACCCACTTTCAATGACTGGTGTACAATGACACCCAGGTCTCGTTGCACCTCCCCTTTTCCTAATCAGCCACCATTCAGATAATAATCTGTTTTCCTGTTCTTGCCACCAAAGTGGATAACCTCACATTTATCCACATTAAATTGCATCTGCCATGAATTTGCCCACTCACCTAACCTATCCAAGTTACCCTGCATCCTCTTAGCATCCTCCTCACAGCTAACACTGCCACCCAGCTTCGTGTCATCCGCAAACTTGGAGATGCTGCATTTAATTCCCTCATCCAAGTCATTAATATATATTGTTAACAACTGGGGTCCCAGCACTGAGCCTTGCGGTACCCCACTAGTCACTGCCTGCCATTCTGAAAAGGTCCCGTTTATTCCCACTCTTTGCTTCCTGCCTGCCAACTAATTCTCTATCCACATCAATACCTTACCCCCAATACAGTGTGCTTTAAGTTTGCACACTAATCTCCTGTGTGGGACCTTGTCAAAAGCCTTTTGAAAATCCAAATATACCACATCCACTGGTTCTCCCCTACTCACTCTACTAGTTACATCCTCAAAAAATTCTATCAGAGTCGTCAGACATTATTTTCCTTTCACAAATCCATGCTGACTTTGTCCGATGATTTCACCACTTTCCAAATGTGCTGTTATCACATCTTTGATAACTGACTCCAGCAGTTTCCCCACCACCAACGTTAGGCTAATCGGTCTATAATTCCCCAGTTTCTCTCTCCCTCCTTTTTTAAAAAGTGGGGTTACATTAGCCACCCTCCAATCCTCAGGAACTAATCCAGAATCTAAAGAGTTTTGAAAAATTATCACTAATGCATCCACTATTTCTTGTTCACTAACCTTCAGAACAGGTATGATGAAATGTCACCGATCTCAAAAATTAATGGTGTCACTTTACATAATTGCTGTTTAGCTACAAAAGTTTGTGGGGCTCATCGTTACACTGATAAACTTCTTTTCTGCTGTTGCTCAAGTGACAGTATTACCCACCAGCTGCCCCCCCAATTTAGATCAAGGCACCACTAGGAACAAATCAACTTAGATTCACTGATTTGCAATGAAGTTTCGAAAATGCGTCCATTACACAAGTTTCAAAAACAAACCAATACATCAGGAATCCCCTGAGGAACTCAGGCTGGAGGTTGCGAACACAGGTTCTTTTTTTATGAATGAATCAAGCATTCCCTGGCAGGAAGTTTACTTTCCTTTAATTCCCGATAGAGCTGCCGAGTTTCTGCGGTTGTTTTTAAATCCGTAGGTTGAACGGATGAATAATGAACCCATCGAAGGCCGAATAGGGACAACGGTTGTCTCAAAGGTCGACAACCCCGCCCCGGGCCGCCGAGTGTTAATGACCTCTTTCCCCCCACCCCCGCCCGGTCCATCCCCGTCCCTACGAGGGACTGGCCCCACAAAGAAGTTCCCACGGCCCGGGATTCAGTAGAACACATATCCCAGGCCAGACCTTCTCCACCCTCGCCCTCTCGGACGCGGCCCCGGCCCCGCTCCAGCCATTCCTCCGCCCCGAGGGCCCAAGGCCCGAGGCGCGGCCGGACGTCCGGTAACCACCTCCCGCCCGGTACCGTCCGGGGAACTCACACTGTCGTCATCCCAGCGGACGTTCTGCCTCTTCTCGTCCGGGGCCAGGTTGCGGTCGCGGCCCATCAACTCGTCCAGTAGCTGTGCGTTCGACAACATGTTGGCGCCGTAAAATGGCGATGCGTCTGGCAAGCTCCCACACTGCACTGCCCGTCCCGCCCTGCCGCGCGCCACAAGCCAGTCTCACTGCGCCTGCGCCTTCCGCACTCTCAGGGCGCGCATGCCCCGTTGCTCAGCAACGCGTCAAATATGTTGTGTCATGTGATCAAGCGTGGAGCGCGCCCCCCACCTTTTTCCCGTTTCACCATGGTCCAGTACACGCCCGAGGGGCCGAATGTCCCCGCGCCTCGGCTTTCACGTCTCGTTTCCAACGCCTGCGAAATGTGAACAGAACGACAGAGGCTGAGGGGAGACCTCCGAGAGGTTTTCAAAGTTATGAGAGGCACAGATAGGTAGAAATGTCTAACACCACAGACGTACTTTTAAGGTTAGAAGGGGAGTGAAAGGCGATGTCAAGGGAGAGTGTTGGAACAGGTCAGGATCAGAATCAAGTTTATTATCACCGGCATGTGTCAATAGACAATAGGTGCAGGAGTAGGCCATTCGGCCCTTCGAACCTGCAGCACCATTCACTGTGATCATGGCTGATCATCCACAATCAGTACCCTGTCCCTGCCTTCTCCCCAAATCCATTGACTCAGCTATCTTTAAGAGCTCTATCTAACTGTTTCTTGAAAGAATCCAGAGAATTGGCCTCCACTGCCTTCTGAGGCAGAGCATTCCACAGAATCACAACCCTCTGTGTGAAAAAGTTTTTCCTCAACCCTGTTCTAAATGGCCTACCCCTTATTCTTAAACTGTGGCCTTTGGTTCTCCTCCAACATCGGGAACATGTTTCCTGCCTCTAGTGTGTCCAATCCCTTAATAATCTTATATGTTTCAATCAGATCCCCTCTCATCCTTCTAAATTCCAGTGTATACAAGCCCAGTCGCTCCAATCTTTCAACATATGACATTCCCACCATCCCTGGAATTAACCTCGTGAAACTACGCCGTACTCCCTCAGTAGCAAGAATGTCCTTCCTCAAATTTGGAGACCAAAACTGCACACAATACTCCAGGTGGGGTGTCACCAGGGCCTTGTACAACTGCAGAAGGACCTCTTTGCTCCTATACTCAACTCCCCTTGTTATGAAGGCCAACATGCTATTAGCTTTCTTCACTGCCTGCTGTACCTGCATGCTTACTTTCAGTGACTGATGAACAAAGACACCCAGATCTCATTGTACTTCCCCTTTTCCTAATTTGACACCATTCAGATAGTAATCTGCCTTCCTGTTCTTGCCACCAAAGTGAATAACCTCACATTTATCCACATTAAACTGCATCTGCCCACTCACCCAAACTGTCCAAGTCACCCTGCATTCTCTTTACATCCTCCTCACATTTCACACTGTCACCCAGCTTTGTGTCATCTGCAAATTTGCTAATGTTACTTTTAATCCCCTCATCTAAATCATTAATGTACATTGTAAATAGCTGCGGTCCCAGCATCGAGCCTTGCAGTACCCCACTAGTCACTGCCTGCCATTCTGAAAAGGACCCGTTAATCCCTACTCTTTGTTTCTGTCAGCCAGCCAATTTTCTATCCACGTCAGTACCCTACCCCCAATACCATGTGCTCCAATTTTGCCCACTAACCTCCTACGTGGGACCCTATCAAAGGCTTTCTGAAAGTCCAGGTACACCACATCCACTGGCTCTCCCTTGTCCATTTTCATAGTTACATCCTCAAAAAATTCCAGAAGATTAGTCAAGTATGATTTCCCCTTTGTAAATCCATGCTGACTCGGACTTATCCTGCTACTGCTATCCAAATATGCCGCGATTTCATCTTTTATAATTGACTCCAGCATCTTCCCCACCACTGATGTGAAACTAACTGGTCTATAATTCCCTGTTTTCTCTCTCCTTCCTTTTTTAAAAAGTGGGATAACATTAGCTACCCTCCAATCCACAGGAACTGATCCTGAATCTATAGAACATTGGAAAATGATTACCAATGCATCCACGATTTCTAGAGCCACCTCCTTAAGTACCCTGGGATGCAGACCATCAGGCCCTGGGGATTTATCAGCCTTCAGTCCCATCAGTTCACCCAACACAATTTCTGCCTAATGAGAATTTCCTTCAGTTCCTTCGTTATCCTAGGTCCTCAGGCCACTATTACATCTGGGAGATTGTTTGTGTCTTCCCTAGTGAAGGCAGCTCCAAAGTACCTGGTCAGCTTGTCTGCCATTTCCTTACTCCCCATAATAAATTCACCCGTTTCTGTCTTCAAGCACCCAACTTTGGTCTGAGCTAATTTTTTCCTCTTCACATACCTAAAGAAGCTTTTACTATCCTCCTTTATATTCTTGGCTAGCTTACCTTCGTACCTCACCTTTTCCCCCCGTATTGCCTTTTTAATTATCTTCTGCTGCTCCTTAAAATTCTCCCAATCCTCCGGCTTCCCACTCGTCTTTGCTATGTTACACTTACTGTCCTTGACTTCCCTTGTCAGCCACGGTCGCCCCTTACTCCCCTTAGAATCTTTCTTCCTCTTTGGAATGAACTGATCCTGCACCTTCTGTATTATTCCCAGAAATACCTGCCATTGTTGTTCCACTGTCATCCCTGCTAGGGTATCTTTCCAGTCAACTTTGGCCAGCTCCTCCCTCATGGGTCCATTGTCCCCTTTGTTCAACTGTAATACTGACACTTCCAATTTTCCCTTCTCCCTCTCAAATTGTAGATTAAAACTTTTCATATTATGGTCACTACCTCCTAATGGCTCCTTTACCTCGAGTTCCCTTATCAAATCTCAGTCATTACACAACACTAAATCCAGAATTGCCTTCTCTCTGGTAGGCTCCAGTACAAGCTGCTCTAAGGATCCATCTCGGAGGCAGTCCACGAACTTCCTTTCTTGGGGTCCAGTACCGACCTGATTTTCCCAGTCTACCTGCATGCTGAAATCCCCCATAACAACTGTAGTATTACCTTTGCAACATGCCAATGTCGTGAAGTTTGTTAACTTAGCAGCAGCAGTTCAATGCAATGCATAATATATAAGAAGAAAAGATAATAAATAAATCAATTACAGTATATGTATATTGAATAGATTAAAATGGTGCAAAAAAATGAAATACTATACATTTAAAAAGCGAGGTAGTGTTTAAGGGTTCAATGCCCATTCAGAAATTGGATGACAGAGGGGAAGAAGCTGTTCCTGAATTGCTGAGTGTGTGCCTTCCACCTGATGGTAACAGTGAGAAAAGGGCATGCCCTGGGTGCTGGAGGTCTTTAATAATGGACGCTGCCTTTCTGAGACACTGCTCCTGGGTACTTTGTAGGCTAGTACCCAAGATGGAGCCGACTAAATTTACAAGCCTCTGCAGCTTCTTTCAGTCCTGTGCAGTAGCCCCCCCACCCCCCCCAATACCAGACAGTGATGCAACCCAGTGGTTACCAGGAGCAAGCAATTTCTCGCATTTTTAAAATTTTTATTTATTATTATTATTATTTTATCTGCTAGATTATGTATTACATTGAACTGCTGCTAAGTTAACAAATTTCACGTCACATGCTGGTGATAATAAACCTGATTCTGATTTTAGACACTTTTAGATAGACACATCAGAATTCGGTTTGTCAATTCAACACTACTAACAGTTGTTGTGACAACACACATCAAAGTTGCTGGTGAACGCAGCAGGCCAGGCAGCATCTGTAGGAAGAGGTACAGTCGACGTTTCAGGCCGAGACCCTTCGTCAGGACTAACTGAAGGAAGAGTGAGTAAGGGATTTGAAAGTGGGAGGGGGAGGGGGAGATCCAAAATGATAGGAGAAGACAGGAGGGGGAGGGATCATCCCTCCCCTGGCCTGCCTGGCCTGCTGCGTTCACCAGCAACTTTGATGTGTGTTGCTTGAATTTCCAGCATCTGCAGAATTCCTGTTGTTAACATTTGTTGTGAAATGTTTTTGCAGCAGCGGTACAATGCACGACATAATAAGTTACAAAAGTAAATACTGTAGTGCAATAGAGGAATATCAAGGTAGTGTTACCTTCTTCAGAGGTATGATGGCAGTGAGGGGGGAGAATATGTAGGGAATGGATGATACACAGGAGGAGAACATCTAGAATAAATTGGGATCAAGATTGGCAAAACATCTTGGGCCAAATGCTGTGTTCAGCCCTCTACTGTTCTGATTTGCAGAATTTCTACCCCTTGACCAGGTTCCCTCCCTTATCCCCACAATCAGGCCAACATTTGCTCCTCTCGCCTCCCATTTCAAGCTCCCACCTTGCAACCCACCTTTCCCTTAGATCCAGCCATCCCCACCCTGGGCCTACCCTGACTCCCCCTCCCCACCCTGGGCCTACCCTGACTCCCTCTCCTCACCCTGGGCCTACCCTGCCTCTTCCCCATGCTGGGCCTGCCCTGCCTCTTCCCCACGCTGGGCCTACCCTGACTCCCTCTCCCCACCCTGGGCCTACCCTGCTTCTTCCCCACCCTGGGCCTACCCTGACTCCCTCTCCCCACCCTGGGCCTACCCTGACTCCCCCTCCCCACCCTGGGCCTACCCTGACTCCCTCTTCCCACCCTGGGCCTACCCTGCCTCTTCCCCACGCTGGGACTGCCCTGCCTCTTCCCCACCCTCCCCTTCCTACTTACCCTTCCCTTCAGTT
Organism: Mobula birostris; assembly: GCF_030028105.1. Lineage (NCBI taxonomy): Eukaryota > Metazoa > Chordata > Chondrichthyes > Myliobatiformes > Myliobatidae > Mobula > Mobula birostris. The sequence continues at coordinate 62,204,498 of NC_092393.1, read as the reverse complement.
CCACCCCTTCCTCTTTGGCTCACCACTAATCCACACCTTTATCTCTGACACTCTAAATCAACCCCTACCCCAAATTTGTGCCCCCCCCGCACCATGTTATTTCTTGATGGGTACATGTGGGGGTGAATAATGCAGCTGGGATGATAATGATTCATGCAAGCGTTTATATCACTCAGCCATACACGTACACCCAACGAAACAATGTTCCTCAGACCAAGATGCATAACAGTACATATAAATCACACACATAACACAAAAAGTAATATTACCACAAATAAATTAACAAATAATAAGGTGCATTTATGACACGAGTTAAAAGTAAACAGTGTAACACTACTGGCACTTCATGTGTGATGCAACCTGGGTGGTGGCAGGGAGTTCGGTAGTCTCATGGCCTGGAGGAGAAGCTGTTTCCCACCCTAACATTCTTGTCCTAATGCCATGGTATCTCCTTCCTGATGGTAGGAGATCAAAGAGGTTGTTGGACAGGTGCGAGGGATCATCGACAATGCTAAGGGCCCTGCTTACAAATATCTCTGATAGGTGGAAGAGAGACCCAGATGATCCTTTCAGCAGTCCTCTCAATCCATTGTCGGGGCTTGCAGTCAAGTGTTTTTGCAATTCTCCTACCAGGAGGTGATGTACCAGGTCAGGACACTCCCAATGGTTCTCCTGTAAAAATTGGTTAGAATGGGAGGAGGGGGGAAAGAATCACCTCAGGAGGTGGAGACACTGCTGTGCTTTCTTGACCACAGGGATGAATAATTAATAATAATTATAAGAATAATTATAATATTTGAGTTATCAAATGAACAATTATAAGAGTTATAAAATTACAGCAACAAATGATCTTCTGGTAGGTCGAGCAGCATTTAGAAGGGAAAAAGAAATGATGATATTTTTGGCTGAAAGGTTGGATCAGGCTCCGCACTGAAATCTCTTCGAGGTACAGTATGCCCGTCTTTCAAGAAGGTTTTATCCTTGCAGATTCCAGCATCTGCAGTCTCTTGTGTCTCTGTCTCCACCGAGCGAGATAGGACTTTTCTCTTTGGAGTGAAAGCGGATGAGAGGTGACTTAATAGAGGTGTGTAAGAGGCAGAGATCAAGTGGGCAGCCAGTGCCTGCTTCCCAATATGAGGGCCATAATTTTAAGGTGATTGGAGGAATGTATAGGGGGATGTCAGAGGTAGGGTTCTTACACAGAGAGTGGTGGGTGTGTGTATGGAACATGCCACAGGGATGGTTACTTGAATTTTATGAGCAGTAGCTTGAAGACAGTTGGGGGTCCCCTGCTGACCAGAATCAACCCTACCGAGCGAAGCATCTTCAGAATTGTCTTGAAGATCCTCTTGACGCTGTTGTTGTGTGATACATTTTGTGAGTTTGACCATGGTTTTCTTCACAAATAGATTCTAGGAAACCTAGTATCTAGCAACGGTGGTTTGCTGTTGCCTACCGTTGGGCGAACTAAAGAAATTGCCATGTCTCTTCCCAAATGTTCATCCGCCTGTACTATAGCCGTTGACATTTGAGGTCCTAGCTCATCCGCCTTCTCCATCATAAGTTCATTTACCGAACCTGCCGGATCTGCCGTTGGCCTTCGCTCGTATCCTGAGCAGGAACCCCTTGCAGGTGCTATCGTTCCGGGTCAGAGCGGCCCTGGGAGCAATGAATGACTAAGGGGTAACTCCACTTTCCCCAAAACTCTGGAAGTCCCCAATCAGAGCCTCATCACCGGTTGCAATTTAGAGTCATACCCAGGCCATATCATGTAGAAATGAAATTTAACTCTCTGAAGGATGCCTTGATAGAATCAGCAAAGTCAGTGATTCCTAAAAGAGAAAAAAGTACAAAGAATAAATGGATGACAGATGAAATCAAAATTCTAATGGAAGATAAGAGATGGAAGAAAGCAAATCCTAAAGAATATAAGTTCTTAGATAATAAAGTTAAACACTTATGTCAAAAAGCCAAAGAAGAATGGTTAAACCAGGAATGTGAGCAAATAGAAAGAATCCCTATTACTGATCCAAAAAGGTTACATCAACAAATCAAGAATATCACTGGTAAAAAGCTCCTCTGTTCTTCAGGTGGATGTTTGAAAGCGAAGGATGGTACCATTATCATGGAAAAAGATGAGATTATGAACAGATGGACTGAGTATATTCAGGAATTGTTTGAAGACGATCGAGGTGAAAAACCAGAAATTAAGAAAAACATTGAAGGTCCAAGTATTTTAAAATCTGAAGTTTGTAATGCAATAAATACGATGAAGAAAGGAAAGGCAGCAGGTCCTGATGAATTAGTAATAGAACAAATTATCACCCTTGAAGATTATGGAATTGAAAAACTTACTGATTTAATCAATGACATTTATGAGACCGGAATAATACCAGAAGAGATGAAAAAATCAGTATTTATCACTCTTCCTAAGAAACCTGGAGCAATAGAATGTGAATTACATAGGACCATAAGTTTAGTGAGTCATATCACCAAGATACTTCTAAGAACTTTGATGACAAGAGCTAAAAGTAAGATACAAGCTGAAATAGGCAAAGAACAATGTGGTTTTGTGAAAGACAAAGGTACAAGAAATGCAATATTGATGTTAAGGATACTATCAGAACGAGCTATTCAAGTGCAAAAAAATTTGTTTGTTTGTGTTATCAACTACACAAAAGCATTTGATAAAGTGAAGCACAATAAGTTATTTGAAATATTACAGGAAACTCTAGATCTAGATTCGAAAGACCTCCGTCTAATCAGAAATCTGTACTGGGAACAAACTGCCGCTGTAAGAATAGATGGAGAAGTGAGTCAGTTTACGAAAATCAAGAGAGGCGTTAGACAAGGGTGTGTTTTCTCCCCGATTTATTTAATGTGTACAGTGAAACAATATTACAAAAAATAAGAGACATCTTGGGAATCAAAGTTGGCAGTGAAAACATCAATAGTTTCAGATATGCAGATGACACTGTGTTAATTGCAAGTACGGAGGAAGAACTACAAAATTTAATTGATACAGTTGTTGAAGAAAGTGCAAAAATGGGTCTGTCTATCAATTGCAAAAAGACAGAATGTATGGTGATATCCAAAAAGAAGGAGAATCCGATCAGCAGGCTGAGAATAAATGGGGAAGACATAAAACAAGTACAGAACTTTCGCTACTTAGGAAGCTGGGTGACATCAGATGGCAGGTGCGACATGGACATCAAAAGAAGAATAGGGATGGCGAAAGACACCTTTACGAGAATGAAGTGTATGCTGACCAATACTAAACTAGGCATGACAACCCACTTCAGAGTACTGAAATGTTACTTTATCCAGTTATATTATATGGCTCAGAATGTTGGACAATATCTATTAACATGTGGAAACGAATTGAAGCAGCAGAGTTGTGGTTTTTGAGGAGGATGCAAAGAATATCATGGACGAAACGAATATCTAACGAGGATGTCATAAACAGAGCAAACACAAAAAGAGAAATAATGTATGAGATCATGAAAAGGCAACAACTTCATTGGACATGTGATTAGGAAAGAGGAGTTAGAATGCACGATAATTACGGGAAAGATTGAAGGGGAGAAAGCAAGAGGAAGACAAAGACAAATGATGCCAGAGAACTGGAAATGAATACCAATGAGTTGATCCACTTGACTCGAAACAGGAGTGTGTGGCCATGGCAGTCAAAGCTCAAACTGGGCATGGCACCTGATGATGATGATGATGACAGGGGTGGTGGTAGAGGCAGATACATTAGGGAGATTTAAGAGAGACCTGAGATAGGCATGTCAATGAAAGAAAAATGGAGGGTATGTCAGTTGATCTTATAGTAAATTATAAGGCCGGCACCACATCATGGGCCTAAGGGCTTGTGCTATCGACCACAACGTATAGGAGCAGAATTAGGCCATTTGACCCCATCAGGTCTGCTCCACCATCATGGCTGATCCATTTTCCCTCTTAAGCCCAATCTCCTCCCTTCTCCCCATATCTCTTCATGTCCTGACTAATCAAGAATCTATCATCTCTGCCTTAAATATACCCAAAGACTTGGCCCGCACAACTGCCTATGGCAACAAATTCCACAGCGTCACCACTCTATGGCTAAAGAAATTCCTCCTCATCTCCGTTCTAAAAGGACACCCCTCTATTCTGACACTGTGCCCTCTGGTCTTAGGCTCCCCCATATAGGAAATATCCTCTCCACATCCACTCTCTCAAGGCCTTTCACCATTCGATAGGTTTCAATGAGGTCACCCCTCATTCTTATGAATTTCAGTGAGTAGAGGCCCAGAGCCATCAGACACTCCTCATGACAAAACTTTCAATACTGTTCTGTAATGCTCTATGTTCCTTATAAAACTAGATCATAGCCTTGGGAATAAGACAACATCGGAATGGGAGAGGAATACACTGTTAGAGCAGGAATGGGAATGAGTCAGGGCAGGAGTTGATGAAGGGTCTGGTACTGGAGCAGGAACAATGAGCTCAGGAAACTTGGGGGGGTGGGTGGGGAGGCTGTGGAATGGATCAGTGCCAGTCGGGACACAAGGGGGATTCCTCCTTAGCTCCGCTGATGTTTAAGATTATCCTGTCCACAAATGCAAAGGAGAACAAAATAATTGTGACTCCAGATCCAATGTGGCACAAAAAAACCACAAAAGATAAAGAACACAATAATAAAAAATACAACAAATATAAATACATAAGATAGTTTCTATACATCGATCGATTGTCTGTCCATAGAGTGAGGCTAGGCTGTACGCAAGATGACTGACAGGAGATAATAAAGCAGTGGTGGAGTTAGTGGGTGGAGGTGTTGATCAGCCTTACTGCTTGGGGAAAGGAACTGATTCTGAGTCTGGCTGTCCTGGCGTGGATGTTACATAGCCTCTTTCCTGATGGGAGTGGGACAAACAGTCCATGAGCCGGGTGGGTGGACCCTTTAGGTTGTTACTAGCCCTTTTCCAGCATCATTCTGTTTACACTGCATGTCTTTGCTGGCAGGTAGGCTGCGCCTGTTGATGCATTGGGCAGTTTTGACCACCCGTTGTAGAGTTTTCCTGTCTGCCCCAGGGCAGTCTCCGTACCAAGCAGTGACGCAGTGTCTCAGGATGCTCTCCACTGCACATCTGTAGAATGACGTGAGTGTGGATGTGCAGACTCCAGCTCTCGTCAAACTCCTCAGAAAGTAGAGGGGTTGGTGAGCTTTCCTAGCTGTGTTGGATGTGTTCTGGGACCATGATTCAGCCTCAAACACTGCCCTGTGCTGCAATAAAGTTCAGTTCTGGTTGTCCCATTATAGGAAGGATGTGGAAGCTTTGGAGAGGGTGCAGAAGAGGTTCCCCAGGATGCTGCCTGCATTAGAGGGCATCTGCTATAAGGACAGATTGGACAAACTTGGGTTGTTTTTTTCCTGGAGTGCCAGAGGCTGAAGAGAGACCTGATAGAGGTTCATAAGATTATGAGAAGCATAGATACCTGGGGATATGAATTAACAATAAACTGGACCGGTCAAAGAACACTGAGCCATCTCTATTTCCTGAGGAAACTGAGGTCCTTTAACATCTGCCAGACGATGCTGAGGATGTTCTATGAGTCTGTGGTGGCCAGTGCTGTCATGTTTGCTGTTGTGTGCTGGGGCAGCAGGCAGAGGGTAGCAGACACCAACAGAATCAACAAACTCATTCGTAAGGCCAGTGATGTTGTGGGGATGGAACTGGACTCTCTCACGGTGGTGTCTGAAAAGAGGATACTGTCCAAGTTGCATGCCATCTTGGACAATTTCTCCCATCCACTACATAATGTACTGGTTGGGCACAGGAGTACATTCAGCCAGAGACTCATTCCACCAAGATGCAACACAGAGTGTCATAGGAAGTCATTCCTGCCTGTGGCCATCAAACTTTACAACTCCTCCCTGGGAGGGTCAGACACCCTGAGCCAATAGGCTGGTCTTATTTCCTGGCATCATTTACATATTATTATTTAACTATTTATGGTGTTATTACTATTTATTATTTATGGTGCAATTGTAACAAAAACCAATTTCCCCAGGGATCAATAAAGTATGAATATGACTATGACTATGACTAGATAGACAACCAATATCTTTTTCCTGGGGGGTTAAATGTTGAATACCAGAGGGCATACATTTAAGGTGAGAAGGAGTAAGTTCAAAGGAAGTGAGATTTTTTTTACGGGGTGATGGGTACCTGGACTACACTGCCCAGGGTGACGGCAAAGGCAAATATGTTTTAGGCTCTTACATAGGCACATGAATGGCAGGAAAATAAGGATATGGACATTGGGTAGACAGAAGGGATTAGTTCATCTGATTCCTAATCTAATTAGTTCAGCACGACAAGACCTCTTCAGCTTTGGTTCAATGTCCAAAGGTTTCATGAGCTGAACCTGGTGTTCCTTGTGCCCAGCTTTACCCACTGGTACCGAGTTGGTGCAGAGCCTGGACTGTGGGCAGAGGGTAACCCTGGGATATCAGAGCAACCCCCAGCCTCAGTCTCCTCAGTAGGGCCCCATCCAACTGGCTGAGAGGGGAGCACAGCAAGAATCCAGCAGTGAAGGATGGGCTGCACAGTTGACAGGGGTTAGATGCAAAGCTCGATCCTAGGATGGGTGGGTGAGGCAGGAAGAGGAGCCGGACAGCCTAGGGGAGAGTCCAGTCAGGACAGGGAGCAGCACAGCCTGGGGGAGAGTCCAGTCAGGACAGGGAGCCGGACAGCTGGGGTAGAGTCCAGTCAGGACAGGGAGCAACACAGCCTGGGGGAGAGTCCAGTCAGGACAGGGAGCAGCACAGCCTGGGGTAGAGTCCAGTCAGGACAGGGAGCCGGACAGCCTGGGGGAGAGTCCAGTCAGGACAGGGAGCAGCACAGTCTGGGGGAGAGTCCAGTCAGGACAGGGAGCAGCACAGTCTGGGGGAGAGTCCAGTCAGGACAGGGAGCCGGACAGCTGGGGGAGAGTCCAGTCAGGACAGGGAGCAGCACAGCCTGGGGTAGAGTCCAGTCAGGACAGGGAGCTGGACAGCTGGGGTAGAGTCCAGTCAGGACAGGGAGCAACACAACCTGGGGGAGAGTCCAGTCAGGACAGGGAGCAGCACAGCCTGGGGTAGAGTCCAGTCAGGACAGGGAGCAGCACAGCCTGGGGGAGAGTCCAGTCAGGACAGGGAGCAGCACAGCCTGGGGGAGAGTCCAGTCAGGACAGGGAGCAGCACAGCCTGGGGGAGAGTCCAGTCAGGACAGGGAGCAGCACAGCCTGGGGGAGAGTCCAGTCAGGACAGGGAGCCGGACAGCCTGGGGTAGAGTCCAGTCAGGATGGGGAGCCGGACAACCTGGGGGAGAGTCCAGTCAGGACAGGGAGCAGCACAGCCTGGGGGAGAGTCCAGTCAGGACAGGGAGCTGGACAGCTGGGGGAGAGTCCAGTCAGGACAGGGAGCAGCACAGCCTGGGGGAGAGTCCAGTCAGGACAGGGAGCAGCACAGTCTGGGGTAGAGCCCAGTCAGGACAGGGAGCCGGACAACCTGGGGTAGAGTCCAGTCAGGACAGGGAGCAGCACAGCCTGGGGTAGAGTCCAGTCAGGACAGGGAGCCGGACAACCTGGGGGAGAGTCCAGTCAGGACAGGGAGCAGCACAGCCTGGGGTAGAGTCCAGTCAGGACAGGGAGCAGCACAGCCTGGAGTAGAGTCCAGTTAGGACAGGGAGCCGGACAACCTGGGGTAGAGTCCAGTCAGGACAGGGAGCCGGACAACCTGGGGGAGAGTCCAGTCAGGACAGGGAGCAGCACAGCCTGGGGTAGAGTCCAGTCAGGACAGGGAGCAGCACAGCCTGGAGTAGAGTCCAGTTAGGACAGGGAGCCGGACAACCTGGGGTAGAGTCCAGTCAGGACAGGGAGCCGGACAACCTGGGGGAGAGTCCAGTCAGGACAGGGAGCCCGACAGCTGGGGGAGAGTCCAGTCAGGACAGGGAGCCGGACAGCTGGGGTAGAGTCCAGTCAGGACAGGGAACAGCACAGCCTGGGGTAGAGTCCAGTCAGGACAGGGAGCCGGACAGCTGGGGGAGAGTCCAGTCAGGACAGGGATCCTGACAGCTGGGGGAGAGTTCAGTCAGGACAGGGAGCCGGACAGCTGGGGTAGAGTCCAGTCAGGACAGGGAGCAGCACAGCCTGGGGGAGAGTCCAGTCAGGACAGGGAGCAGCACAGCCTGGGGCGGAGTCCAGTCAGGACAGGGAGCCGGACAGCTGGGGGAGAGTCCAGTCAAGACAGGGAGCCGGACAGCCTAGGGTAGATTTGGGGCGGGGATCAGGTAGCCTGGTTTAGAGTCGGGGAGCCTAAGTAGAGTGAGGGCGGGGATGAGTCTGCTTGGGGTAGAGTCGGGGCGGGGATCAGGGAGGCTGGGGTAGAGTCAGGGCGGGAACGAGGGAACTTGGGGTAGAATCGGGGCACAGACAATGGAGCCTGGGGTCAAGTTGGGGCGGGGATCGGGGAGCCTGGGGTTGAGGCGGGGCAGGGATCAGGAAGGCTGGGGTATAGTCGAGGTGGGGATCGGGGAGCCTGGGGTAGGGACGGGGCGGGGATCGGGGAGGCTGGGGTCGAGTCGGGGCGGGGATCGGGGAGGCTGGGGTGGGGATCGGGGAGGCTGGGATAGTGACAGGGTGGGGGATCGGGGAGGCTGGGGTAGAGTCGAGGCAGGGATCGGGGAGGCTGGGGTAGGGACGGTGCGGGGGATTGGGGAGGCTGGGGTGGGGATCGGGGAGGTTGGGGTAGAGTCAAGGCGGGGATCGGGGAGGCTGGCGTGGGGATCGGGGAGGTTGGGGTAGGGACGGGGCGGGGGATCGGGGAGGCTGGGGTATAGTCGGGCGGGGATTGGGGAGGCTGGGGTAGAGTCGGGCGGGGATCGGGGAGGCTGGGGTAGGGACGGTGCGGGGATCGGGGAGGCTGGGGTGGGGATCGGGGAGGCTGGGGTAGGGACGGTGCGGGGATTGGGGAGGCTGGCGTGGGAATCGGGGAGGTTGGGGTAGGGATGGGGCGGGGGATCGGGGAGGCTGGGGTAGGGACGGGGCGGGGGATCGGGGAGGCTGGGGTATAGTCGAGGTGGGGATCGGGGAGGCTGGGGTAGGGACGGGGCGGGGATCGGGGAGGCTGGGGTAGAGTCGGGCAGGGATTGGGGAGGCTGGGGTAGGGACGGTGCGGGGGATTGGGGAGGCTGGGGTGGGGATTGGGGAGGCTGGGGTAGGGACGGGGTGGGGGATCGGGGAGGCTGGGGTAGGGACGGGGTGGGGGATTGGGGAGGCTGGGGTGGGGATCGGGGAGGCTGGGGTAGGGACGGGGTGGGGGATCGAGGAGGCTGGGGTGGGGATCGGGGAGGCTGCGGTAGGGACGGGGTGGGGGATCGGGGAGGCTGGGGTGGGGATCGGGGAGGCTGGGGTAGGGATGGGGTGGGGGATTGGGGAGGCTGGGGTAGAGTCGGGCGGGGATCGGGGAGGCTGGGGTATAGTCGAGGTGGGGATCGGGGAGGCTGGGGTAGGGATCGGGGAGGCTGGGGTAGAGTCGGGCGGGGATCGGGGAGGCTGGGGTATAGTCGAGGTGGGGATCGGGGAGGCTGGGGTAGGGATCGGGGAGGCTGGGGTAGAGTCGGGCGGGGATCGGGGAGGCTGGGGTAGAGTCGAGGCGGGGATCGGGGAGGCTGGGGTGGGGATCGGGGAGGCTGGGGTAGGGATCGGGGAGGCTGGGGTAGAGTCGGGCGGGGATCGGGGAGGCTGGGGTAGAGTCGAGGCGGGGATCGGGGAGGCTGGGGTGGGGATCGGGGAGGCTGGGGTAGGGACGGGGTGGGGGATCGGGGAGGCTGGGGTAGAGTTTGGCAGGGATCGGGGAGGCTGGGGCGGGGATCGGGGAGGCTGGGGTAGGGACGGTGCGGGGATCGGGGAGGCTGGCGTGGGGATCGGGGAGGTTGGGGTAGGGACGGGGTGGGGGATCGGGGAGGCTGGGGTAGAGTCGGGCGGGGATCGGGGAGGTTGGGGTAGAGTCGAGGCGGGGATCGGGGAGGCTGGGATAGTGACAGGGTGGGGGATCGTGGAGGCTGGGGTAGAGTCGGGGCGGGGGATCGGGGAGGCTGGGGTAGAGTCGAGGCGGGGATCGGGGAGGCTGGGGTAGGGACGGTGCGGGGGATTGGGGAGGCTGGGGTGGGGATCAGGGAGGCTGGGGTAGGGACGGGGTGGGGGATCGGGGAGGCTGGGGTATAGTCGAGGTGGGGATCGGGGAGCCTGGGGTAGGGACGGGGCGGGGATCGGGGAGGCTGGGGTAGAGTCTGGGTGGGGATCGGGGAGGTTGGGGTCGAGTCGGGGCGGAGATCGGGGAGGTTGGGGTCGAGTCGGGGCGTGGATCGGGGAGGCTGGGGTGGGGATCGGGGAGGCTGGGATAGTGACAGGGTGGGGGATCGGGGAGGCTGGGGTAGAGTCGAGGCAGGGATCGGGGAGGCTGGGGTAGGGACGGTGCGGGGGATTGGGGAGGCTGGGGTGGGGATCGGGGAGGTTGGGGTAGAGTCAAGGCGGGGATCGGGGAGGCTGGCGTGGGGATCGGGGAGGTTGGGGTAGGGACGGGGCGGGGAATCGGGGAGGCTGGGGTATAGTCGGGCGGGGATTGGGGAGGCTGGGGTAGAGTCGGGCGGGGATCGGGGAGGCTGGGGTAGGGACGGTGCGGGGATCGGGGAGGCTGGGGTGGGGATCGGGGAGGCTGGGGTAGGGACGGTGCGGGGATCGGGGAGGCTGGCGTGGGGATCGGGGAGGTTGGGGTAGGGATGGGGCGGGGGATCGGGGAGGCTGGGGTAGGGACGGGGCGGGGGATCGGGGAGGCTGGGGTATAGTCGAGGTGGGGATCGGGGAGGCTGGGGTAGGGACGGGGCGGGGATCGGGGAGGCTGGGGTAGAGTCGGGCAGGGATTGGGGAGGCTGGGGTAGGGACGGTGCGGGGGATTGGGGAGGCTGGGGTGGGGATTGGGGAGGCTGGGGTAGGGACGGGGTGGGGGATCGGGGAGGCTGGGGTAGGGACGGGGTGGGGGATTGGGGAGGCTGGGGTGGGGATCGGGGAGGCTGGGGTAGGGACGGGGTGGGGGATCGAGGAGGCTGGGGTGGGGATCGGGGAGGCTGCGGTAGGGACGGGGTGGGGGATCGGGGAGGCTGGGGTGGGGATCGGGGAGGCTGGGGTAGGGACGGGGTGGGGGATTGGGGAGGCTGGGGTAGAGTCGGGCGGGGATCGGGGAGGCTGGGGTATAGTCGAGGTGGGGATCGGGGAGGCTGGGGTAGGGATCGGGGAGGCTGGGGTAGAGTCGGGCGGGGATCGGGGAGGCTGGGGCGGGGATCGGGGAGGCTGGGGTAGGGACGGTGCGGGGATCGGGGAGGCTGGCGTGGGGATCGGGGAGGTTGGGGTAGGGACGGGGTGGGGGATCGGGGAGGCTGGGGTAGAGTCGGGCGGGGATCGGGGAGGCTGGGGTAGGGACGGGGTGGGGGATCGGGGAGGCTGGGGTGGGGATCGGGGAGGCTGGGGTAGGGACGGGGTGGGGGATTGGGGAGGCTGGGGTAGAGTCGGGCGGGGATCGGGGAGGCTGGGGTATAGTCGAGGTGGGGATCGGGGAGGCTGGGGTAGGGATCGGGGAGGCTGGGGTATAGTCGAGGTGGGGATCGGGGAGGCTGGGGTAGGGATCGGGGAGGCTGGGGCGGGGATCGGGGAGGCTGGGGTAGGGACGGTGCGGGGATCGGGGAGGCTGGCGTGGGGATCGGGGAGGTTGGGGTAGGGACGGGGTGGGGGATCGGGGAGGCTGGGGTAGAGTCGGGCGGGGATCGGGGAGGCTGGGGTAGGGACGGGGTGGGGGATCGGGGAGGCTGGGGTAGAGTCGGGCGGGGATCGGGGAGGTTGGGTAGAGTCGGGGCGGGGATCGGGGAGGCTGGGGTGGGGATCGGGGAGGCTGGGGTAGGGATCGGGGAGGCTGGGGCGGGGATCGGGGAGGCTGGGGTAGGGATGGGGCGGGGGATCGGGGAGGCTGGGGTAGGGACGGGGTGGGGGATCGGGGAGGCTGGGGTAGAGTCGGGCGGGGATCGGGGAGGCTGGGGTAGGGACGGGGTGGGGGATCGGGGAGGCTGGCGTGGGGATCGGGGAGGCTGGGTAGGGACGGGGTGGGGGATCGGGGAGGCTGGGGTAGAGTCGGGCGGGGATCGGGGAGGCTGGGGTAGGGACGGGGTGGGGGATCGGGGAGGCTGGCGTGGGGATCGGGGAGGCTGGGGTAGGGACGGGGTGGGGGATCGGGAGGCTGGCGTGGGGATCGGGGAGGCTGGGGTAGGGACGGGGTGGGGGATCGGGGAGGCTGGCGTGGGGATCGGGGAGGCTGGGGTAGGGACGGTGCGGGGATCGGGGAGGCTGGCGTGGGGATCGGGGAGGTTGGGGTAGGGACGGGGTGGGGGATCGGGGAGGCTGGCGTGGGGATCGGGGAGGTTGGGGTAGGGACGGGGTGGGGGATCGGGGAGGCTGGCGTGGGGATCGGGGAGGTTGGGGGTAGGGACGGGGTGGGGGATCGGGGAGGCTGGGGTAGAGTCGGGCGGGGATCGGGGAGGTTGGGGTAGGGACGGGGTGGGGGATCGGGGAGGCTGGGGTAGAGTCGGGCGGGGATCGGGGAGGCTGGGGTATAGTCGAGGTGGGGATCGGGGAGGCTGGGGTAGGGATCGGGGAGGCTGGGGTAGGGATCGGGGAGGCTGGGGTAGAGTCGGGCGGGGATCGGGGAGGCTGGGGCGGGGATCGGGGAGGCTGGGGTGGGGATCGGGGAGGCTGGGGTAGGGACGGGGTGGGGGATCGGGGAGGCTGGGGTAGAGTCGGGCGGGGATCGGGGAGGTTGGGGTAGAGTCGGGGCGGGGATCGGGGAGGCTGAGTGGAGTCGGGGCGGAGCGAGCGGACAGGGGGCCGGCGAAGTGATGGCGGCCGACCCGCAGCTGGAGCTGGACGAGCGGCTGCGGGAGGCCTGCAGTATCGGCGACGCCGAGGCGGTGCGGCGGCTGCTCGACAGCGGGGCCCGTGTTAACGGGCGGAACCCCGTTAATGGCTGGTGGGTGAGGCGGAGAAAGCGGCGCCTCGGGGCCGCAGGGAGTTCGGAAGAGGGTCGGGTCAGGCCGGGCCGAGGGCCGCGGTGCGGTATTTGCAGCTTTGACTGAGGTGAAGGGGAAGGTCGGTTCCCGGAATCCGGAGGCTCGGCCAGGCCGTCTGTTGGGATCGCGGTACCTCCGGCACCGGGGGAGAGTGGGGCTGGCTGGGGTGTCCTGTGGATGAATGTCGGGCGGTGGTGTCGGGTCTGTGTATGCAGGGCGAGAGGCTGTGTGTTGAAGATGCTAATTTTGAGGTGGGGTGTGTGTGTGTAGAGGAGCTCTGGGGCCTCTGTGGAGGTGGGGGATTCTTGAAAGTTCAGTGTGGGCACAGAATCTAAGTGTGCGTGGGTTCATCCTGTGTGTGCAGAGGGCTGTGGGGTCCGTGTGTGGCAGTCCTGTGTGCTGCGGTGAGTACGGGGAAGGGTGTGTTTGTGTGTGTGTGTTAGCAGGTGGGTGGGATGATCCTGCATACATGTGGTGGGGGGGAGAATTATGTGGAATTTCACTCATTTACAGATACAGTGTGAGTAGGCATTTTGAGCCACACTGCCCGGCAATCCCACTTTAACCCTAGCCTAATCACAGGACAATTTACAATGACCAATTAACCTACCGGTATGTCTCTGGACTGTAGGAGGAAACTGGAGCATCTGAGGAAACCCACACATTCGGTGGGCAAGATGTACAGAGGCTGCTTACAGATGACTCAAGAGAGAGAATTTGTAGGATGTCGATCAGATGGCTTTTTAGAACAGCTTGTTGTTGAGCCTACTAGGGGATCGGCTGTACTGGATTGGGTATTGTGTAATGAACCGGAGGTGATTGGAGAGATTGAGGTGAAGGAACCCTTAGGAGACAGTGATCATAACATGATTGAGTTCACTGTGAAATTAGAAAAAGAGAAGCTGAAATCTGATGTGTCGGTGTTTCAGTGGAGTAAAGGAAACCACAGTGGCATGAGAGAGGATCTGGCCAAAGTTGACTGGAAAGAGACACTGGCGGGAAAGACGGCAGAGCAGCAGTGGCTGGAGTTTATGTGAAAAATGAGGAATGTGCAAGACAGGTATATTCCAAAAAAGAAGAAATTTTCGAGTGGAAAAAGGATGCAACTGTGGTTGACAAGAGAAGTCAAAGCGAAAGTTAAAGCTAAGGAGAGGGCATACAAGGAAGCAAAAATTACTGGGAAGACAGAGGATTGGGAAGTCTTTAAAACCTTACAAAAGGAAACCAAGAAGGTCATTAAGAGAGAAAAGATTAACTATGAAAGGAAACTAGCAAATACTATCAAAGAGGATACTAAAAGCTTTTTCAAGTATATAAAGAGTAAAAGATAGGTGAGAGTAGATATAGGACCGATAGAAAATGATACTGGAGAAATTGTAATGGGAGATGAGGAGATGGCAGAGGAACTGAACGAGTATTTTGCATCAGTCTTCACTGAGGAAGACAGCAGGATACCGGACACTCAAGGGTGGCAGGGAAGAGAAGTGTGCGCAGTCACAATTACGACAGAGAAAGTACTCAGGAAGCTGAATAGGCTAAAGGTCGATAAATCTCCTGGAGCAGATGGAATGCACCCTCGTATTCTGAAGGAAGTAGCTGTGGAGATTGCGGAGGCATTAGCGATGATCTTTCAAAAGTCGATAGATCCTGGCATGGTTCCGGAGGACTGGAAGATTGCAAATGTTACTCCGCTATTTAAGAAGGGGGCAAGGAAGCAAAAAGGAAATTATAGACCTGTTAGCTTGACGTCGGTGGTTGGGAAGTTGTTGGAGTCGATTGTCAAGGATGAGGTTACAGAGTACCTGGAGGCATATGACAAGATAGGCAGAACTCAGCATGGATTCCTTAAAGGAAAATCCTGCCTGACAAACCTATTACAATTTTTTGAGGAAATTACCAGTAGGCTAGACAAGGGAGATGCAGTGGATGTTGTATATTTGGATTTTCAGAAGGCCTTTGACAAGGTGCCACACATGAGGCTGCTTAACAAGATAAGAGCCCATGGAATTACAGGAAAGTTACATACGTGGATAGAGCGTTGGCTGATTGGCAGGAAACAGAGAGTGGGAATAAAGGGATCCTATTCTGGTTGGCTGCCGGTTACCAGTGGTGTTCCACAGGGATCAGTGTTGGGGCCGCTTCTTTTTACATTGTACATCAACGATTTGGATTATGGAATAGATGGCTTTGTGGCTAAGTTTGCTGACGATACGAAGATAGATAGAGGGGCCGGTAGTGCTGAGGAAACGGAGAGTCTGCAGAGAGACTTGGATAGATTGGAAGAATGGGCAGAGAAGTGGCAAATGAAGTACAATGTTGGAAAGTGTATGGTTATGCACTTTGGCAGAAAAAATAAACGGGCAGACTATTATTTAAATGGGGAAAGAATTCAAAATTCTGAGATGCAACGGGACTTGGGAATCCTCGTACAGAATTCCCTTAAAGTTAACCTCCAGGTTGAGTCGGTAGTGAAGAAGGCGAATGCAATGTTGGCATTCATTTCTAGAGGAATAGAGTATAGGAGCAGGGATGTGATGTTGAGGCTCTATAAGGCGCTGGTGAGACCTCACTTGGAGTACTGTGGGCAGTTTTGGTCTCCTTATTTAAGAAAGAATGTGCTGACGTTGGAGAGGGTACAGAGAAGATTCACTAGAATGATTCCGGGAATGAGAGGGTTAAGATATGAGGAACGTTTGTCCGCTCTTGGACTGTATTCCTTGGAGTTTAGAAGAATGAGGGGAGACCTCATAGAAACATTTCGAATGTTGAAAGGCATGGACAGAGTGGATGTGGCAAAGTTGTTTCCCATGATGGGGGAAGTCTAGTACGAGAGGGCATGACTTCAGGATTGAAGGGCGCCCTTTCAGAACAGAAATGCGAAAAAATTTTTTTAGTCAGAGGGTGGTGAATCTATGGAATTTGTTGCCACGGGCAGCAGTGGTGGCCAAGTCATTGGGTGTCTTTAAGGCAGAGATTGATAGGTATCTCAGTAGCCAGGGCATCAAAGGTTATGGTGAGAAGGCGGGGCAGTGGGACTAAATAGGATAAAATGGATCAGCTCATGATAAAATGGCGGAGCAGACTCGATGGGCCAAATGGCCTACTTCTGCTCCTTTGTCTTATGGTCATATGACGTGGGAATTGAACTCTGAACCCCGACACCCCGAGTTATAATAGTGCCACGCTAACTGCTATACATACTACAGAGGTGCTGCCGAATTGTGCAACAGTGGATAAGTGGTCTGTGGTGGGTGTCGGGGAGTGGGCAGTGTTTGGGCCGCAGACTGGGGCAGAGATTATACCACTAAGGTCCTTCCCCAAGCTCAGAGAGCCCCTCCACACCACTGAGACAGAGACTGAAGAGGCTGGGTGACAATGCTGAGACACCAGCTGCTCAGATCTGTAACTTACTGACCAAATGCTGCCGCCTGCAGATCCCTGATTCACTGGGTCACTACTGGTGCCTCTAAAAATCCTCTCTACCAAAGCAGTTCACAGGTTCTGACCCCACCCTGTTCAGTTTACACGTTCCTTCTCTCCACAAAACCTGCGTCTTCCCATTACCGCTAAGCAGTACATTCCAGAAGATGACATCATTTAGTACTTTATACTTTATTGTCGCCAAACAATTGATACTAGAACGTACAATCATCGCAGCAATATTTGATTCTGTGCTTCCCACCCCCTGGATTTCAAATATTAAATATTAAAAATTAGTAAATATTAAAATTTAAATTATAAATCATAAAGAGAAAATAGAAAAATGGAAAGTAATGTAGTGCAAAAAAACCGAGAGGCAGGTCCGGATATTTGGAGGGTAGGGCCCAGATCTGGGTCAGACCCGTTCAGCAGCCTTATCACAGTTGGAAAGAAGCTGTTCCCAAATCTGGCCGTACGAGGCTTCAAGCTCCTGAGCCTTCTCCCGGAGGGAAGAGGGACGAAAAGTGTGTTGGCTGGGTGGGTCGTGTCCTTGATTATCCTGACAGCACTGCTCGGACAGCGTGCGGTGTAAAGTGAGTCCACGAACGGAAGATTGGTTTGTGTGATGTGCTGCGCTGTGTTCATGATCTTCTGCGGCTTCTTTCGGTCTTGAACAGGACAACTTCCATACCAGGTTGTGATGCACCCTAGAAGAATGCTTTCTACAGTGCATCTGTAAAAATTAGTGAGGGTTTTAGGGGACAGGCCAAATTTCTTTAGTTTTCTCAGGAAGTAAAGGCACTGGTGGGTCTTCTTGGCAGTGAACTCTGCTTGGTTGGACCAAGTCAGGTCATTTGTCATATTGACCCCGAGGAACTTAAAGCTTTTGACCTGTTCCACTTGCGCACCACTGATGTAAATTGGGTCGTGCGGTCTGCTACTCCTTCTGAAGTCAACAACTAATTCCTTTGTCTTGCTGACGTTGAGGGATAGGTTATTGAACATTCTGGCTTGCGTGAAAGTATACCAACGGCCCAACTCTAAATTAGCAGTGTCACAATGTCTGTAACCAGCCACCTGCACATCCGTACCAGGATCCATGAATCCATATCTCTAGAAACTGCTATTATTATCACTGACATATAAAACATAGAACAAAGTTCAAAGTAAATCTGTTTTGAAAGTATATCTATGTGTGTCGGCATATACAAAATGAGATTTATTTTCTTGTGCTGTTCACTGTAAATACAAAGAAACACAATCGAGTCAATGAAAGGCACACATAAGACAGACAAAAAAAGTGTGCAAAAGAAAACAAACTCTGCAAATACAAAAGGAAAGATAATGATAAATAAATAAGCAATAGATATTGAAAGCATGAGATGAAGAGTCCTTGAAAGTGAGTCCGTGGGTTGTGGAAACAGTTCAGTGATGGGGCAAGTGAAGATGAGTGAAGTTATATCCTCTATTTCACGAGCCTGATGGTTGAGAGCTAATAACTGTTCCTGAAGCTGGTGGTGTGGGTCCTGAGGCTCCTGTGCCACTTTCCTGATGGCAGCAGCAAGAAGGGAGCCTGGCCTGGGTGGTGGGATCCCTGATGATAGATGCTGCTTTCCTGCAGCAGCTCTCTGTGTAGGTGGGCTCAGTGGTGGGGAGGGTTTAACCTGTGATGGACTGGGCCATACCCACTATTTTTTATAGGAGTTTCCATTCAAAGGCATTGGTGTTTCCATACCAGGCTCTGATGCAGCCAGTCAATATACTCTCCACCACACATCTAGAGAAGTTTGTCAGGGTTTTAGATGTCGTGCCAAATCTTTGCAAACTCCTGAGGAAGTAGAGTCACTACCGTACTTTCTTCATAATTGCACTTGCGTGCTGGGCCCAGGACAGGTCCTCTGAGATAATAACACCGACAAATTTATAATCGCTGACTCTTTCCACCCTGATACCCCGATGAGGACTGGCTCATGGACCCCCGGTTTCCTTCCCCTGAAGTCATAATCAGCTCCTTGGTCTTGCTGACGTGAGTGAGAGGTTGTTGTTTTGGCACCACTCAGCCAGATTTCCAATCTCCCTCCTGTACGCTGATCCATCATCCCTTTGATTCGGCCTCTGACAGTGGTGTCGTCAGCAAACTTGAGTGTGACAATTGGAGCTGTGCTTAGCCACACACTCATAGGTGTAAAGCGAGTAGAGCAGGGGGCTAAGCACACAGTCTTGTGGTGCTCCTGTGCTGATAGAGATCGTGCTGGAGATGCTTTTGCCAATTCAAACTGTATGGGGTCTGCAAATGAGGAAATCAAGAATTCAGTTGCACACAGTGGTATTGAGGCCAAGGTCTTGAAGCTTATTGTGTCATTTCTCAGGCAGGTGTTGATATGTTTCATCACTGACCTCTTAAATAATTTCATCACTGTGGATGTAAGTGCTACTGGACGATAGTCATTGAGGGAGGTTACCGCGTTCTTCTTGGGCACCGGTATAACTGAAGCCTGCTTGAAGCAGGTGGGTACCTCGAGAGTGCTGAAGTGAGAGGTCAAAGATCTCAGTGAGCACTCCAGCCAGATCTTTAATACTGTACTCAGAAAGGTACCTCATCTGGGCCGGATGCTTTCCGTGGGTTCACCCTCCTGAAGGATACTCTCTTGTCGGACTCAGAGACTGAAATCACAGCGTCATCAGGGGCTGTGGGAATTTGTGATGGTTCCTGCAACTTTGAGGAATCTATGGACATGGATTCCAAGATCAGTCAGTTGCTCCACACTCCCTAGAAACCTGCTATTAACCCTGTATTGTGCCTTCAAATTGACCCTCTAACATGAATCTCTTCACACTTTTCCGGGTTGAACTCCATCTGCCACCTCTCAGCCCAGCTCTGCATCCTATCAATGTCCTGTCAACCTACAACAACCTTCCACACTGTCCACAACTCCTCCAACCTTCGTGTCACCTGCAAATTTACTAACCCACCCCTCCACAACTTTATCCAAGTTACTTATAAAAATCACAAAGAGCAGGGGTCCTAGAACAGACTCCTGTGTCACACCACTGGTCACCGACCTTCAGCAAGAATACACTCCCTTTACAACCATCTTCTGCCTAGTGTGAGCAAGCCAGTTCTGAAGTCATGCTGCAAAGTTTTGTTAGATCCCATGACTTTCTGGATGAGCCTAGCACGGTGAACCTTATC
The DNA here is from genome assembly GCF_030028105.1 of Mobula birostris. NCBI lineage: Eukaryota > Metazoa > Chordata > Chondrichthyes > Myliobatiformes > Myliobatidae > Mobula > Mobula birostris. Next base: position 62,184,743 of record NC_092393.1, on the reverse strand, counting down.
AAACACCTTACCTCAAACATTTTAATGCATGCATTACTAAATGACAATAAAAGAGGACTGCGAGTCTTCATAATCTAATCTAAAATCCATATAATCAACATCCACTGTTCAACCTTTATCAAGGTGTTTCCTCGCATCCTCAAAGAATTCAATCAGGCTCCTGAGGCATATCCTGTCCCTAAGAATCCTCTCCATTCGTTTGCCCACCACTTACAAAAGAGTCACTGGACTATAATTTCCAGACTTATCCCTATAACGTGATGAGATTTGTTGTTTTGTGGCAGTGCAAGACCTAAAAATTACTATGTTACAGAAATAAATACGTAGTGCAAAAAAGTAGAATAACAAAGTTGTGTTTGTGGACTGTCTGAAATCTTATGCCAGAGGGGAAGATGCTGTCCCTGAATTGTTGAGTGTGTATCTCCTCCCCGATGGTGACAATGAGGAGAGGGCATGTCCCAGATGGTGACAATGAGGAGAGGGTCTGTCCCAGATGGTGACAATGAGGAGAGGGCATGTCCCTGATGGTGACAGTGAGGAGAGGGCATGTCCCAGATGGTAACAATGAGGAGAGGGCATGTCCCCGGTGGTAACAATGAGGAGAGGACATGTCCCAGATGGTGACAATGAGGAGAGGGTCTGTCCCCGATGGTGACAATGAGGAGAGGGTCTGTCCCCGATGGTGACAATGAGGAGAGGGCATGTCCCAGATGGTGACAGTGAGGAGAGGGCATGTCCCTGATGGTGACAATGAGGGGAGGGCATGTCCCAGATGGTGACAATGAGGAGAGGGCGTGTCCCAGATGGTGACAATGAGGAGAGGGCGTGTCCCCGGTGGTAACAATGAGGAGAGGACATGTCCCAGATGGTGACAATGAGAAGAGGGTCTGTCCCGGTGGTGACAATGAGGAGAGGGTCTGTCCCCGATTGAGGAGAGGGCGTGTCCCAGATGGTGACAATGAGGAGAGGGTGTGTCCTAGATGGTAACAATGAGGAGAGGGCATGTCCCTGATGGTGACAATGAGGAGAGGGCGTGTCCCTGATGGTGAGGGTCTTTAAAAGAAGAGTGCAGGTCCTTTGGCCCACGCCGTCGTGCTGACGTTTTTACTGCTCTAAGATCAAATCAGTGTTCATTGCAGAGAGAGAAGCCCTCACTCACTCAAGGCTGTCGTCGTAATGATGGGTGCTGCCTTCTTGAGGCATGGCCTCTTGGAAACGTCCTGAATGCTGGGGTCAAAGCAACACTCACAACACACTGGAGGAACTCAGCAGGTCGGGCAGCATCCGTGGAAACGATGAGTCGACGTTTCGGGCCGGAACCCTTCGTCAGGATGTTGTGTTTGTGTCTCAATGGTGGGGGAGGTTGTGCCTGTGCTGAAGACGGCTGGGTCTACACCCTTCTGCACCCTCTTTACAAATGTGCGTGACTGCTTCTTTCGAGCAATATTACTGCAGGTTAAACAGCGGGATCTCATATTCAGCTTCACATTGCCATCTACTGGATACCTAATCACAGCTCCACGTGCAGGTTTAGTATCACCAGCATCGGTCATGAAGTTTGTTGTCTTTGTGGCAGCAGTACAATGCAATACATAATAACAGAGAAAAAGCATGGATTTCAGTAAGTGAATATCTACGTATATATAAAGTTAAATAAATAGTGCAAAAATAGAAATAAAAAAGTAGTGAGGTAGCGTTCATGGGTTCATTGTCTATTCAGAAATCGGATGGCAGAGGGGAAGAAGCTGTTCCTGAATCGTTAAGTGTGAGCTGTCGGGCTTCTGTACCTCCTCCTGATGGTGGCAAAGAGAACAAGATATGACCTGGGTGGTGGGGTCCTTAATGACGGACGCTGCCTTTCTGAGGCATGGCTCCTTGGAGATGTCCTGGATACTATGGAGGCCAGTGCCCATGATGGAGCTGACTGAGTTCACAACTTTCAATCCTGTTCAGTGCCCCCCCCACAATACCAGATGGTGATGCAGCCAGTTAGAATGCTGTCCACGGTACACATGTAGAAAATAGCGAGTATCTTTGGTGACGTACCGGATCTTCTCAAACTCCTGATGAAATATAGCCTCTGTCATGCCTTCCTTCTTTGTAGCTGCATCGATATTTCGGGTCCAGGATAGATCCTTAGAGATATTAACACCCAGGGACTGAAAATGGCTCAACATTGACATATTTAATGAAATTTGTTGTTTTGCAGCAGCAGTACAGTGTTACACATAAATTACAATAAGAAATATAACAATAAATAGCGCAAAAAAGAGCAAAAGTTACGATACAAGATATATAAAATTAGTATAAAAGGAGGCAAAACTGAGTCATAAACACAGGAGATTCTCCAGATAACACACACACAAAATGTAAGAGGAACTCAGCAGTCCAGGCAGCATCTATGGAAAAGAGTAAACAGTCGATGTTTCAGGCCGAGACCCTTCGTCAGGACTCTGCAGATACTGGAAATCCAGATCATCACACACAAAATGCCGGAGGAACTCAGCAGGTCAGGTAGCGTCTATGGAGGGGAATAAACTGTCAACTTTGAGTCCTGACGAAGGGTCTCAACTAGACACCAATTGTTTATTCCTGACCTACTGAGTTCCTCCGGCATTTTGTAAGTGTTATGAAATAATGAAGTAGTGTTCATTGTTCATATCTCTGCAGTAAATATCTGGCTCCTTTAGTGGTCGGTATGTACGAAAGAAGCAAGAGTAGCCAGTTGTCTTGGCCTTAACATACTTGACATGTCAGTCTTAACCTTGAAGGTCTAACAATCTGCTGGAGGAACTTGGTTGGTGAAGAAGCCTCTGTGGGAGGAAAAGAACTGTCAGCAGTTGTCCCCCTGCTTGGGGATCAGGATCTTGTGTCTTGGTCTTGAATTTATTCACTGACTGTGCCTGCATGGCTCTCTGAGGGAAAGAATTCCAATGATTCATCACCCTCCAAAGGAGAAACTCTTCCTCTCCATCATCAGCAGGTGACATTTTCAGCAGCGTAATTTGTAACACAGGGGCCACGTCTCTGTATTTGAAGTGGTTGCCAGCAATGGTTCAGTGTGGCTCTGAGTTAGATGTGGGCTCCAGTCTCGGTCCAGAGGCCAAAACTCCTGTTTTTGTTTTGAGAGGTTTCGTTCCTGTTAGAAGTGTCGACTATAAACTGCAGTATTATGTCTCCTCCGAGGTGGAAGTAGAATGCTCCCTTTTTGTTCTCCTTTAGTTTTATATATGTCTTATTATAACAAGCATCGTGGGCATGCTATTTTGACGCCAGAATGTGTGGCGACATTTGCTGATGGGCTGTCACCACTGTGTCCCCCACCTCCTGAAGCCTCGCTCTGATTGTACACTGAACTACCTTGTGCTGTGTTGATTGCAGGACCTGCCTACACTGGGCATGCAAGCGGGGTCACCAGCACATCGTGCCTGACCTGCTGGATGCTGGGGCTGACAGTGGAATCCTCACCAGCAGAGGTGAAAGTGCGGCCCAGCTCACATCCAAACCAGAGATCAAAGCAATGTTAGGAGGTAACTGTCCCACTCTCAGTGCGTCTGATTGCCAGCCACCCCTCCCCCCTCCACAATGTATCTATCCCACTCCCCATCTGCCCAACTCCCCTCCCCCCCCCATCGCTGTTCATTGACCCATTCTCCACTCCTCTGTTGGATCCTGGTGTTTTCGCAATCCATAGGTTTGGAAGTCAACAGTGAGGCATAAAACCTGTAGGTTACAGCCGTTTATTGAGTGTTACAAGCACAGAGAAAGAAGAAGGGAAAAGTGAGAGAGAAAAACCCAAGCCTAATTAGGGAGAGCCAGCTTGACTTTGTACCCGACAGGTCGTGTCTTACCAACTTGATTGAGTTTTTTGACAAAGTGATGAGAGAGATTGATGAGGGTAGGGCTGTGGATGGTGTCTACATGGATTTTAGTAAGCCGTTTGACAAAGTCCTTGATGGGAGGCTAATTGAGAAGATTAAGATGCATGGAGTTTGCAGCAAATTGGCTGTGTGGATTCAGAACTGGCCTGCACAAGGAAGGCAGGGTTGTGGTTGAAGTGACTTATTCGAGCTGGATGTCTGTAATTAGTGGTGTTCCGCAGGGATCTGGGCTGGAATCTCTGCTGTTTGTGATATATGTAAATGATCTGGATGAAAACGTAGATGGGTCGGTTAGTAAGTTTGCGGATGATACCAAGATTGGAGGAGTTGTGGATAGTGTGGAACACTGGCAAAGAACACAGCACAATGTCCATCAGTTGTAGATATGAGCAGAGAAGTGGCAGATGGAGTTTAACCCAGATAAATGTGAGGTGTTGCACCTCGGTAGGGCAAATGCAGGGTAACAGTACACTGTTAAGGGCAAGATCTTTAACTGTGTTGCTGAGCAGAGAGACCTTGGGATCCAAGTTCATAGCTCCTTGAAAATGGCTACACAGGTTGATAAAGGTGGTTAAGAAGGATTATGGAATGCTTGATTTTATCAGTCGAAGCGTTGAGTTCAAAAGTCAAGACATTATGTTGTGGATAGACTAATCGTGGTCCATCAGTGCTGCAGGCCCGGGGGTTCAACTCAGGGCTAACGACCCCGACACGCTGAGCGCGATGGTATCCTGAGTTTCTACCCAGGACGTGCATGACTGACATTCAGGATATTTGGGGCAGCAACGAAGGTTGTCCATCTCTGTTGGTGTTTACCACTTCCTTCATCGTGCCAGTAGCTTCCTTCAGTTTTCACTACTGTCAGTCATGCAAGTCCTGGGTGGATACTCAGGAATACCGTCGTACTAACATGTAGAAGGATTCGTCATTGCTGTTTCCGTCACAGTTTTGTTTGACCAGTCAGGGTTGTTAGCCCCCGAGCCTGGAGGACTGGTGGACCACTCTCAGTCTGGCCTCTGCCCTTTGTCCTGTTTGGCGTGGTAACCCTGCCAGGAGACACATCATAAATCCCTGACTCCAGCCAGCACAGCTCTGCAGGTCACTGAGGCACACAGGCCTCTCAACTAGACTGCAGTTACCGGGAAATTCACTGAACAGTCACAAGTCTATAGATGATTCTATCACAATACAAGCAAGCGCAGGGAAGGTTAGACAACAAGGAAAAGGATGGGGAGCAAGACGCAGGAGGTGGGGAGATGAGGTACAAGGGGAGGGAGCGAAAGTGTGGGCTGGGGTCAGGGAGCGCGGCTCTCTCTGCCTGTAGCTGGGGTAAATGTAAGCAAGCTTTTCCACTGAGGTGGGTGAGACTAGAATGAGAAGTCATAGGTTCAGGGTAAAAGGTGAAATGTTTAAGGGGACCATGAGGAGGAACGACTTCACAGAGGGTGGCAAGAGTGAGGTGGTAGATGTGGGTTTGATTTCAACATTTAAGAGAACTGTGGACAAGCACATGGATGGGAAGGATATGGAGGGCTATGGTCCAGGTGTGGGTCAATGGGACTAGACAGAATAAAAGTTCAGCACAGACTAGATGGGCTGAATGGTCTGTTTTTATGCTGTTGTACTCTATGACTCTGATTTTACACTCAAATCAACAGCCTATCACTGTCCACTAATCCTATCCAAAGATTCAAAGATTCAAAAAACTTTATTGTCATTCTAACCATACGTCAGCTCTGCAGGGCAGAATGAGACAGTGTTCCTATTCCACATCCACCTGAATCTCCTCTGGCCCAAATTCCCAGGTTTATTGGTCACCGTTTGCTCTGCCTGTAGCCCCCCCCCATCTCGCTCTCCCTCCCTCCCTTTCCTCTCCCCCCATCGCTCCCAAGCCTAGCTGAAGTAGGGCAATGTGGGGGGATGTGTGTGCTGTGTGAAAGGTTCTCACTGCAGTGTTCTCCCCCCACAGTGGATGAGGACCCAGGGCCGGCGGTGAATGGACGTTCAGAGCTCCCAATCATTCCTAACTACCTGGCTAACCCACCCCTTCCAGTCCTGGAGAGCCGGAGGGGCTACAGCTCCAGCCCGGGCAGCGGTTCACCGGCTCGCACTGCCCACACGCAGCTGGTTCCCACCGCCACCTACCCTCCCCCGGCAACAAACCCTGCCCAGTCCCAGCCGCTCTTCTGGATGGGAGCACTGCCTGAAAATGAGCAAGGTAAGCGGGGAAAGGGTGGGGAGCAAGACGTAGGAGGTGGGGAGGTGAGGTACAGGGGCAGCGAGGAAGCAGGAGGGAGCGAAGGCGTGAGCTGGGGTCAGGGACGGAGGTTCTCTCTGCTTTCTGGAGACTTGTGTGAGTTGGCTGCATCTCACATTGAATGCCTGGAATCACAGTGACAGGTTGCTGTACCATTCACCTCTGGCACTGGCCTCCTCTGCCCCAGCTGCCCTGGGAACAGGAACCACAGGTACCATCTGTACCATCTGCGAAGCCCACTTGCTGTTGGTCCCATTCTCACCCACCGGCCACGATCTGCCCTGCCGGCCTCGATCTCCCCCGACAGCCACAGTTCCACTTGCCGGCCCCGATCCCTTCACCGTAACCCGCGGTCACACCCGCAGCAGATGCCATGGACACCCTGTCACCTCGTCCCCACAGAGCTGGTGCTGAAAGTTCGGCTGCACAACCCGGCAGCCGAGCATAACGACTTCATCGAGGTGGAGCTGGATCGCAGGGAACTGACGTACGAAGTACTGCTGAGGGTCACCTGCCAGGAGCTGGGAATTGGCCCGGACAGAGTGGAGAGGATCCGAAAACTTCCCAACACACTGCTGAGGAAGGTACTGTGGAGAGCAGAATGGTGCGGCCTGACACAGACCCATCCCTCACTCACACGGACACAGACCCATCCCTCACTCACATGGACACAGACCCCCCCCCCCATCCCTCACTCACACGGACACAGACACCCCATCCCTCACTCACACGGACACAGACCCCCACCATCCCTCACTCACACGGACACAGACCCCCCCCATCCCTCACTCACAAGGACACAGACCCCCCCCCCATCCCTCACTCACAAGGACACAGACCCCCCCCCATCCCTCACTCACACGGACACAGACCCCCCCCATCCCTCACTCACACGGACACAGACCCCCCCATCCCTCACTCACACGGACACAGACCCCCCCCCATCCCTCACTCACACTGACACAGACCCCCCCCCATCCCTCACTCACACGGACACAGACCACCTCATCCCTCACTCACACGGACAGACCCCCCCCCCCATCCCTCACTCACACGGACATAGACCCCCCATCCCTCACTCAAACGGACACAGACCCCCCATCCCTCACTCACACGGACACAGACCCCCCCCATCCCTCACTCACACGGACACAGACCCCCCCCCCCCATCCCTCACTCACACGGACACAGACCCCCCATCCCTCACTCACACGGACACAGACCCCCCCCCATCACTCACTCACACGGACACAGACCTCCCATCCCTCACTCATATGGACACAGACCCCCCCCCCATCCCTCACTCACACGGACACAGACCCCCCCCATCCCTCACTCACACGGACACAGACCCCCCCCATCCCTCACTCACACGGACACAGACCTCCCATCCCTCACTCATATGGACACAGACCCCCCCCCCATCCCTCACTCACACGGACACAGACCCCCCCCATCCCTCACTCACACGGTCACATCCTCACTGTGACATTGACACACCCCACAACCCTCACTGTAAACACTGACACACCCCACACCCCTCACTGTAACAATGACACACCCCACACCCTCACTGTGACACTGACACACCCCACACCCCTCACTCACATGGACACACCCCACACCCCTCACTGTGACACTGACACACCCCACACCCTCACTGTGACACCGACACACCCCACACCCCTCACTGTATCAGTGACACACCCCACACCCCTCACTGTATCACTGACACACCCCACACCCTCACTGTGACACCGACACACCCCACACCCCTCACTCACATGGACACACCCCACACCCCTCACTGTGTCACCGACACACCCCACACCCTCACTGTGACACTGACACACCCCACACCCTCACTGTGACACTGATACACCCCACACCCCTCACTGTGACACCGACACACCCCACACCCTCACTGTGACACCGACACACCCCACACCCCTCACTCACATGGACACACCCCACACCCCTCACTGTGACACCGACACACCCCACACCCTCACTGTATCAGTGACTCACCCCACACCCCTCACTGTGACACTGACACACCCCACACCCTCACTGTAACACTGACACACCTCACACCCTCACTGTGACACTGACACACCCCACACCCCTCACTGTGACACTGACACACCCCACACCCTCACTGTGACACCGACACACCCCACACCCCTCACTCACATGGACACACCCCACACCCCTCACTGTGACACCGACACACCCCACACCCTCACTGTATCAGTGACTCACCCCACACCCCTCACTGTGACACTGACACACCCCACACCCTCACTGTAACACTGACACACCTCACACCCTCACTGTGACACTGACACACCCCACACCCCTCACTGTGACACTGACACACCCCACACCCTCACTGTGACACTGATACACCCCACACCCCTCACTGTATCACTGACACACCCCACACCCTCACTGTGACACCGACACACCCCACACCCCTCACTCACATGGACACACCCCACACCCCTCACTGTGACACCGACACACCCCACACCCTCACTGTATCAGTGACTCACCCCACACCCCTCACTGTGACACTGACACACCCCACACCCTCACTGTAACACTGACACACCTCACACCCTCACTGTGACACTGACACACCCCACACCCCTCACTGTATCACCAACACACCCCACACCCTCACTGTATCACCGACACACCCCACACCCTCACCGTGACACCGACACACCCCACACCTCTCACCGTAACACCGACACACCCCACACCCCTCACCGTGACACTGACACACCCCACACTCCTCACCGTGACACTGACACACCCCACACCCTCACCGTGACACTGACACACCCCAGACCCTCACTGTGACACTGACACACCCCACACCCTCACTGTATCACTGACACACCCCACACCCCTCACCGTGACACCGACACACCCCACACCTCTCACCGTGACACCGACACACCCCACACCCCTCACCGTGACACTGACACACCCCACACCCCTCACTGTGACACTGACACACGCCACACCCCTCACTGTGACACTGACACACCCCACAGCCCTCACCCTGACACTGATACACCCCACACCCCTCACTGTGACACTGATACACCCCACACCCCTCACCCTGACACTGACACACCCCACACCCTCACTGTGACACTGACACACCCCACACCCCTCACTGTATCAGTGACACACCCCACACCCCTCACTGTGACACTGACACACCCCACACCCTCACTGTGACACTGACACACCCCACACCCCTCACTGTATCAGTGACAGACCCCACACCCCTCACTGTGACACTGTCACACCCCACACCCCTCACTGTATCACTGACACACCCCACACCCCTCACTGTGACACCGACACACCCCACACCCTCACTGTGACACTGACACACCCCACACCCCTCACTGTGACACCGACACACCCCACACCCTCACTGTGACACCGACACACCCCTCACCGTGACACCGACACACCCCACACCTCTCACTGTATCACCGACACACCCCACACCCCTCACTGTGACACTGACACACCCCACACCTCTCACCCTGACACTGACACACCCCACACCCTCACTGTGACACTGACACACCCCACACCCCTCACTGTATCAGTGACACACCCCACACCCCTCACTGTGACACTGACACACCCCACACCCTCACTGTGACACCGACACACCCCACACCCCTCACCGTGACACTGACACACCCCACACTCCTCACTGTGACACTGACACACGCCACACCCCTCACCGTGACACTGACACACGCCACACCCCTCACCGTGACACTGACACACCCCACAGCCCTCACCCTGACACTGATACACCCCACACCCCTCACCGTGACACTGATACACCCCACACCTCTCACCCTGACACTGACACACCCCACACCCTCACTGTGACACTGACACACCCCACACCCCTCACTGTGACACTGACACACCCCACACCCCTCACTGTATCAGTGACAGACCCCACACCCCTCACTGTGACACTGTCACACCCCACACCCCTCACTGTATCACCGACACACCCCACACCCCTCACTGTGACACCGACACACCCCACACCCCTCACTGTGACACACCCCACACCCCTCACTGTGACACCGACACACCCCACACTCCTCACTGTGACACTGACACACGCCACACCCCTCACTGTGACACTGACACACGCCACACCCCTCACCGTGACACTGACACACGCCACACCCCTCACCGTGACACTGACACACCCCACAGCCCTCACCCTGACACTGATACACCCCACACCCCTCACTGTGACACTGATACACCCCACACCTCTCACCCTGACACTGACACACCCCACACCCTCACTGTGACACTGACACACCCCACACCCCTCACTGTGACACTGACACACCCCTCAGCCCTCACCCCTCACTGTGACACTGACACACCCCACACCCTCACTGTATCACTGACACACCCCACACCCTCACTGTGACACCGACACACCCCACACTGTATCAGTGACAGACCCCACACCCTCACTGTATCACTGACACACCCCACACCCCTCACTGTGACACTGACAGACACCACACCCCTCACTGTGACACCGACACACCCCACACCCCTCACTGTGACACCGACACACCCCACACCCCTCACTGTATCAGTGACACACCCCACACCTCTCACTTTATCACTGACACACCCCACACCTCTCACTGTGACACCGACACACCCCACACCCCTCACTGTAACACCGACACACCCCACACCCCTCACTGTATCACTGACACACCCCACACCCCTCACTGTAACACTGACACACCCCACACCCCTCACTGTGACACTGACACACCCCACACCCTCACTCACATGGACACACCCCACACCCTCACTGTGACACTGACAGACCCCACACCCCTCACTGTGACACTGACACACCCCGCACCTCTCACTGTGACACTGACAGACCCCACACCCCTCACTGTGACACCGACACACCCCACACCCCTCACTGTGACATTGACACACCCCACACCCCTCACTGTGACACTGACACACCCCACATCCTCACTGTGACATTGACGCACCTGTCACTATGACGATGAGGTGTTCTCCACGTGCTGCCATCTTGCCGCTCGCCGTGATCCTGTGAAAGGTGAATCGTTGATCAATGTTGTACGTCTGTTTGCCGTTTCAGGACAAGGACGTGACGAGGCTCCAGGACTATCAGGAGCTGGAGTTAGTGCTGTTGCGCTGTGAGGGGTCTGCGCTGTCGATGCCGGGGGCACTGACCGAGAGACCCTGCTACAACCCGGGGGCAGCCACACTCATCTACTGACTGCTGCTCTTGATACTGCGGCCAGCAGCGGCCCTGTCCCAGCCCGCGGAGAGGGGAGGGCACGGCGGTGGGGCAGGTCGGCATTTCCAGGTCCAGTCCGGCGAGGAGGGCAGCACCACCTCTCGTCTCGGGTCTTGGGGAGCTCAGTCTACCGTCTGTTTAGTACAATTCGGGATGGGGTTGAGGTGGTGGTGGTGGTGGAGCTGCCCGTAACTGTCTCTGTCCCACACCATTCCCCTCCCCCACACATCTCTCCCTTTCCCCCAGCTGTGTCCATCTGTCCCGGAGCCCTAAACTCCAGTCCCATCACCTCCCTCCCTCTCCCAGCCTCGTCCATCTGACCCTGAGCCCCACACACCGGTCCCGTCAGTTCCCTCCCTCTCCCAGCCCCATCACCTCCCTCCCTCTCCCAGCCTCGTCCATCTGTCCCTGAGCCCCACACACCGGTCCCGTCAGTTCCCTCCCTCTCCCAGCCCCATCACCTCTCTCCCTCTCCCAGCCTTGTCATCTGTCCCTGAGCCCCACACACAGGTCCCGTCAGTTTCCTCCCTCTCCCAGCCCCATCACCTCCCTCCCTCTCCCAGCCTCGTCCATCTGTCCCTGAGCCCCACGCACTGGTCCCGTCAGTTCCCTCCCTCTCCCAGCCCCATCACCTCCCTCCCTCTCCCAGCCTCGTCCATCTGACCCTGAGCCCCACACACCGGTCCCATCAGTTCCCTCCCTCTCCCAGCCCCATCACCTCCCTCCCTCTCCCAGCCTCGTCCACCTGTCCCTGAGCCCCACACACCAGTCCCGTCAGTTCCCTCCCTCTCCCAGCCCCATCACCTCCCTCCCTCTCCCAGCCTCTTCCACCTGTCCCTGAGCCCCACACGCGGGTCCCGTCAGTTCCCTCCCTCTCCCAGCCTCGTCCATCTGACCCTGAGCCCCACACACCGGTCCCATCAGTTCCCTCCCTCTCCCAGCCCCATTACCTCCCTCCCTCTCCCAGCCTCGTCCATCTGACCCTGAGCCCCACACACCGGTCCCGTCAGTTCCCTCCCTCTCCCAGCCCCATCACCTCCCTCCCTCTCCCAGCCTCGTCCACCTGTCCCTGAGCCCCACACACCGGTCCCGTCAGTTCCCTCCCTCTCCCAGCCCCATCACCTCCCTCCCTCTCCCAGCCTCATCCACCTGTCCCTGAGCCCCACACGCGGGTCCCGTCAGTTCCCTCCCTCTCCCAGCCCCATCACCTCCCTCCCTCTCCCAGCCTCGTCCATCTGACCCTGAGCCCCACACACCGGTCCCGTCAGTTCCCTCCCTCTCCCAGCCCCATCACCTCCCTCCCTCTCCCAGCCTCGTCCACCTGTCCCTGAGCCCCACACACCGGTCCCGTCAGTTCCCTCCCTCTCCCAGCCCCATCACCTCCCTCTCTCTCCCAGCCTCATCCACCTGTCCCTGAGCCCCACACACCGGTCCCGTCAGTTCCCTCCCTCTCCCAGCCTCGTCCATCTGACCCTGAGCCCCACACACCGGTCCCGTCAGTTCCCTCCCTCTCCCAGCCCCATCACCTCCCTCCCTCTCCCAGCCTCGTCCATCTGTCCCTGAGCCCCACACACCGGTCCCGTCAGTTTCCTCCCTCTCCCTGCCTCGTCCATCTGACCCTGAGCCCCACACACCGGTCCCATCAGTTCCCTCCCTCTCCCAGCCCCATCACCTCCCTCGCTCTCCCTGCCTCGTCCATCTGACCCTGAGCCCCACACACCAGTCCCGTCAGTTCCCTCCCTCTCCCAGCCCCATCACCTCCCTCCCTCTCCCAGCCTCGTCCATCTGACCCTGAGCCCTACACACCGGTCCCGTCAGTTCCCTCCCTCTCCCAGCCCCATCACCTCCCTCCCTCTCCCAGCCTCGTCCATCTGTCCCTGAGCCCCACACACCGGTCCCATCAGTTTCCTCCGTCTCCCAGCCCCATCACCTCCCTCCCTCTCCCAGCCTCATCCACCTGTCAACCCCACCACAGCCCTGCTCTTTGACTCAGACCCACCAACTGGGCCCACATCATCGTCCCTTCCAGTTGTGCCTCTCCCACTGACGGCCCTGGTCCCACCCGTCACCCATCTGCCCCGACCAAGACCCGCCCACTTCTGCTGGCCCTGCCCACCCACCCACCTCTGTCCTTCAGTGCTGCACACCCGCCGCCCTTGGCCCTGGTGTTCTTCACTGGTGACTGCACACAGGTCCATGTGAATGCAACATGCCCTCTCCCACACTCCTGGCACTGCCCACAGGCACAGGGCTCAGCCAGGAGCGGTCCCAGCGGGCAATGGCCCCCCCCCATCCCTCATTCCCCTCCCACACACCCCACATTTTTATTTCATCTTGTGACAGACGGGACTAAACCGGAAACCACCTTTATTTTTCTATCTGCACCTGAGGCAGGATCTCACACCCTGTTCTCGGTGATCTCGGGGGGCGGCAGAGTTCCCAGACCCTGGTACAGTGGCTGACAGCTGACCGCTGACCACCACTCCATCGGCCTATGCATTTAGATATTGCTATTTTTCTATACACCTCACTTTTCAGAAATTATAACCGCACAATATTAATTATAGTTACTAATAAAATTTGGTTTGCATTTAATGCAGAGACTGAGAACAATGTCCATAAGACAACAAGGCATAGGAGCAGAATTAGGCCATTCAGCCCATCAAGTCTGCTCTGCTGTTCCATCATGGCTGATCCCAGATCCAAAATGCTGGAGGAACTTAGCAGGTCAGGCAGTGTCTATGGAGGGGAAATGTCGACTGTACTCTTTTCCATAGGTGCTGCCTGGCCTGCTGAGTTCCTCCAGCATTTTGTGTGTGTTGAGAACCTTTGACATTTCAGACAGAGAACCTCTCAGCTGGGGTCTGTTGCTGATGTAGTTTTGTTCTGCTGGGGACCAGCAGTCAGGGTGTTGCTCCCAGTGGTGAGGACTGGCTGGGCTGCTGGGGGTGGGTTGCCCGCACTGTCCCGGGACTGCTGCTGGGTCTGAGGCTGGCTGCACGTGAGGACGGTGGAGGTGTGAGACACACACCTGGACACTGACCGCTGAAGCCTCGTGCTGCCCCATCTCCCAGATCAGGGAAAGGGGTGATCCTGACCCCACATGGCTGAAAATGCTCATCAGACTCAAGGCCCAGAAATCCTCCTCAGGAGGTGGGCCCAAGCAAAGTGATGGGAATCTCCTCTTCTGCAGGGTTGGCTCTGAGACAAAACAAGGTGGTAGGGGGGAGGGTAGAGTGTTGGGGAGGAAGAGGGAAAGGGGAGGGGGAAGGGTGGGGAGTGGAATGAGGGGGAATAGACAGGGAGTGGAGTGAGTGGGGGATATGGCATCGGGAGTGGAGACCATGTCCACAAGCAGAATTCGGTAATTTGGCCCATTGTCTGCTATTTGATCGAGCCCCGTTCTCCTGCCTTCTCCCTGTAACCTTTGAACCCTGTACTAATCAAGAATCTATCAAACCCTGTTTTCAATACAATTAGTGGCCTCCTTATCAGGTACACCTGTACACCTCATTAATGCAAATATCTACTCAGCCAATCATCAGGCAGCAACTCAATTGCATAAAAGCATGCAGGCATGGTCAAGAGGCTCAGTTGTTGTTCAGATCAAACATCAGAATGGGGGGGGGGGGAATACAATCGAGGTGACTTTGACCATGGAATAATTGTTGGTGCCAAACAGGGTGGTTTGAGTGTCTCAGAAACTGCTGATCCCTTGGGGATTTCAAACCTAACAACCTATGGAGTTTGCAGAGAATGGAACAAAAAACAAAAAAAAAATTGTGGTGAATTGAACACCAGTTCTGTGGATCAAACACACATGATGAGAGAAGTCAGAAGAGAATCACCAGACTGGTTCACCGGAAGACGACAGCCACTCAAATCACTGCATGTCACAACAGCGATGTGCAGCAGAGCATCCCTGAACGCACAACACGTCAAACCTTGAAGTGGATGGGCTAGCAGCAGCTGACCTCACTGGGTCCACTCCTGTACCCAATAAAGAGCCCACTGAATGTATACCCAATGATAGCTGTCTGTGACAATGAATTCCACAAATACACCACCCTCTGCTAAAGAAATTCCTCCTCATCTCTGCTTTAAATGGACGTCCCTCTATTCTGAGGCTGTGCCCTCCGGTCCCAGACTCTCCCACTCTAGGAAACGTCCTCTGCACATCCCAGTCTATGTAGACCTTTCAATATTCAGTAGCTTTCTATGAGATCACCCCTCATTCTTCTAAACGCCAGCGAGTAAAGGCCCAGAACCATCAAACACTCCTCATATGTTAACCCTTTCATTCTCACGAATGCCCTCTGGACTCTCTCCAACGCCAGCACATCCTTGCTTAGCTAAGGGCCAAAAATTGCTCACAATACTCCAAGAGTAGCCTGATGAATTCGTTATAAAGTCTCAGCATTACATCCTTGCTTTCATATTCTAATTCTCAAAATGAATACTGTCATTGCATTTGCCTTCCTTACCACCGACTCAACCTGCAGGTTAACTTTTAGGGAATCCTGCATGAGGTCTCCCAAGTCCCTTTGCAACTCAGAATTCTGAACTTTCTCTCCAGAGGAAATAGTTTACACTTTTATTTCTTCTACCAAAGTGCATGACCGAATACTTCCGGGCGCTGTGCTCCATCCGCGTCTTCTTTGCACATTCTCCTAAATCTGACCATCTTTCCGCAGGTTCACTGTTTCCTCACACTACCTGTCCCTCCACCCAGGGGTTGGAGGAGAGTAGGGGGGGAGAGTTGCAAGGGGAATAGGCAAGGAGTGGAGGGAAGTGAAGCAGAGACCAGACTGGCTCTGCCATGCCCTGTACACGGATACCCTACCACCTGGACCCACCAGGGTCCCACTGCCCATGGTGGTCTCACACTGGTCTGAGACAACAGCCTGGACCGGTGGTGACCCTGGGGTCTGTGATGATGCAGCAAGACGGTTTCAAAACTGCTACGTCATGTCTGATCTGCACAGCAGCTTGGCTCAGGACAGGAGAGGTGTGGACCCAATGACAAGAGAACAGTCCCACACACACACTGACCCTTACTGGGGGACGGTCCCACACTCACACTGACCCTCACTGGGAGACAGTCCAACAAACACACTGACCCTCACTGGGGGACGGTCCCGCACACACACTGACCCTCACTGGGGGACGGTCCCGCACACACACTGACCCTCACTGGGGGACGGTCCCGCACACACACTGACCCTCACTGGGGGACGGTCCCGCGCACACACTGACCCTCACTGGGGGACGGTCCAGCGCACACACTGACCCTCACTGGGGGACGGTCCCGCGCACACACTGACCCTCACGGGGGGACAGTCACACACACACTGACCCTCACTGGGGGACAGTCCCACACACACACACTGACCCTCACTGGGGGACAGTCCCACACCCACACTGACCCTCACTGGGAGACGGTCCCACACACACTGACCCTCACTGGGGGACGGTCCAACACACACACTGACCCTCACTGGGGGACGGTCCAACACACACACTGACCCTCACTGGGGGACGGTCCCACACACCCACACTGACCCTCACTGGGGGACAGTCACACACACCCACACTGACCCTCACTGGGGGACGGTCCCACACACACACACTGACCCTCACTGGGGACAGTCCCACACACACTGACCCTCACTAGGAGATGGTCCCACACACACACTGACCCTCACTGGGGAACAGTCCCACACACACACTGACCCTCACTGGGGGACGGTCCCACACACACACACTGACCCTCACTGGGGACAGTCCCACACACACTGACCCTCACTAGGAGATGGTCCCACACACACACTGACCCTCACTGGGGAACAGTCCCACACACACACTGACCCTCACTGGGGTACGGTCCCACACACACACACTGACCCTCACTGGGGTCAGTCCCACACACTCTGACCCTCACTGGAGGATGGTCCCACACACACTGACCCTCACTGGGGAATGGTCCCACACACACACTGACCCTCACTGGGGGACGATCACACACACACACACACACACACACACACACACACACACTGACCCTCACTGGGGGACAGTCCCACACACACACTGACCCTCACTGGGGGACGGTCCCACACACACACTGACCCTCACTGGGGAATGGTCCCACACACACACTGACCCACACTGGGGGACGGTCTCACACACACACTGACCCTCACTGGGGAACAGTCCCACACACACACTGACACTCAGTGGAGGACGGTCCCACACACACACTGACCCTCACTGGGGGACGGTCCCACACACACACTGACCCTCACTGGGGAACGGTCCCACACACACACTGACCCTCACTGGGGGACGGTCCCACACACACACTGACCCTCACTGGGGGACGGTCCCACACACACACACTGACCCTCACTGGGGGACGGTCCCACACACACACACACTGACCCTCACTGGGGGACGGTCCCACACACACACACTGACCCTCACTGGGGGACGGTCCCACACACACACACTGACCCTCACTGGGGGACGGTCCCACACACACACACTGACCCTCACTGGGGGACGGTCCCACACACACACTGACCCTCACTGGGGGACAGTCCCACACACTGACCCTCACTGGGGGACGGTCCCACACACACACTGACCCTCACTGGGGGACAGTCCCACACACACACACTGACCCTCACTGGGGGACAGTCCCACACACACAAACTGACCCTCACTGGGGGACGGTCCCACACACACACTGACCCTCACTGGGGAACAGTCCCACACTCACACTGACCCTCACTGGGGGACGGTCCCACACACACACTGACCCTCACTGGGGAACGGTCCCACACACACACTGACCCTCACTGGGACACAGACCCACACACACACACTGACCCTCACTGGGGAACGGTCTCACACACACACTGACCCTCACTGGGGAACAGTCCCACACACACACTGACACTCAGTGGAGGACGGTCCCACACACACACTGACCCTCACTGGGGGACGGTCCCACACACACACTGACCCTCACTGGGGGACAGTCCCACACACACACACTGACCCTCACTGGGGGGACAGTCCCACACCCACACTGACCCTCACTGGGGGACAGTCCCACACACACTGACCCTCACTGGGGGACGGTCCCACACACACTGACCCTCACTGGGAGACGGTCCCACACACACTGACCCTCACTGGGGGACGGTCCAACACACACACTGACCCTCACTGGGGGACGGTCCAACACACACACTGACCCTCACTGGGGGACGGTCCCACACATCCACACTGACCCTCACTGGGGGACAGTCACACACACCCACACTGACCCTCACTGGGGGACGGTCCCACACACACACACTGACCCTCACTGGGGACAGTCCCACACACACTGACCCTCACTAGGAGATGGTCCCACACACACACACTGACCCTCACTGGGGAACAGTCCCACACACACACTGACCCTCACTGGGGAACAGTCCCACACACACACTGACCCTCACTGGGGGACGGTCCCACACACACACTGACCCTCACTGGGGAACGGTCCCACACACACACTGACCCTCACTGGGACACAGACCCACACACACACACTGACCCTCACTGGGGAACGGTCTCACACACACACTGACCCTCACTGGGGAACAGTCCCACACACACACTGACACTCAGTGGAGGACGGTCCCACACACACACTGACCCTCACTGGGGGACGGTCCCACACACACACTGACCCTCACTGGGGGACAGTCCCACACACACACTGACCCTCACTGGGGGACGGTCCCACACACACACACTGACCCTCACTGGGGAACGGTCCCACACACACACTGACCCTCACTGGGGAACGGTCCCACACACACACTGACCCTCACTGGGGGACGGTCCCACACACACACACTGACCCTCACTGGGGAACGGTCCCACACACACACTGACCCTCACTGGGGGACGGTCCCACACACACACACTGACCCTCACTGGGGGACGGTCCCACACCCACACACTGACCCTCACTGGGGGACAGTCCCACACCCACACACTGACCCTCACTGGGGGACAGTCCCACACACACACACTGACCCTCACTGGGGGACAGTCCCACACACACAAACTGACCCTCACTGGGGGACGGTCCCACACACACACTGACCCTCACTGGGGAACGGTCCCACACTCACACTGACCCTCACTGGGGGACGGTCCCACACACACACTGACCCTCACTGGGGAACGGTCCCACACACACACTGACCCTCACTGGGACACAGACCCACACACACACACTGACCCTCACTGGGGAACGGTCCCACACACACACTGACCCTCACTGGGGAACGGTCCCACACACACACACTGTCACTCAGTGGAGGACGGTCCCACACACACACTGACCCTCACTGGAGGACAGTCCCACACACACACTGACTCTCACGGGGGGACGGTCCCACACACACACACACTGACCCTCACTGGGGAACGGTCCCACACACACACTGACCCTCACTGGGGAACGGTCCCACACACACACTGACCCTCACTGGGGAACGGTCCCACACACACACTGACCCTCACTGGGGAACGGTCCCACACACACACACTGACACTCAGTGGAGGACGGTCCCACACACACACTGACCCTCACTGGAGGACAGTCCCACACACACACACTGACTCTCACGGGGGGACGGTCCCACACACACACACTGACCCTCACTGGGGAACGGTCCCACACACACACTGACCCTCACTGAGGAACGGTCCAACACACACACTGACCCTCACTGGGGAACGGTCCCACACACACACACTGACCCTCACTGGGAGACGGTCCCACACACACACTGACCCTCACTCGGGGACAGTCCCAAACACACACTGACCCTCACTGGGGAACGGTCCCACACACACACTGACCCTCACTGGGGAACAGTGTGCTCTATAAACCTCAGAGCTCAACAATCTGGCGCCCCCACAGGCCCAAAGGCCTCATTACAGACAGGCTGACGATTGATGGAACTTAACCCCAATGAACATGAACTGATGCATTAAAGAGTTCCTGTCAGGCTAGGACATCGACCATGCGTGGCAGGGTCAGTGTGTGTGTGTGGGACCGTTCCCCCCGTGAGGGTCAGTGTGTGTGTGGGACTGTCCCCGAGTGAGGGTCAGTGTGTGTGTGTGTGTGTGTGTGTGTGTGTGTGGGACCGTCCCCCAGTGAGGGTCAATGTGAGTGTGTGGGACCGTCCCCCAGTGAGGGTCAGTAATGAGGAGAGACTGGACAGTTCAGTAATGAGGAGAGACTGGACAGTTCAGAAATGAAGGGACTGGACAGGTCAGTAATGAGGAGGGACTGGACAGGTCAGTAATGAGGAGGGACTGGACAGGTCAGTAATGAGGGGGGACTGGACAGGTCAGTAATGAGGAGAGACTGCACGATTCAGTAATGAGAGACTGGACAGTTCAGTAATGAGGAGGGACTGGACAGGTCAGTAATGCGGAGGGACTGGACAGTTCAGTAATGAGGAGGGACTGGACAGGTCAGTAATGCGGAGGGACTGGACAGGTCAGTAATGCGGAGGGACTGGACAGGTCAGTAATGCGGAGGGACTGGACAGGTCAGTAATGAGGAGGGACTGCACAGGTCAGTAATGAGGAGCGTGCACAGGTCAGTAATGAGGAGGGACTGGACAGGTCAGTAATGAGGAGAGACTGCACAGGTCAGTAATGAGGAGGGACTGGACAGTTCAGTAATGAGGAGGGACTGGACAGGTCAGTAATGAGAGGCTGGACAGGTCAGTAATGAGGAGGGACTGGACAGGTCAGTAATGCGGAGGGACTGGACAGGTCAGTAATGAGGAGGGACTGCACAGGTCAGTAATGAGGAGCGTGCACAGGTCAGTAATGAGGAGGGACTGGACAGGTCAGTAATGAGGAGAGACTGGACAGGTCAGTAATGAGGAGGGACTGGACAGGTCAGTAATGAGGAGGGACTGGACAGTTCAGTAATGAGGAGGGACTGGACAGGTCAGTAATGAGAGGCTGGACAGGTCAGTAATGAGGAGGGACTGGACAGGTCAGTAATGAGGAGAGACTGGACAGGTCAGTAATGAGGAGAGACTGGACAGGTCAGTAAAGAGGAGGGACTGGACAGGTCAGTAAAGAGGAGGGACTGGACAGGTCAGTAATGAGAGACTGGACAGGTCAGTAATGAGGAGAGACTGGACAGTCTGTGTCTGGGTGTCTGCCTCAGCCCAAAACATCAACTGTTTACTCTTCTCCACAGGAGCTGCCTGGCCTGCTGTGTTCCTCAGTATTTTGTGTGTGAGGCTGTGTCTGTTCTACTTGGAGTGGTGACTGTTAAGGGGGATGAGGACACAATTGTGGTGTGCATAATTATGAGGGTATAGGTAAAGCAAATTGCAGGAAACATTCTCCCCAAATTAGAGTTAGCAAAAAAGAAGAGGACACGGATTTAGGTTGAAGGGAGAAGAGATGAGGAGGAGGACACATGCAGAACGCACCACCAGAGAGAGCCGAGAGGCAGAGTTACTGACAGTGTTAAGATTAGTCTACATGAATACTTGAATCACCCAAGCATGGAGGGCTTGGACCAGGTGTTGGGTGATAGGATTACTTTGCATGGGTGCCCACAGTTTGGAGTGGTTGAGTTGGCTACAGGAGGTGGGGTGGTGGGGCGGGGGTTGATATATAAATGTTTATTAAATCTAGGAGAAGGAAAACTCTGATATCAGACCTCTGCTGCATTGCGGCTGTACCCACTCATGGGGAAAGCTTTGGGAGTAAACCACATGGGAAAATCTGGAGCTGGAATCCCTAAGATGGTCCTACGTTGAGTTCAATGTTGACTGGTAATTCCCGTGATACTACTGGTACCAAACTGTATCGGTCTCTGCCATTCCTTTGGGTTCATCAGATGTGTGGAGAAGGGGAGCTTGCTACATTGGCAACAGCTTGCTCTCCATATTGTACTGCCCAGGCTTGTGCATCCAGACAGCCAGGATGGCATATCCATGGTCAACTCTGACCGACAGAGAACTCACCGTATTAAAACCAGAGGGCCAGAGATAAGGCAGGTGGTCCCTGCCTTTACCCAGGGTTGGCAAGTCTAGATAGAGCCTTGGAGTCAAGGAGCCACACAGCGTGAAAACTGACCATTCAGTTCAACCCATTCATGTGGAACGCTGTGTCAAACTCTCAGTAGCGTCAGTCTGTAGGACCATTCCCTCATGAGGGTCAATGTGTGGGGATCATCCCACATGAAGGGTCCGTGTGTGAGTGCGTAGGACTGTCACCTAGTGAGGGTCAGTGTGTGTGTGGGACCGTCACCCAGTGAGGGTCAGTGTGTGTGTGGGACTGTCCCTCAGTGAGGGTCAGTGTGTGTGGGACTGTCAACCAGTGAGGGTCAGTGTGTGTGTCAGACTGTACTCCAGTGAGGGTCAGTGCGTGTGAGTGGGACTGTCACCCAGTGAGGGTCAGTGTGTGTGTGTGTGAGTCAGACTGTCACCCAGTGACTGTCAGTGTGTGTGTGGGACCATCCCCCAGTGAGGGTCAGTGTGTGTGGGACCATCCCCCAGTGAGGGTCAGTGTGTGTGTGGGAACGTCTCCCAGTGAGGGTCAGTGTGTGTATGGGACTGTCTCCCAGTGAGGATCCGTGTGTGTGTGGGACCGTCCCCCAGTGAGGGTCCCTGTGTGTGTGGGACCGTCCCCTAGTGAGGGTCAGTGTGTGTGTGGGACCGTCCCCCCAGTGAGGGTCAGTGTGTGTGTGGGACCATCCTCCCAGTGAGGGTCACTGTGTGTGGGACTGTTACCCAGTGAGAGTCAGTGTGTGTGTGTGTGTCAGACTGTCGCCCAGTGAGGGTCAGCGTGTGTGTGGGACTGTCCTCCAGTGAGGGTCAGTGTGTGTGTGTGTGGGACCGTCCCTCAGTGAGGGTCAGTGTGTGTGTGTGGGACCGTCCCTCGGTGAGGGTCAGTGTGTGTGTGGGACTGACCCCAGTGAGGTTTAGTGTGTGTGGAGTTCAACACAAATATCAGCTTTTGTGTCTTGGAAGGGGCCTCTTCCACCAATGTCGCTGGAAGCAGAATTTGAATAATTTTAAAGATGGGGACGGGGTCGGGGAAGCGGTTGTAACAAAGAAGTGGTAGAAGTAGAACTGAAATGTCTGATCAGAAGGACATAAAGCAGAGAGATGACAGACAGATCTGTTCTGGTCATTGGATGGTGGTGGCAATTAGATGGGCTGAGTGGCCTTTTGCTTTCCCCATTTGTCGCTGTGAGTCCCCCCGCCCCCGGTGTAAGGGGTGGTGGGAATGTGTGACACTCCCCCAGAACCCCTGGCCATTTCTGCTCAGGCCAGTGAGTGACCCATGGCCCGGGCCAAGGCACAGCAGCCAGTGTCAGATGACGGCACAGATAATCCGGGTGAGTCCGAGCCGGGGCCAGTGGTTCCCAGGATCCGAGTCTGCGGACAGGATTACTCCTGATCTCCGGGCCGTGAGCAGACTGTCTAATACGATTAGCACAATAACTACTTCATTCCGCCGCAAAACTAAGATGAAAATAAATCATCTTTTGTGGATAAAGATTAGAAAGTTCCCGATGGAACTTCATCTGAAATTTAACCCTTACCCCGATCATCTGTCCCCACACATTGCTACAAACTCCAAGCGTCAGGCTTGAACACCCCCAAACTGACTTCCAAGCGCTAACCTCCAAACCTCCTCCCCCCAGTCACACTGCATCACCGTCTGATCAGGGGTCTCGGCTCGAAACCTCAACTCTTTATTCCCAACCATAGATACTGCCTTGACCTGCTGGGCTCCTCCAGCCCATCGGCGTCCGGTGAGGAGAGACCCCTGCACAGGATCGCGGGGTGGGGGATGCTGAGAGGGTTGTAGACTCACCCAGCTCCATCATCACCACTAGCCCCCCACCATCGAGGGCATCTGCAAAAGATACTGCCTCCAAGAAGCAACATCCATCATGGAGGGTCCACATCATCCAGGACATAGTCGCTTGTCATTACTGTCATCAGAGCCTCAGGAACAGCTCCTGCCATCAGGTTTCTGAACGCTCCATCAACACTACCTCTCTATTTCCTCTCTATTTTGTACTATCTATCTATTCTTTTTGTGATTTACAGTATTTTTATGCATGACACTATACTGTGCAGCAACACATTTCACGATATGTGGGGGGAAGCTTCTTCACTCGGAGTGTGGAACAGGTACATGGATGGTCCCGGTGCAGGTCGATGGGACTAGGCACAGACTAGATGGGCCGAAGATCCTGTTTCTGAGCTGTATTTTGATTCTGATTCCCAATCATCCCCCCTGCGTAGAGCCTGCAGCTTCCAGTCCCTGTCGGTGTGGGGTTTCGGAGCCCTGACCTTTTACCCGCCCCACAGGTACTGGGATCAAACTCCCCCCAACACCTTGCGACGGTTCTGTTCTAAAAAAATAGCGAGAAAGAGGAACAGTGAGGGCCTGAGTGGTGGGAAGGGATGGGTCAGACCAGGTCTTTATTGCTTGGAACGTAGGAGGATGGGAGGTGACGTTGTGGAGGTGTTTAAAATCATCAGAACTATAGGTTTGATTTTGAGAAATTCTGCAGATGCTGGAAACATACAAAAGGCTGGAGAAACTCAGTGGGTCAGGCAGCATCTATGGAAATGAATCAACAACTAAGACCCTCTTCAGTACTGGAAAGGAAGGGAGGAGACGACAGAATAAATTGGTCAGGGAAGGAGAAGGCGGCCGGTTGGCAGGGGAAGGATAAGGGGCTGGAGATGGGGAGGAGGGTGGGCCATGGGACAAAGGGAAAGAGGAGGAGAGCTACGGGAGGTGATAGGCGGGAGAGAAGAAGGAAGAGACCAGAGTGGGGAATAGAGGAAGTGCGGTGACTTTTTTTTTAGCGGATAGGGAAACCGATATTCATGCCATCAGGTTGGAGGCTAACCAGACGGAATACAAGGTGTTGCTCCTCCACCCTGAGGGTGGCCTCGTCTTGGCACAAGAGGAGTCTCTGGACCGACATGTCAGAATGAGATTTGGCATGTTTGGCCACTGGGAAGTTCCGCTTTCGGCAGATGGAGCAGATGAGTTCGACGAAGAGGTTCTAACCCTTCCCTTCCACATAACCCCCCATGTCTCTATCATCCAAGTTAATCTTAGATCAATCATCACATTATAAGAAAGGGTTAATTGAGGATATACTGTTTTGGGAGTCTTCAGGCAAAAGTACTCAAAATAACACAATATTATTTAAAGCTCAGATAAAACAGAGAAATGACGTGTGGTTAACTCTGGGAGATGGGGAGTTAGGTCAGGTGTGACAGAGTGGCTCAGAGTGCCACACGGTCAACGTGGAATCTGTATTCCCCTCCCAGGCATGAGGGGTCAGCTGGTGAAGCGGTCCGCCCTGGCTGAGCCGACGGGGATAAGATGAAAAGATTTGGAACGTCGAACTTGAGGCCTGAGAGAATCACACCCTTAGGCCAAAGAGAAGGATGCGTTAGTTAGAAAATAACACAGAATCCGGAGTGGGTGAGTAAGAAATTGGACAACAGTTTGTATCACAGAGTCATAGAACACTACAGCACAGAGGAGGCTCTTCGGCCCATCTAGATGGTGCTGAACTGTTATTCTGCACCTGGACAACAACCCTTCAAATGCCTCCCATCCATGTAATTAACCAAACTTCCCTCAAATGTTGAAATCGAACGCGCATCTTGTTCACACTCGCACCACCCTGAGTGAAGTTCGTGAAAACATCTTCAGAAATGTGAGAAGAGAAAGGGGAACGAAAACTAACCCGAGTCCCATTTGGTCTGGGGAAATGGCAGAGAAATTGAACAAACATTTTCGTCTGTCTTGATCAATGATGGAAAACCTTGGGGAACTACAGGCAGGTACAGAACAGGAAGAGAGTACCGTCATAAATAACATAGAACAGTACAGCACAGTACAGGCCCTTCGGCCCACAATGTTGTGCCGACCCTTAAATCCTGCCTCCCATATAACTTGCATAACCTGTCTAGTAGTCTCCTGAGTAAGTTAAGGGCGGTGCGGTAGTGTAACCGGCGATGGGGGTGCAGTTCCCGCCGCTGTCTGTGAGTTCTCCGGTTGATTCCCACATTCCAAGTACCTACGGGCTCGGGTTGGGAGTTGGAGACATTCCGTGTTGGTACCGGAAGCACGGCAACACTTGCGCATCCTCCAGCAAACAAGGCATTTCACGGTATGTTTTGCTCTACACGCGACAAATAAAACTAAACTTAATCTCAGATCAAGCCCCCACTCCCCCCCCACCCAAGGAAGTAGACCATTGTGGTAGTGGGAGAGCAGCAATGGTCGGCTCCTCGGGCTCGGGGAGTTGGACCGGGAGAACATCACTGGAGAAGCCTGGAGTCTCAGAAATGCAGAAGAGATGATTTCCCAGAATGCTAATGGAACTAGTCCCATATTTAACTCTCTTTCTGTGCTGGTTATATTTAAATATTCCTCATTGCAACTCTTAGTGATTTTTATGCAGTACGGCGTACTACTGTCGCCAGACAATAAATATCTCATCTGTCAGTTATAATAAACCTGAATCTGAGGGTAGGTGCGGGAGAGATCTTCCTCCTGTCGTCTGCCCGGGACTCAGCTCCCTGTCCCAACATAAGGGTCTCCATTAGGACTGACAGGAGAAATAATCTGTTCTTCAGCAGGTGAGAGTCCTGGGAATTTTCTCCCCAGGAGGGCTGTGGTGGTTGTCATCACATAGATACAATAAGTTCTTAGATGGTTGGATACAAAATGATGAGGGGTACGGATAGGGTAAACAGAGTAAATAATGGAGGGGTACAGATAGTGTAAACAGAGTAAATAATGAGGGGTACAGATAGGGTAAAGAGTAAATAATGGGGGTACAGATAGGGTAAACAGAGTAAATAATGGGGGTACAGATAGGGTAAACAGAATAAATAATGGGGGTATGGTTAGGGCAAACAGAGTAAATGACAAGGGGTACAAGTCGAATAAACAGAGTAAATGATGAGGGGTACAGATAGGGTAAACGGAGTATATAATGGGGGGATATTGTTAGGTTAAACAGAGTAAATGACAAGGGGTATAAGTGGAATAAACAGAGTAAATGATGGGGGGGGGTACAGATAGGGTAAACACCTGCACGCTCTTTCCACTGAGGTTGGGTGAAATTAGAACCGGAAGTCATGGGTTAAGGGTGAAAGGTGAACTGTTTAAGGGGTACCTGGGGGGGCGGGGGAAGCTTTTCACCCAAAGGGTGGTGAGCGTGTGCAATGAGCCGCCAGCTGAAGTGGTTACGTGTTTGATTACAACATTTAAGAGTAGTTTGGAGAAGTACACGGATGGGAGTGGTATGAGGGCTAAATCCAGCTGAGGGCCGGTGGGGCTCGGCAGAATATTAGCATGGCTCGAACGAGGTAGGCCGAAGGGTGTGCTTTTATGTATTGGGATGGTTTCCTGGAAGAGTATATTGAGAAACCAACCGAAGAATAAGCTGTTCTAGATTTGGGAGTTCGTACCTCCGCTGGCCTGCAGGTCACCCACCTCCCCCCCCCCCGTCCCCCCCGGATCAGGGTCACGTGAAGCCACGGGAGCAGGTGGGGGATGGTCGTATGGGCAACTGGTCATTTCACAAGTCCTGGTTATGTGACCACTGACGCCAGGCAGACAATCTCTGAAGAGTATTGATAATGGTTGGGGTCACCCGTCTTGTAAAGACTCTGCCCAGAAGGCAACGGCAAACTACTTCTGTACAAAAAGTTGCCAATAATAATTATGATTGCTTACGTGAACGACACGACACATGATAATAATGAGTGTATGCTGGAGCAGGGACTCGGAGGGTCCGGAGTTCGGGTCACTGGCGAGTCCTGGCTCGGTACGGAAGGCAGATAAGAAGTCCGGAATTCGAGCTCCACTGACCGGAGCCCCCAGTCTGCTGGGGATGATAACGGCCTAAATGTCTGTGAATCCACGGGTCAGCTGGAGGCTGAAGACGGCCTGTCCTGGGATTAAAAGATTGCCTTTGTGCGTGAGTGGGCGGTAGGGGGGAAGGGGCTCGTGATCTTTCTGCTAAACACGAAGGCCACGCTATTGTTGGCGCGGGAATGTGCGACCGCAGTTGCGGGCCGCCCCAGCATATCCTTTGATTGTGTTGGTTGTTAACGCAAACGGCACATTTCAGTGTACACGTGGTAAATAATTCCGAATCGGAATCGGATTACTCGACGACCTCACAGTAAAGGATCCATAGAAACCATAGAAACTACAGCACAGAAACAGGCCTTTTGGCCTTTCCCAGAGGAAAAGGCGATCGTGGGTCTTGAGGGCGAAGAGCGGGATCGGAGCTGCTGAAGGAAGTTACATTTGTGGAGGCGGGGGATCGAGAGAGGCAGGTAAGAAAGAATGCCCCCACACCCTCCTCGAGGACGGTGACTCCCCCTTCCATTGCTGGAGGAATGAGGGATCTTACTGAAACGGGATCCGGGAGGGTGCTGAGACAGGGAATACTGAGTGGATGTTTTCCCATGGCGGGGGAGGGGGCGGGGGCAGATTCTGGAACTTTAGGACAGAGGAGGAATTTCTTCTCTCTGCGATTGGTGAATCTGCAGCTCCGTCTCCCAAAGAGCCACGGAGGTGAAGTTAGAGTGCGGCCAAGGTGGGGGCTAATGGATACCGAACGACAGGCGAACGGAGCCAGGGCGGCGGGCACAGCGCAGCAGGATGGGTGGAGGCAAAAAATCCCAGTTGAAAGTTAGAACCAGACTGAAGGGCCGAATGTCTTATTTCTGTTTCTCATGTCCAGGTTCCTATTTGCGCAAGACAAGTGCGAGCGCCTCTATCCCAATGCACGGCTCAGAAGATGCCGAAATAACAAACATGAAAATTCACCTTAAATCTTGAAAGGCTGGTCAGTCCCAGGCGTGACTCCGGGTCAAGCCCCGTGTCTAGACTGAGAGTCGGGAATCTGAGGTTGTGGACTGAGCCACGGGACGTTTACCGGAGAAACTTTCCTCTCTGCTGCTGCCACTGAGTAGGAGGTACAGGAGCCTCAGGTCCCACACCACCAGGTTCAGGAACAGTTATCACTCCTCAAACATCAGGTCCCACACCACCAGGTTCAGGAACAGTTATCACCCCTCAACCGTCAGGATCCACACCACCAGGTTCAGGAACAGTTATCACCACTCAACCATCAGGACCCACACCACCAGGTTCAGGAACAGTTATCACCCCTCAACCATTAGGTCCCACACCACCAGGTTCAGGAACAGTTATCACCCCTCAACCATCAGATCCCACACCACCAGGTTCAGGAACAGTTATCACCCCTCAACCATCAGGTCCCACACCACCAGGTTCAGGAACAGTTATCACCCCTCAACCATCAGATCCCACACCACCAGGTTCAGGAACAGTTATCACCACTCAACCATCAGGTCCCACACCACCAGGTTCAGGAACAGTTATCACCCCTCAACCATCAGGTCCCACACCACCAGGTTCAGGAACAGTTATCACCCCTCAACCATCAGATCCCACACCACCAGGTTCAGGAACAGTTATCACTCCTCAACCACCAGGTCCCACACCACCAGGTTCAGGGACAGTTATCACCCCTCAACCATCAGGTTCCACACCACCAGGTTCAGGAACAGTTATCACCCCTCAACCGTCAGGATCCACACCACCAGGTTCAGGAACAGTTATCACCACTCAACCATCAGGTCCCACACCACCAGGTTCAGGAACAGTTATCACCCCTCAACCATCAGGTCCCACACCACCAGGTTCAGGGACAATTATTACCCCTCAACCATCAGGTCCCACACCACCAGGTTCAGGAACAGTTATTACCCCTCAACCATCAGGTCCCACACCACCAGGTTCAGGGACAGTTATCACCCCTCAATCATCAGGTCCCACACCACCAGGTTCAGGAACAGTTATCACCCCTCAACGATCAGGTCCCACACCACCAGGTTCAGGAACAGTTTTCACTCGTCAACCATCAGGTCCCACACCACCAGGTTCAGAAACAGTTATTACCCCTCAACCATCAGGCTCCTGAACCAGTGGGGATAACTTCACTCACCTCAACTCTGAATTGGCTGCCCTTTCCACAACCTGTGGGCTCACTTTCAACGACTCTGCAACTCGTGTTCTCAGTGTTTATTTATTTATTCATTTACTTGTGTTTTTTTTGCGTTTTGCACATTGGTTGTTTGTCGGTTTTCGTATGTAGTCTTGCTTTCCACCGGTCTATCTTTTCTTCATCGATTCTATTGTATTTCTTTGTTCTACTGCGAATGCCTGCAAGAGAATTCATCTCAGAGGAGTATTAAGTGACATTTACATACTTTGATAACAAATTTACTTTAAACTTTGACACAGTTGCTGTTCGTTCAGAAGCAGAGGAGGTTGATAACATTGACGGTGGGAAGGACTGGTGAGAAGCCGGTGGGACAGGGATTGGCCCTTCGGCGCGCGATATCGCTGCAAAACTCGATGCTAAATTAAGCCCCTCTTCCGACACATGACCCATATCCCTCCATTCCCCGCACTTTCATGTGACAACCTAAAAGCCTCTTAATCAAACTGCATCACCGCATTGTGCAGAAACCGCGCTGCAGCCGACAGGAAGACTACAACGGGTGGTCATAACTGCCCAAAGCATCAGCGGCATCGGCCTCCCTGCCAGCAAGGGCATGCACTGTCCCA
This sequence comes from Mobula birostris, assembly GCF_030028105.1. Lineage (NCBI taxonomy): Eukaryota > Metazoa > Chordata > Chondrichthyes > Myliobatiformes > Myliobatidae > Mobula > Mobula birostris. The sequence goes on along the minus strand of NC_092393.1, from coordinate 62,153,452 downwards.
GCCGCCCTGCTCATTGACTGTCCCACTCCCAGCAGGGAGGAGGCTACGTAGCCGGGACCACCAGACTCAGAATCAGTTCCTTTCCCCAAGCAGTAAGGCTGATCAACACCCCCACCCACTAGCTCCACCACCACTTTATTATTTCCAGTCAGTCACCTTGTGTACAGCCTAACAAAACTTTATGGACAGACACCCAATCTCTCTGTATACCAGCTATTTATATTTATTGTTTTTATCATTGTGTTCTTTACCTTACTGTGCGTTTTTTTTTGTGTTGCATGGGACCCAGAATAACAATTATTTCGTTCTCCTTCACACTGTGTACTGGAAATGAAATTAACAATCTTATGATGCTCTTGAGAAACGTCCCTATCAAATGCCTCCACCACCGTTCCTAGCAACACGTTGCAGACACCCGCCGCTCTCTGAGTAAAATAAACTGCCCCACGCATCTCCGCTTAAACACGAGCCTCCTGACAGCGGGATCTTGAGAGAGGGACCGCGGCACAAAGAACAAGGTCGAAGGGGGCGAGCGCAGCAGTGGGAGAAACAGCCAGTACGGGCTCGATGGGCCCAATGGCTTCCTCCTGTGCAGTGGGATGTTTTGCGAGAACACTGCGCATTGTGTAACGTGTTGACAGACAGTCCCGCTGCAGGGCGCCGGCGAGCGAGGCTCCACACTGTTCGGCTGGGCCCGGTTGTGGGAGTTCCGCTCCTGGCTGGTCACAGTCAAGGTGTGGACGCAGACAAAGGCACCCTTCAATACGGGGCGCATGTCGGGACCCCAGACTCAGCGCTCCTGGGGCCGCTTTGCAATTCACTCTGACAGGCCGCTGTGCTCGGGGCTGTCGGGAGGGATGGGCAGGGCCTGAAGTCTCTGGGAAACTGCTCTGTCTGGGAAAGCGCCGTAGCTCGGAGCGCAGGGAGAGGGTAATTGACGAAAAACACCGAGAGAAAAGGGTGGAATGAGGGAAACACAGAGGCCGCAGACACCGCGACCCGGAGCAACCAGTCTAGCCGTTGGAGGGTGTCGGCGGGTCGAGCAACATCTGAGAGGGCGCACTAAGTATTGGCTAACCTGCTGTTTCCACAGATACTGCCCGATCCGGTGAGTCCCTCCAGCGGTTAGTAACCGGGCGGGATCGGGGCTTCCCACCGAACTGGGGGCCGGGCTCTCGCAGGCCCCAGGAGCGGGGATATTGGCTGCATCCACGGAATCAACGAATTCGCCCAGCAAGGATCGGCGGGGGGTGGGCTGGAGAGAAGGGGAGAGCTGGGTGACTGGTTATTTGTGTCTACCACCCCCGCCCTTACCACAAAACACCACGGGCACTCGGAGTTAAACCGAGGGCGCTTCGTACACCATCCGCTGAAGTTCTGCGGCACCCACAATAACATACTCCAGTGTCCCCGATCTATCCCGGCTGGGAAACCATTGTCCCGGCACTCACCTTCTCAACCCCTAAACAACCTTACCTTGCATTGAGACCACGCCGCCATTCAGGTAAACGCCAATGGACCCAGCCAAGGAGGAGGATTTGATAGAGGTGTGCAAGATGATAGACACGTTAGGGGCATTTAAGAAACTCTTGGGCATATGGATGATAGTAAAATGGAGGGCTTTTTGGAAGAGCAGGGGTTAGACTGATGTTGGAGAAGTTTAAATGTCGACACAACCTGGTGGGCCGAAGCGCCACGCCACGTGTCAATCCCATGGTTTGCGAGGTGCTGGGTAACCCCGGTGAGTATTTGCGGTACATTTTGCAGACCTTGCACAACCCGGCTACTCCAACCGCACATTTCACACCCGTGACCATGGCCGCTGGCGGATGGGGCACCGTCCTGGATGGTGTCCCAGCTTGTGGGAGTCGTCACGTCACTCATCCAGGCCGGCGGGAAATGTTCGGGCACACTCCTGACTCGTGCCTTGCACATGGCGAAAGGGATTGGAGACCCAGGAGCGCCTCACCCCCAGCGGAATCACCAGCCTCGGCCCAGGCTGACCCGGCCGAGTTCCCGGCGAACGGTCATTCTCAGTATGGTATAGTGGGGGACCCCGCCTCTGTAATTGCCAGTATGGTACAGTGGGGACCCCGCCACCGTAATTCCCAGTATGGTACAGTGGGGACCCCGCCACTGTAATTCCCAGTATGGTACAGTGGGGACCCAGCCACTGTAATTCCCAGTATGGTATAGTGGGGACCCCGCCTCTGTAATTGTCGTTGTAAGTGAAAAGTATACCAGTATAGCGCAGACAGAAACAGGCCCTTCGTTCTATCTAGTTCGTCCTGTTATTCTGCCTAGTCCCGTCAACCCATACCTGGACCTTAGCTCTCCCACCCATGTACTTATCCAAATTTCTCTTAAATGTTGAAATCTAATCTACTTCTACCACTTCCGCTTGCAACGCGTTCCATCCTCTCACTATTCTCAGTGAAGAATCTCCCCCTGCCTCAGATTCCCCTTAAATATTTCACCTTTCTCCCTTAACCTATGACCTCTACTTCGAGTCTCCCCAGTCTCAATGGTAAAAGCCTTGCTTGCACATACCACACCTACACTCCTCAGAATGGTGGATACCAGATCGCGTGGTGAGACTTCTGGTGGCCTGGTCTGAACGTGGTCCAGGTCTTGCTTCCCGCGGGCTCGGCTGCTGAAGTTACTGAACTGTGCTGACCAGAATTGAATACTTAGATTTTTTTTTCGGTAAACATCCCCAACTTCGGACCTTCTGCCGGAAGGGAGATCATTTGTGAAGCCGATGGCCGTGGCCTGGACACTGCCCCGAGGAACTCCCGCAAGGATGTCTTCGGGTTGGGGTCGACTCATTTCAAAACACCCCCACTGTGGGTGGTTTTATCCCGTCCAAAAGACCATCAGACAATGGGCCATTCAGCCCATCCGGTCTGCTGCAGCACCCCACCGTGGCTGATCCATGGTCCCTCTCAGCCCCATCCTGCCTCTTCCCCGTAACCTTTGATGTCCTGACTAATCAAGAACCTATCAACCTCCACTTTAAATACACTCCACGACTTGGCCCTCTAGTCCGTGACAACGAATTCCACAGATTCTCTGTCCCTTTGCTAAAGAAATTCCTCGTCTCTGTTCTAAAGAGACGTCTTTATATTCTGAGACTGTGCTCTCCAGTCCTAGACTCCCCCACTGTAGGAAACATCCTCACCACATCCACTCTATCTGTGTCCTCCGGTCCGAGACTCCCCCACTATAGGAAACATCCTTACCACATCCACTCTATCTGTGCCCTCTGGTCCGAGACTCCCCCACTGCAGGAAACATCCTCTCCACATCCACTCTATCGAGGCCTTTCAATATTCGATAGGTTTCAATGAGATCCTCCTCCCTCATTCTTCTAAACTCCAACGAGTACAGACCCCGAGTCATCAAACGCCCCCCTTACCGGAGCGTCTTCCCTTTGAAACTCATTGTCCCGATGACACGGAAAACAGGGATAAATGGCGAGGAAGTCGCTGGAGATGTGCGAAGAGAATGAAGCTCCTCGGCGAAGTGGGCGTCCCCGCGCTGGGAGAACCGAGCAAACACGCGGGAGGCGCGGGGAATAAAGCACTCGTTCCGTCAGTGCGGAGTACAGAAGTGTCTTTCCAGTGGAGGCAGATGCCCCGTGAAGCGAGACTGTTCAAAAGTGAATTCATTATCAAAGTCCATATATGTCACCATGTGCAACCCTGAGATTCATTTTCTTGCGGGAATTCACAGTAAGTATCACGAAACACAACAGAACCAAGGGAAAACCTCACGTGACGAAGATGGACGAATTGGGAGAGTGCAAAAGACAAGACTGTGCAAATACAAGAAATAATAACAAACAAATAAACAATAAACAACGGGAGCACGAGACCTGGAGATAATTACCGACAACATGTGGTTGTCTCTCTGTGGTTCCCGCCAAGTTCCAAAACGTGAACCCCGTTCCCCTGGACCCGGACCCCGGCCCCGACCCCGGGTGTCCGGTAGCTGTACTGTATACTCATGCTCCACACACCGTCTCAGCACCCGCACCAGGCCCAAGGGTCACGGCACCAGTTAGTTACTGTCACCGTGAGACGCTCCAGGGTGAGAGTGCCAGATTTAACCCAGACACGTCCTCCGGGGCAGCGTATAAATAGACAGGGAACGAAATCGGAAATCTCATTAAGTGTTAGCGTTTCCAAAACTCACCAGGCGCTGCAAGTCACTAATCCGGGGCTACCCATCCAGAGCGAGACAGGAGCGGTACCAGAGAGCGGGAGAGCAGCGGGGCGCCGGCAGAGGGGAAGCGTACAGGATTGATGACAGATAGGTCGCTCCCCTGACCATTCATCGCCTCCAGCTGCCACAGCCATGTACCGCATCTCCGCACCGAGCCTCCTTCTCTCGCTGCTCCTCCCGATCTGCGTGGACAACGTGCCGGTGTCTCGGATCAAATACTCCCACGCCGGGATCTGCCCGAACGAGATGAGCCCCAGCCTCTGGGTGGACGCGCAGAGCACTTGCTCCCGGGAGTGTGAGGCGGACCAGGTAACGGCCGCCCCGACTGCATCCTCACAGCCCCGCGCCACTCGCCCGACCCCTCGCTCCCCACCCGATATTCCCAGCTGCCGGGGTCCGTCCGGAGTCTGACAGCGGGGAATATCCGAAAGTTTGGGAATGTTCCTTCGCTCGCTCCCGTCCCGGTTCTCGGGACGCTACACCGCTCGGGCTCCTGCTTTGGGATGATTTAGGATTTGAGGAGTGCCAAATGTCGTTCGCCGACCGCGCCACCTCTCCCGATTAGTCTATTAAAAATAATTGAACAGCTGCGCTTTATCCAGGTGTTTGAATCAGTCTGGGTACTGACCAAAATCTCCGGGCGGCGAGACCCCGGCCGTTCCGTGTCCGCGCCAGTTCCCTTTCCACCGGTGCAAGCTGGTAACGGGTCGGGAGACACGCATTAGGCGGGACGGGAGGTTTTATTTAGGCAAGAGAGGACCCGCTAAGGCAGCGCGGGGCTTCCAATTCCACCGTCCCCAGAAACCTCCTTCCAGCGCAGGACGGCTCGCCGGCGGACACCACAATTCGCCCGGCTCCCGCACGTTAATCTGTCAATGGAGCGATCGTTAAAGCCGTTGTGTGCTGCGTTAACCGGATACAAATACCGCCGGAGGAACAAAGGGGCTTTGGGCTTCGGGCTAGCGGCCCCAGCCAGTGAACGGGGGAAGGGGCAGAGGAGTGAGGGTGAGGGGGAGGGGAACGGGTCGCCGACGGGCTCGCAGCTGAGGTGGAGAGTAAAAGTGGGAGTGGGGGGGGGCGGGACGCAGAGGACATTGTGAGGCGCTAAGATTAGAGTGCGGAGGGAGACGGTGAGGGAGGGTGCCTACACCCTCTGTAACTCAGTCCTGGGGGAGCCACGGAGTCGGACCACAGTTTCCAAAGAGAACCCGGTTTTCGCGGCCGCCGTTGTGTCAGGGGGAGAGAGCGAGAGAGACCCGACTGAAGACGGGAGCCCGATAAATCCATCGGACGGGCTTCTCCTGGGGCGGTGGGGCTGGTTGCGTGTACCCGCACATCCATAACCAGATACTTATGGTGGTGGGTGACTGTCCCCGGCGGAGGCACGGGTCAGGGAGAGCCTGAAACAGGGAAATCGGGCACGGGAGGAATCCGCGTCCCCACTCGCGCCGGCTCTCCGGATGGGGACAGGGAAGCTTCAGTACTGTATTCCCCCAACCCTAAACTAACCTGGGGGGAGGGGGGCTCCGGCGCGGGGCGAGAGGGCACAACAGGAACTCCCTGATGGGATTAAACGGCGGGTGGGCTCAGCCGGTTTCACCCAGAACAATATGTCATGCACTGGATGGACTGAACAATCTCCTCCTGTGCCCTCAGACGCTCTCCCTCACACCCCACCCGTGTCTGAGAAATCCTTCTCCGCCCCCCCCAACCCCCGCCATTTATGTAGGATCTGTCACGGGAAGGGCTAAACCACCTTTCGCCTTGGCTCAGTGTAGTGCGGAGGGAGCGCCCCTCGGCGGGAGGGAGCGCCGCAGAGCGTGCGGAGGGAGCTCCCAAACCCCGGCTGATGAGGGGGTGGTCGTGTCGTCCCAACACCACCCACAGGCCTGCCCTGCTGTGCGCGGTCCCGCCAACCTCTGCTCTTTTGCCTTTCCGCAGGACTGCGAGACCTTCGAGAAGTGCTGCCCCGAACGTGTGCGGCTCCCGGAGCTGCGTGGCGGCCCGCTACATGGCGCTGAAGGGCCGGAAGGGTCCGATGGGCATGCCGCGGGGCGCCAGCTGCGACCGCTTCATGTGCGCCCAGCAGGGGTCCGAGTGCGACATCTGGGACGGGCAGCCGGTGTGCAAGTGCCGGGATCGCTGCGAGAAGGAGCCGCACTTCACCTGCGCCTCGGACGGCCTCACCTACTACAACAAGTGCTACATGGACGCGGAGGCGTGCACCAAGGGTATCACCCTGACCGTGGTCACCTGCACCCACCGCTTCGGCAGCCTCAGCACCAGCGCGCCGTCGCCGCTCCCGCACACCACCCCGCGCCCCACCCCGGCGAGCGCGCTCACCACGGCACAGGGCGTACTCGCGCCCGCGCTCCTCTCCACGCCCGTGCCCCAGTCCATCTACGTGGGCGGCACCGCCAGCTTCCTGTGCGACGTCAGCGGGCGCCCGCGGCCCGACATCACGTGGGAGCGGCGGCTCGAGGGCGGGCCCCACGTGGTTCTGCGACCCAATCACGTGCGCGGCAACATGGTGGTGACCAACATCGGCCAGCTGGTCATCTACAACGCGCAGCTGCAGGACGCGGGCACCTACACGTGCACGGCGCGCAACGCCGGCGGCGCCGTGAGCGCGCACTTCCCCTTCTCAGTCATCCGGCGCGAGGCGCTGGTGCCCGACGGCGGCAGCACCAACAGCAGCGGCGGGGGAGGCGGGGGCACGGGAGCGGGCGGCGGGGGCGCGCTCCCCGCCCGCGAGTGCCTGCGGCGGCCCGACCGCCAGCCCTGCGGTCCCGGGAACGCGCAGCACGTCCGCTGGTTCTATGATGCCAAGAAGAACAACTGCTTCACTTTCACCGCCTGCGGGGCTGGGAACGGGAGCAGGAACGTCAACGGGGACCGGGGCGGGGGGACCGGGACCGGGAGCGGGGACGGGGAGGGCGGCCTCGGCCACTTCGGCAGCTACGAGGCGTGCATGGGGAGCTGCATGGACGAGCCGGTGAACATCTGTAGCCTGCCGGCGCTGCAGGGCAGCTGCAAGGTGTGGGAGCCCCGCTGGGCGTACAGCAGCGTCCACCGGCAGTGCCAGTCGTTCATTTACGGCGGCTGTGGCGGCAACGAGAACAACTTCGAGAGCCGGGAGACGTGCGAGGAGATCTGCCCGTACCCCCGGAACCAGCACTGTAAGCCCTGCAAGCCTCGCTTCAAGATCGTCACCAGCTACTGCAAGAGCGACTACGTGATCGTGGGGCGCGTGACCGAGCTGGCCGAGGAGACCGACTCCGGCCGCGCGCTCTTCACCGTCGACCGGGTGCTGAAGGACGAAAAGATGGGGCTGCAGTTCTTTGGCAGCGAGGTGCTGGAGATCACGCTGCTGAACATGGACTGGAACTGCCCCTGCCCCAACATGACCAGCGAGGACGGGCCGCTCATTGTCATGGGCGACGTGCTCAATGGTATGGCCACCCTACAGCCACACAGCTTCGTCCGGCCCCTCAGCGACAAGCGCATCAAGAAGCTGGCCGAAGTCAAGGAGAAGAAGACGTGTGACCTGCTGAGGGAGCTGACCGGCCTGCAGTAGCCCGGCACCGCTCCCCAGGCAGCTGAGGTTGGCGGCTGGGCAGTTGGCTAGGATTGGTCCTAAAGCAGCACTGGCCCAGTTGCGATCAATGGCTCAGTCCAGGTCAATGGTCCAGTCCCACCCACTCAGTGGTACGATTTGAGTCACTGGTACAGTCCCAGTTAGTAGTCCATTCTGGGTCAGTGATCCAGTCCAGCTTAGTGGTCAGTCCCTGTCAGTAGTCTAATCTGTGGTCTGGTTCAGCCCTCATCAATGTTCTGGTCCAGGTAAACGGACTAGTTGAAGTCAACAGTCCAGTCCAGGTCTTTTGTCCATTCCTTGTCGGTGTTATGGTCCAGGTAAACGGACTAGTTGAATTCAATGGTCACTTGTCCGGTTTTGATTAATTGAGCAATTTTAGCCGATGGGTGGTGCTGTTTACTAGACCACTACTAGTGAATACTGGTCACTGAGCCAATTCTGTTTAATGTGGTTAAATAGAATTGGCATGGTGTGGTTAATGGATTGATATTGGCCAAAGAGCTGGTTCTGGTCAACGGTTTATTTTAGGACAATGCATTGGTTCTGGCCAAAGTTGTAATTCATGGTATATAGGTACACTTTTATGGGCAACTATTGGTTAATTGACAAGTTTTTATCAATAGACCGGTTCAGTCTTTGAACCAGTACTGGTCAATCACCCACTTCAGCTTCATGGATCAGTTATGGTTCATGGAGCAATTCAGGCTCTCGGTGCGAGTGGGGGTGCGGTTAGTTGTAGTCTGGGTCTGTTACTGGATCAGTTTTGGTCTGTGGGAGAATCTGGTCAGTGCATTGATCTGGTTGATGGGCCGGTATTGGTCAATGAGTTGGAACTAACAATTGGTTGCTTTATCAGCCAATTCTGGTCAATGAGCTTGTTGCTGGTAAATGGCTTGTTGTGGTTGGTGGGACAAATCTGGTTATTGGAATGGTTCTAGTCAAGGCCCTGTGTTCCAGATCTAGTCAACATGCTGATTCTCTGCAAGGGCTCTGCTAAGCAATAGGCCAGTACTGGTTAGTGGGTTATTCCTGGTCAACTGCTGTTAATTAATTATCTAGTTATGGTGTTTGGGTACAAATGGACTATAAACCATTCTGGTTAATTGATCTTCCTGATCAAATGGTAGGTTCTGATAAGTTTCCACATAGGACGATGGGACGATAGGTTAATCAGTCCATTTGTTGGCCAGTTCCGCTCAGTGGTCACTATTTGTCTAATTGATGGGTTTGTTCTGGTCAGTGAACTGGTTTTGATTAGTTCAGTGGTCCTAGTGAACATCTTGTTCTGGTTAAGGGATTACTTTTGTTCTAAGTCGGGGGTTCCTAACCTTGCTTGATGGTATTGGTCCATGCCATAAAAAAGGTTGGGAACTATGGTCTAAGACTAAATGATGGTATTGGTCAGTGAGCCATTGTGGACAATGGCCAGTGCTGGTGAATGGGTAACTGTTGGTGATTTGGCCAATCCCTGGTCAATAGGCAACAGGTTAATTGACTGGTTCTGGTCAAGAGGCCAATTCTCATTATTGGGATAGTGCTAGTTAAAGTTTCAAGTAAATTTAGAATCAAAGTACTTTGATATTTGAAGTCAATTAATGGGCTGGTAATGGTTAATGGTAAATGAGTGGTTTTGCTTTCAGAGTTAATGGACCAGTTCCGGTCAAGAGGCCACATCTAGTTAATTGATTGTTCTGGTTAGTGGTGTTATGGATAATGGGATCTGGTTGTGGTCAGTGGGCCATTTGTGGTCAACACGCTGGATACGTCCAACTGACCGATTCTAATTCCAGATAAATGACTAATTCTAATTCAGATGCTGGTTCAAGTTAATGAACAAGTTCTTGATAATGAGTGGAGCTAGCATGTTAACCAGTCTCCATGCTTGAACGAGGCCCTTGCTCGTTATCTTGTAAAAGCATGGGGACTGATTAATGCGTGCTTCTGGTTTCTAGACCAGTTCTAGTGGATGGGCCAGTCTTGGTCAATGGGCCAATCCTAGTCAATCAGTCAGTCCTGGTCAGCGGGTCAGTCCTAGTCAAGGGGCCAATCCTAGTCAATGGGCTAGTCTTAGTCAAGGGGCTCGTTCTGGTCAGTGGGCCAATCCTAGTCAATGTCCAATCCTAGTTAAGGGGCCAATCCTGGTCAATGGACCAATCCTAGTCAAGGGGCCATTTCTAGCCATTGGGCTAGCCTTGGTCAATAGGCCAGTTAGTCCTGGTCAATAGGGCTCTACTTCTCCAGAATTCCATACAGAACAAAAGATATCAGTGAAAAGTTTCTGTAAAAGGAGTCTCACTTTTGACAAATTAAATAAGCACTTACTTTAGATTTAGTGTGTGTGACCCAAATAGTAGAGGAGGTCTTGTCCTACTGGTGGGCCTGGGTGGTGATGTGTTGAGCTTTAGTGGAGTGCAGTTCACTGTGAGATGTCCCTCTGGTTAGGATTACTGGGTTATGCCAGATTCCCAGGCTGTGGTTACACTGCTGCCATGTTTGTGCCTCTCCTCCTCCTACTGCAGTTGGATCAGCTCTCACCATCTGACATCATGCCCAGAATCCACCAATCAAAATGGGACATTGATTGGAATGTTGCCTTGTGACGTTACTGGTGTAGACACTCCTGAGATTCCAGAGGCAGCACAGGTGCCTGAAAACGTCACTGCATTGGAGAGGGTGTCCTCCCTGGCCCTCACAGCGGCTGAGCGATAACTCTAGGAATGGTCACAGTCTGTGCAACCGATCCCAACCCTTTGCAGCAAGAATGGGTAGGGGGAGGGAAAAATACCGAGCCTTGCTCCTTCCTCTGTCCCAGACATCACTCTGATAGTCCTGACACCCCTCTTTGCTTCCCTGATGCAGCCTCCCAATGAGATGCTGTCACTTCCTCTGGCTCCGTGCATCATAACCTGGCCATGAGGGGCCAATTGGTAATAGGCACTCTCCCCTCTCCCCCGAACAGCACAGCTGATGGCCAGTGCGGAGTATCCAAGGACATGGATGGTGAGTTCAAATCTCATCTCCTCCCAGTAGGTTACCTCCCATTCACTGCCCAGACCCAAGACTCACATGTGAACAGAACATAGAATTTTATAGCACAGTACACACCCTTCAGCCCACACAGTTGTGCCAACCTTTTAACCTACACTAAGATCAATCTAACCCTTCCCTCCCACATAGACCTCCATTTTTCTATCCTCCACATCCCTGCCTATGAATCTTTGGATTGTTTACCACCACCCCCGGCAGCGTGTTACAGCCACCCACCCCACTCTGTGTAAAAAAAAAACTATCACATCCCCTCTATACTTTCCTCCAATCACTTTAAAATTATGCCCTCACTTCCACCCTGGGAAAACGTCTCTGGCTGTCCACTCGAGCTATACCTCTTATCGTCTTGTACACCTCTATCAAGTTACATCTCATTCTCCTTCACTCCAAAGAGAAAAGCCCTAGCTCGCTTAGCCTATCCTTACAGGACATGCTGTCCAGTCCAAGCAGAGTCCTGGTAAATTTCCTCTGCACATCCTTTCTGTAATAAAGTGACCAGAACTGAATGCTGAATACTACAAGTGTGGTCTAACTAGGTCTTATAGAGCTGCAATATCTCACAGCTTTTGAACACAATTTCCAAACAACTGAAGGCCAACACACAGTATGCCATCTTAACTGTCCTATCTACTTGTGCAGCAACTTCGAGGGATTTATGGACATGGACAGACGCTGGAGCAAAGTTGGCATGAAATCAGAGACACCACCTGCCACACCCTCCCAACTCGCTACTTAATCCATTGAACCGAACCTTGTCAAGGCTAATATTTCAGTCTGTGCCATTACCCGCAAATCAGAGAGACCTCAGGACCACTTCAGCATCAAGGAGACTCTGGGCAACCTCCGTCACTCTATAGACACCCAGGATGTAGACCACAAACTACAGATTTGTAACTTCTAGCCCCACTGGACACTTAGGTCCCAACATTTCAAAGGGCATTTGGAACAGCTTTATCCTCTCTCTAATCTCTGATGTCTACCCTAGATGTAATGTTGAATATTTATAAGGCATTGGTCAGATGACACGGAGTATTGTTAGCAGCTGTGGGCCCCTTAGCCAAGAAAGAATATGCTGGCATTGGAGGGGGTTGAAAGAAGGTTCAAGAGAATTATCCTGGGAATGAAAGGGTTAATGTATGAGGAGACCTTGATGGCTCTGGGCCTATTCTCACTGAAGTTTATAAGGATGAGGGGTGTTCTCATTGAAACCTATTGAGTATTGAATGGACTAGATAGAGTGGATATAGAGAGAATGTTTCCTATAGTGGGGAGTCTAGGACCAGAGGGCATAGCCTCAGAGTACAATGACGTCCCTTTGGAACAGAGATGAGGAGGAATTTCTTTAGCCAGTTGGTGGTGAATCTGTGGATTCTTTGCCACAGACAGCTGTGGAAGCCAAGTTATTGGGTATATCTAAAGCGATGGTTGATAGGTTTCTGATTAGTAAGGGTGTCCGAGGTTACGGGGAGAAGGCAGGAGAATGGGGTTGAGAGAGATAATAAATCAGCCATGATGGAATGATGGAGCAGACTCAATGGGTCGAGCAACCTAATTCTATTCCAATGTCTTATGGTGTGCGATGGGACAGAGATGTTTGAGGTGGGAACAGGCAATTTCTTTTCAAAGTAATTTGAAATATTAAACCTCTGCTGGTGTGAGCTCTTGGTAGGGTTAGGGTTACACAGAGGGATGAGATAAATGAATCCAATTTTGTAAATAGCTCTGTAATCAATTCCAGTCAGAACAAAAAGTTTGTAGAATGTTGGTGATTTTACTGTGAATGAATTTATAATGATGATGTGAATACTATTTATTTGTACCTGAATCTAGAGCCAATCTTTTCAATTGATTAAATATCAATATTCAATCTCTAATAAAGTATTGATTGAATTTGACTCTGGTCTTGTTCATTCACCCTCATGGATACATATACTAACGACCAGTCAGCTGACAAGTGTCTGTGGGCTTCCTACTCGGAAATGCTTCTGTGCTGCACGTCTCCCCATGGATCTCTCACTGAACTCCATACTTCACAAGAAAACGGCTCATCACTGAGTCCATTAGAGACCTGGCGAGACACACACAGTCTCACATCACTGGTTCCAGAGGGGTCTGGGAAATCGGCTACATAATTCCTTGAAAATAGCAACACAGGTAGACAGGGGAACACAAGGGATTCTGCAGATACTGGAAATCCAGAGCAACACAGAAACACAGAAAATGCCGGAGGAACTCAGCAGGTCGGGCAGCATCTACAGAGGGGAATAAACAGTTAATGTTTCATACCGAGACCCTTCTTCAGGGCTGGAAAGGGAGCCTTTGGCACATTGGCCTTCATAAATCAAACTATTGAGCACAGGAGTTGCGATGTTATTCTGACATTGTGTAAAGCATAGGTAACATTTAGAGTAATGGTCACTTAACTACAGGAAAGATATCAAAATATTAAAAGAATACAGAGAAAATTACAAGGATGTTGCCAGGTCTTGAAAACCTGAAGTAATAAGCAAAGGTTTGTTGGTACTTTATTCCCTGGAGCATAGGAGAAAGAGGGAAGATTTGATAAAGGTATACAAAATTCTGAGGATATAGATAGGATAAATGCAAGCAGGCTTTTCCACTGAGATTGAGTGAAACTCGGACTAAATGTCATGGGTTAAGGGTGAAAGGTGAAATGTTTAAGGGCAACTTCATCACTCAGAGGGTGGTGAGCGAATGGGATGAGTGCCCAGCGGAAGTGGTGGATGCAGGTTCAATTTCAACGTTTAGGAGAAGTTTGGATTGGTATGTGGAGGGAAGTTTGGATTGGTATGTGGAGGGAAGTTTGAATTGGTATGTGAAGAGGAGTTTGGATTGGTATGTGGAGGGAAGTTTGGATTGGTATGTGGAGGGAAGTTTGGATTGGTATGTGGAGGGAAGTTTGGATTGGTATGTGGAAGGAAGTTTGGATTGGGTATGTGGATGGAAGTTTGGATTGGTATGTGGAGGGAAGTTTGGATTGGTATGTGGAGGGAAGTTTGGATTGGTATGTGGAGGGAAGTTTGGATTGGTATGTGAAGAAGGAGTTTGGATTGGTATGTGGAAGGAAGTTTGGATTGGGTATGTGGAGGGAAGTTTGGATTGGTATGTGGAGGGAAGTTTGGATTGGTATGTGGAGGGAAGTTTGGATTGGTATGTGGAGGGAAGTTTGGATTGGTATGTGGATGGGAAGTTTGGATTGGTATGTGGAGGGAAGTTTGGATTGGTATGTGGAGGGAAGTTTGGATTGGTATGTGGAGGGAAGTTTGGATTGGTATGTGGAGGGAAGTTTGGATTGGTATGTGGAGGGAAGTTTGGATTGGTATGTGAAGAGGAGTTTGGATTGGTATGTGAAGAAGGAGTTTGGATTGGGTATGTGGAGGGAAGTATGGATTGGTATGTGGAGGGAAGTTTGGATTGGGTATGTGGAGGGAAGTTTGGATTGGTATGTGGAGGGAAGTTTGGATTGGTATGTGGAGGGAAGTTTGGATTGGTATGTGGAGGGAAGTTTGGATTGATATGTGGAGGGAAGTTTGGATTGGTATGTGGAGGGAAGTTTGGATTGGTATGTGGAGGGAAGTTTGGATTGGTATGTGGAGGGAAGTTTGGATTGGGTATCTGGAGGGAAGTTTGGATTGGGTATGTGGAGGTAAGTTTGGATTGGTATGTGGAGGGAAGTTTGGATTGGTATGTGGAGGGAAGTTTGGATTGGGTATGTGGAGGTAAGTTTGGATTGGTATGTGGAGGGAAGTTTGGATTGGTATGTGGAGGGAAGTTTGGATTGGTATGTGGAGGGAAGTTTGGATTAGTATGTGGAGGGAAGTTTGGATTGGTATGTGGAGGGAAGTTTGGATTGGGTATGTGGAGGTAAGTTTGGATTGGTATGTGAAGAAGGAGTTTGGATTGGGTATGTGGAGGGAAGTTTGGATTGGGTATGTGGAGGGAAGTTTGGATTGGTATGTGGAGGGAAGTTTGGATTGGTATGTGGAGGGAAGTTTGGATTAGTATGTGGAGGGAAGTTTGGATTGGTATGTGGAGGGAAGTTTGGATTGGGTATGTGGAGGTAAGTTTGGATTGGTATGTGCAGAGGAGTTTGGATTGGTATGTGGAGGGAAATTTCGATTGGTATGTGGAGGGAAGTTTAGATTGGTATGTGGAGGGAAGTTTGGATTGGTATGTGGATGGGAAGTTTGGATTGGTATGTGGAGGGAAGTTTGGATTGGTATGTGGATGGGAAGTTTGGATTGGTATGTGGAGGTACGTTTGGATCGGTATGTGGAGGGAAGTTTGGATTGGTATGTGGAGGGAAGTTTGGATTGGTATGTGGAAGGAAGTTTGGATTGGTATGTGGAAGGAAGTATGGATTGGTATGTGGATGGGAAGTTTGGATTGGTATGTGGAGGGAAGTTTGGATTGGTATGTGGAGGGAAGTTTGGATTGGTATGTGGAAGGAAGTTTGGATTGGTATGTGGATGGGAAGTTTGGATTGGTATGTGGAGGGAAGTTTGGATTGGTATGTGGAGGGAAGTTTAGATTGGTATGTGGAGGGAAGTTTGGATTGGTATGTGAAGAGGAGTTTGGATTGGTATGTGAAGAGGAGTTTGGATTGGTATGTGAAGAGTTTGGACTGGGTATGTGGAGGGAAGTTTGGATTGGTATGTGGAAGGAAGTATGGATTGGTATGTGGAAGGAAGTTTGGATTGGTATGTGGAGGGAAGTTTGGATTGGTATGTGGAGGGAAGTTTGGATTGGTATGTGGAGGGAAGTTTGGATTGGTATGTGGATGGGAAGTTTGGATTGGGTATGTGGAGGGAACTTTGGATTGGTATGTGGAGGGAAGTTTGGATTCGGTATGCGGAGGGAAGTTTGGATTGGTATGTGGAGGGAAGTTTGGATTGGGTATGTGGAGGTAAGTTTGGATTGGTATGTGAAGAAGGAGTTTGGATTAGGTATGTGGAGGGAAGTTTGGATTGGGTATGTGGAGGGAAGTTTGGATTGGTATGTGGAGGTAAGTTTGGATTGGTATGTGAAGAAGGAGTTTGGATTGGGTATGTGGAGGGAAGTTTGGATTGGTATGTGGAGGGAAGTTTGGATTGGGTATGTGGAGGTAAGTTTGGATTGGTATGTGAAGAAGGAGTTTGGATTGGGTATGTGGAGGGAAGTTTGGATTGGGTATGTGGAGGGAAGTTTGGATTGGTATGTGGAGGGAAGTTTGGATTGGTATGTGGAGGGAAGTTTGGATTAGTATGTGGAGGGAAGTTTGGATTGGTATGTGGAGGGAAGTTTGGATTGGGTATGTGGAGGTAAGTTTGGATTGGTATGTGCAGAGGAGTTTGGATTGGTATGTGGAGGGAAATTTCGATTGGTATGTGGAGGGAAGTTTAGATTGGTATGTAGAGGGAAGTTTGGATTGGTATGTGGATGGGAAGTTTGGATTGGTATGTGGAGGGAAGTTTGGATTGGTATGTGGATGGGAAGTTTGGATTGGTATGTGGAGGTACGTTTGGATCGGTATGTGGAGGGAAGTTTGGATTGGTATGTGGAGGGAAGTTTGGATTGGTATGTGGAAGGAAGTTTGGATTGGTATGTGGAAGGAAGTATGGATTGGTATGTGGATGGGAAGTTTGGATTGGTATGTGGAGGGAAGTTTGGATTGGTATGTGGAGGGAAGTTTGGATTGGTATGTGGAAGGAAGTTTGGATTGGTATGTGGATGGGAAGTTTGGATTGGTATGTGGAGGGAAGTTTGGATTGGTATGTGGAGGGAAGTTTAGATTGGTATGTGGAGGGAAGTTTGGATTGGTATGTGAAGAGGAGTTTGGATTGGTATGTGAAGAGGAGTTTGGATTGGTATGTGAAGAGTTTGGACTGGGTATGTGGAGGGAAGTTTGGATTGGTATGTGGAAGGAAGTATGGATTGGTATGTGGAAGGAAGTTTGGATTGGTATGTGGAGGGAAGTTTGGATTGGTATGTGGAGGGAAGTTTGGATTGGTATGTGGAGGGAAGTTTGGATTGGTATGTGGATGGGAAGTTTGGATTGGGTATGTGGAGGGAACTTTGGATTGGTATGTGGAGGGAAGTTTGGATTCGGTATGCGGAGGGAAGTTTGGATTGGTATGTGGAGGGAAGTTTGGATTGGGTATGTGGAGGTAAGTTTGGATTGGTATGTGAAGAAGGAGTTTGGATTAGGTATGTGGAGGGAAGTTTGGATTGGGTATGTGGAGGGAAGTTTGGATTGGTATGTGGAGGTAAGTTTGGATTGGTATGTGAAGAAGGAGTTTGGATTGGGTATGTGGAGGGAAGTTTGGATTGGTATGTGGAGGGAAGTTTGGATTGGTATGTGGAGGGAAGTTTGGATTGGGTATGTGGAGGGAAGTTTGGATTGGTATGTGGAGGTAAGTTTGGATTGGTATGTGGAGGGAAGTTTGGATGGGTATGTGGAGGGAAGTTTGGATTGGTATGTGCAGAGGAGTTTGGATTGGTATGTGGAGGGAAATTTCGATTGGTATGTGGAGGGAAGTTTAGATTGGTATGTGGAGGGAAGTTTGGATTGGTATGTGGATGGGAAGTTTGGATTGGTATGTGGAGGGAAGTTTGGATTGATATGTGGAGGGAAGTTTGGATTGGTATGTGGAGGGAAGTTTGGATTGGTATGTGGAGGGAAGTTTGGATTGGTATGTGGAGGGAAGTTTGGATTGGGTATCTGGAGGGAAGTTTGGATTGGGTATGTGGAGGGAAGTTTGGATTGGTATGTGGAGGGAAGTTTGGATTGGTATGTGGAGGGAAGTTTGGATTGGGTATGTGGAGGTAAGTTTGGATTGGTATGTGGAGGGAAGTTTGGATTGGTATGTGGAGGGAAGTTTGGATTGGTATGTGGAGGGAAGTTTGGATTAGTATGTGGAGGGAAGTTTGGATTGGTATGTGGAGGGAAGTTTGGATTGGGTATGTGGAGGTAAGTTTGGATTGGTATGTGAAGAAGGAGTTTGGATTGGGTATGTGGAGGGAAGTTTGGATTGGGTATGTGGAGGGAAGTTTGGATTGGTATGTGGAGGGAAGTTTGGATTGGTATGTGGAGGGAAGTTTGGATTAGTATGTGGAGGGAAGTTTGGATTGGTATGTGGAGGGAAGTTTGGATTGGGTATGTGGAGGTAAGTTTGGATTGGTATGTGCAGAGGAGTTTGGATTGGTATGTGGAGGGAAATTTCGATTGGTATGTGGAGGGAAGTTTAGATTGGTATGTGGAGGGAAGTTTGGATTGGTATGTGGATGGGAAGTTTGGATTGGTATGTGGAGGGAAGTTTGGATTGGTATGTGGATGGGAAGTTTGGATTGGTATGTGGAGGTACGTTTGGATCGGTATGTGGAGGGAAGTTTGGATTGGTATGTGGAGGGAAGTTTGGATTGGTATGTGGAAGGAAGTTTGGATTGGTATGTGGAAGGAAGTATGGATTGGTATGTGGATGGGAAGTTTGGATTGGTATGTGGAGGGAAGTTTGGATTGGTATGTGGAGGGAAGTTTGGATTGGTATGTGGAAGGAAGTTTGGATTGGTATGTGGATGGGAAGTTTGGATTGGTATGTGGAGGGAAGTTTGGATTGGTATGTGGAGGGAAGTTTAGATTGGTATGTGGAGGGAAGTTTGGATTGGTATGTGAAGAGGAGTTTGGATTGGTATGTGAAGAGGAGTTTGGATTGGTATGTGAAGAGTTTGGACTGGGTATGTGGAGGGAAGTTTGGATTGGTATGTGGAGGGAAGTTTGGATTGGTATGTGGAGGGAAGTTTGGATTGGTATGTGGATGGGAAGTTTGGATTGGGTATGTGGAGGGAAGTTTGGATTGGTATGTGGAGGGAAGTTTGGATTCGGTATGCGGAGGGAAGTTTGGATTGGTATGTGGAGGGAAGTTTGGATTGGGTATGTGGAGGTAAGTTTGGATTGGTATGTGAAGAAGGAGTTTGGATTAGGTATGTGGAGGGAAGTTTGGATTGGGTATGTGGAGGGAAGTTTGGATTGGTATGTGGAGGTAAGTTTGGATTGGTATGTGAAGAAGGAGTTTGGATTGGGTATGTGGAGGGAAGTTTGGATTGGTATGTGGAGGGAAGTTTGGATTGGGTATGTGGAGGTAAGTTTGGATTGGTATGTGAAGAAGGAGTTTGGATTGGGTATGTGGAGGGAAGTTTGGATTGGGTATGTGGAGGGAAGTTTGGATTGGTATGTGGAGGTAAGTTTGGATTGGTATGTGGAGGGAAGTTTGGATGGGTATGTGGAGGGAAGTTTGGATTGGTATGTGCAGAGGAGTTTGGATTGGTATGTGGAGGGAAATTTCGATTGGTATGTGGAGGGAAGTTTAGATTGGTATGTGGAGGGAAGTTTGGATTGGTATGTGGATGGGAAGTTTGGATTGGTATGTGGAGGGAAGTTTGGATTGGTATGTGGAGGGAAGTTTGGATTGGTATGTGGATGGGAAGTTTGGATTGGTATGTGGAGGTACGTTTGGATTGGTATGTGGAGGGAAGTTTGGATTGGTATGTGCAGAAGAGTTTGGATTGGTATGTGGAGGGAAGTTTGGATTGGTATGTGGAGGGAAGTTTGGATTGGTATGTGGAGGGAAGTTTGGATTGGTATGTGGAAGGAAGTTTGGATTGGTATGTGGAAGGAAGTATGGATTGGTATGTGGATGGGAAGTTTGGATTGGGTATGTGGAGGGAAGTTTGGATTGGTATGTGGAGGGAAGTTTGGATTGGGTATGTGGAGGTAAGTTTGGATTGGTATGTGGAGGGAAGTTTGGATTGGTATGTGCAGAGGAGTTTGGATTGGTATGTGGAGGGAAATTTCGATTGGTATGTGGAGGGAAGTTTAGATTGGTATGTGGAGGGAAGTTTGGATTGGGTATGTGGAGGGAAGTTTGGATTGGTATGTGGAGGGAAGTTTGGATTGGTATGTGGAGGGAAGTTTGGATTGGTATGTGGATGGGAAGTTTGGATTGGTATGTGGAGGGAAGTTTGGATTGGTATGTGGAAGGAAGTTTGGATTGGTATGTGGAAGGAAGTATGGATTGGTATGTGGATGGGAATTTTGGATTGGTATGTGGAGGGAAGTTTGGATTGGTATGTGGAGGGAAGTTTGGATTGGTATGTGGAAGGAAGTTTGGATTGGTATGTGGATGGGAAGTTTGGATTGGTATGTGGAGGGAAGTTTGGATTGGTATGTGGAGGGAAGTTTGGATTCGGCATGTGGAGGGAAGTTTGGATTCGGCATGTGGAGGGAAGTTTGGATTCGGTATGTGGAGGGAAGTTTGGATTCGGTATGTGGAGGGAAGTTTGGATTGGTATGTGGAGGGAAGTTTGGATTGGTATGTGAAGAGGAGTTTGGATTGGTATGTGAAGAAGGAGTTTGGATTGGGTATGTGGAGGGAAGTTTGGATTGGGTATGTGGAGAGAAGTTTGGATTGGGTATGTGGAGGTAAGTTTGGATTGGTATGTGGAGGGAAGTTTGGATTGGTATGTGGAAGGAGGTTTGGATTGGTATGTGGAGGGAAGTTTGGATTGGTATGTGGAGGTACGTTTGGATTGGTATGTGGAGGGAAGTTTGGATTGGTATGTGCAGAGGAGTTTGGATTGGTATGTGGAGGGAAGTTTGGATTGGTATGTGGAGGGAAGTTTGGATTGGTATGTGGAGGGAAGTTTGGATTGGTATGTGGAAGGAAGTTTGGATTGGTATGTGGATGGGAAGTTTGGATTGGTATGTGGAGGGAAGTTTGGATTGGTATGTGGAGGGAAGTTTAGATTGGTATGTGGAGGGAAGTTTGGATTGGGTATGTGGAGGGAAGTTTGGATTGGTATGTGAAGAGGAGTTTGGATTGGTATGTGAAGAGGAGTTTGGATTGGTATGTGAAGAGTTTGGATTGGGTATGTGGAGGGAAGTTTGGATTGGTATGTGGAAGGAAGTATGGATTGGTATGTGGAAGGAAGTTTGGATTGGTATGTGGAGGGAAGTTTGGATTGGTATGTGGAGGGAAGTTTGGATTGGTATGTGGAGGGAAGTTTGGATTGGGTATGTGGAGGTAAGTTTGGATTGGTATGTGAAGAAGGAGTTTGGATTGGGTATGTGGAGGGAAGTTTGGATTGGGTATGTGGAGGGAAGTTTGGATTGGTATGTGGAGGTAAGTTTGGATTGGTATGTGAAGAAGGAGTTTGGATTGGGTATGTGGAGGGAAGTTTGGATTGGGTATGTGGAGGGAAGTTTGGATTGGTATGTGGAGGGAAGTTTGGATTGGTATGTGGAGGGAAGTTTGGATTGGTATGTGGAGGGAAGTTTGAATTGGTATGTGGAAGGAAGTTTGGATTGGTATGTGGAAGGAAGTTTGGATTGGTATGTGGATGGGAAGTTTGGATTGGTATGTGGAGGGAAGTTTGGATTGGTATGTGGAGGGAAGTTTGGATTGGTATGTGGAAGGAAGTTTGGATTGGTATGTGGATGGGAAGTTTGGATTGGTATGTGGAGGGAAGTTTGGATTGGTATGTGGAGGGAAGTTTGGATTCGGTATGTGGAGGGAAGTTTGGATTCGGTATGTGGAGGGAAGTTTGGATTCGGTATGTGGAGGGAAGTTTGGATTGGTATGTGGAGGGAAGTTTGGATTGGTATGTGAAGAGGAGTTTGGATTGGTATGTGAAGAAGGAGTTTGGATTGGGTATGTGGAGGGAAGTTTGGATTGGGTATGTGGAGGGAAGTTTGGATTGGGTATGTGGAGGTAAGTTTGGATTCGGTATGTGGAGGTAAGTTTGGATTGGTATGTGGAGGGAAGTTTGGATTGGTATGTGGAGGGAAGTTTGGATTGGTATGTGGAGGGAAGTTTGGATTGGTATGTGGAAGGAGGTTTGGATTGGTATGTGGAGGGAAGTTTGGATTGGTGTGTGGAGGGAAGTTTGGATTCGGTATGTGGAGGGAAGTTTGGATTGGTATGTGAATAGGAGTTTGGATTGGTATGTGGAGGGAAGTTTGGATTGGTATGTGAAGAGGAGTTTGGATTGGTATGTGAAGAGGAGTTTGGATTGGTATGTGGAGGGAAGTTTGGATTGGTATGTGAAGAGTTTGGATTGGGTATGTGGATGGGAAGTTTGGATTGGTATGTGGAGGGAAGTTTGGATTAGTATGTGAATAGGAGTTTGGATTGGTATGTGAAGAGGAGTTTGGATTGGGTATGTGGATGGGAAGTTTGGATTGGTATGTGGAGGTACGTTTGGATTGGTATGTGAAGGTAAGTTTGGATTAGTATGTGGAGGGAAGTTTGGATTAGTATGTGGATGGGAGAGATCTGGAGAATCAGAATTACGTTTATTACCCCGGCGCCTGTTGTGAAATTTGTTGATTTGTGTCAGTAATATATTGCAACATATAATAAAAAGTATATATAGTGGTTGTCCATCATGTCCGATGATGATGGGAAACAGGAAACCCATGCGGAGGAGTTTTGAAAGTGGAAAAGCTGTTGCACTGCACTGCAGTAGTTCCACTCTCTTGATCTCTCAAGTCCGAGTCCGTCACAAACTAGAGTCTTCCTTGCTTGCAGTGGATGACCATGACGTCTTCTGTGTCTTGCCATACCCTTCGCTCTCCACGGAGTGTTGCAAAAAGGCCTTCCTGGCCATTGGATCTCACTGTAGATCTCATCCACCCAGTCCACTGCAGGCTAGAACAGGCATGCCCCTATTTCACTAGGGTACGAGGTCACTGGCAACCCTCACCTGGCTTAGCCCAGCTGTTGAAACGATGTGCCAGGGCTGCTGTCTCATGCAAACAGCTACTTGGAGTAGCAGGTAGAGCTGAATGTCTGGTAGAGATCAAAGGTGAGTGAAAGTCCTAGGATGGACATGACAAACCCTCCCACTAGAGGTGCTAACCCTCCCTGGGCACCCCATACACAATTACCCTGACTAATCAATATCCTATCAACTCTACTTTAAATAGACCAAAAGACCATAAGATATAGGAGCAGAATTAGGCCATTTGGCCCATCGAGTCTGCTCCACCATTTCATCATTGTTGATCCATTTTTCCTCTCAGCCCCAATCTCCAGCCTTCTCCCTGAATCCCTTCATGACCTGACCAATCAAGAATCTATCAACCTCTGCCTTAAATATACATAAAGACTTGGCCTCCACAGCTGCCTGTGGCAAAGAATTCCACTCATCTCTGTTCTAAAAGTATGCTCCTCTATTCTGAGGCTCTGTCCTCTGGTCTTAGACTCTCCCACCGCAGGAAACATCCTCTCCAAATCTACTCTATCAAGGTCTTTGACCATTCAATAGGTTTCAATGAGGTCACCCCTCATTTTTCTGAATTCTAGTGAGTACAGGCCCACAGCCATCAAACACTCTTCATATGACAAGCCTTTCAATTTTGGAATCACTTTTGTGAACTGCCTTTGAATCCTCTCCAGTTTCAGCACATCCTTTCTAAGATAAGGAGCCCAAAATACTCACAATGCTCCAAGTGAGGCCTCACCAGCACTTTATGAAGTTTCAACATTACATCCTTGCTTTTATATTCTAGGTCTCTTGAAATGAATGCTAACATTACATTTGCCTTCCTCACCACAGGCTCAACCTGCAAATTAACCATTAGGAAATTCTGCACAAGGACTCCCATGTCCATTTTGGCCTCAGTTTTTAATATTTTCTCCCCATTTAGAACATAATTAATCCTTTCATTTCTTCTACCAAAGTGCATGACCATACACTTCCTGACACTGTATTCCATCTGCCATTTCTTTGCCCATTCTCCTAATCTAAGTCCATCTGTAGCCTCTCTACTTCCTCAAAACTACGTGCTCCTCCAACTATCATCATATCATCTGCAAATTTTGCAACAAACCCATTAATTCTATCATCCAAATCATTGACATACAATATTAAAAAAACCCACCTCAACACAGACCCTGTGGAACACTAAAGTCACCAACAGCCAGCCAGAAAAAGCTCCTTTATTCCCACACTTTGCCTCCTGCCAGTCAGCCACTGCTTTATCCATGCTAGAATCTTTCCTGTAATACCATGGGCTCGTAGCTTGTTAAGCAGCCTCATGTGTGTCACCTTGTCAAAGGCCTTCTGAAAATCCAAGTACACAACATCAATCGATTCTCCTTTGACTGTCCTGCTTGTTACTTCATCAAAGAATTCCAACAGATCTGTCAGGCAAGATTTTCCCTTGAGGAAACCATGCTGACTATGGCCTATTTTATCATGTGCCTGCAAGTACCTTGAGACCTTATCCTTAACAATAGACTCCAACATCTTCTCAACCACTGAGGTCAGCCTAATTGGCTTATAGTTTCCTTTCCTCTGACTTCTTCATTCTTGAAGAGTGGAGTGACATTTGCAATTTTCTAATCTTCTGGAACCATTTCAGAATGTAGTGATTCTTGAAAGATCATTACTATTGCCTCCACAATCTCTACAGTCACCTCTTTCATAACCTTGGGGTGTACACCATCTGGTCCAGGTAACTTATTTGCTTTCAGACCTTTTAGCTTCCCAAGATCTTTCTCCCTAGTTTTGGTAATTTCACACACCTCATGCCCCCTGACATTTTTGAACTTCCGGCATACTGCTCTAGTGTCTTCTACAGTGAAAACTGATGTAAAGTACTTAATAGATTAAATTAGATTAGATTAGATTTTATTGTCATTGTGCCAAGTACAGATACAAAGCCAATGAAATGCAGTTAGCATCTAACCAGAAATGCAAAGAATAGTGGTATTTACAAAATAACTGTGAATAAAAAGTAAGTGCTACAACACACAAATATAAAAGTACTGAGACAGTACAATATAGGTGCAATACTGCTTAGCGCTGTGATGTGAGGTTCAGCAGGGTCACAGCCTCAGGGAAGAAGCTCTCCTTATTCAGTTCACCTGCCATTTCCTTGTCCCCCATTACTATCTCTCCGGCATCATTTTCCAACAGGCTGATATCCCCTATCACCTCTCCTTTACACGTCACGTATCTGAAGAAACTTTTGATGTCTTCTTTAATATTATTGGCTAGCTTACTTTCGCATTCCATCTTTACCTGCTGGTTTTTAAAAGCTTCCCAATCCTCTAACTTTCCATTAATTTTCACTCTATTATATGTCCTCTCTTTGGCTTTTAGGCTTCGACTTCTCGTTAGCCACGGTGTGTCATTTGCCCTTTAGAATACTTCTTCCTCTTTGGGATGAATATATCCTATTCTTTCCGAATTGCTTTCAGAAATTCCAGCCATTGCTGCTCTACCATCATCCCTGCCAGTGTTCTTTTCCAAACAGTTCTTCTCCTCTCTCATGCCTCGGTAATTCCCTTTGTTCCAGTGTAATACTGATACATCTGACTTTAGATTCTCCTTCCCAAATTTCAGGGTGAATTTGATCATATTATGATCACTTTTCCCTAAGGGTTCTTTTTACCTTAAGTTCTCTTAGTAATTCTGGTTTATTCACAACACCCAGTCCAGAATAGCTCATCTACTAGTGTGCTCAACCATGAGCTGCTCTAAAAAGCCATCTCGTGGGCACTCTAGAAAATCCCCCCTCCTGGAATCCAGCACCAACTTGATTTTCTCAATCTACCTGCATATTGAAGTCCCCCATAACTATTGTAACGTTGCCTTTTTGGCATGCATTTTCTATCTCCCTTTGCAATTTGTAGACCACATCGGGGGTCTGTATACAACTCCCACCAGGGTTTTTTTACCCTTGCAATTCCTTAGCTCTATCCACAATGATTCAACACCTTCAAACTCTATGTCACCTCTTTCTAATGATTTGATTTAATTTGTCACCAACAGATCAACACTGACCCCTCTGCCTTCCTGCCTGTCCTTTCAATACAATGTGTATCCCTGGACATTAATCTCCCAGTTATAAACTTATTTCAGCCATGATTCAGTGATGCCTACAACACCATACCTGCCAATCTGCAACTGTACTGCAAGTTCATCTACCTTATTCCCTATACTGTGCACATTCAGATACAACACGTTCAGTCCTGTATTCACCCTTTTCGACTTTATCCATCTTTTACATTGCAACTCATCCTGTTGACTGCAAGTTTGCCCTATGAACAGCCTCTTCTCACTACACATTGCCTCTGTTTGTAAACCAGCTACCTCATCCTGAGCACTATTAACCACCTTTCCTACGATCCTACTTGCATTGAAATACAGGCAGCTCAGGACACTAGTCGCACCATGCTCAACCTTTTGATTCCTGACTTTCTCTGAGGTTTTCCCAACATCTGCCTCCACAACCTCTCCACTAACTGTTCTGGCACTCAGGTTCCCATCCCCCTGCAACTCGAGTTTAAACTTCACCGTGTGGCATTAACAAACCTTCCAGCTTGGATATTAGTCCCCGTCCAGTCCAGGTACAAACTGCCCCTTCTGTACAGGTTCCACCTTCCCTGGAAGAGAGTCCAATGATCCAAAAATCTTACACTCTCCCTCATACACCGACTCCTTAGCCACATATTAAACTGTATAATCTTCCTAGTTCTGGCCTCACTAGCACGTGGCGCGGGTAGCAATCCTGAGATCACAACCCTGGAGGTCCTGCCCTTTAGGCAGACTCAGTGCCAGAGATCCAATCCTCTGTAGGTCATCCCCCCCACCGACAATATCCAAAGTGATATACCTTTTGTTGAGGGAGACAGCCGCAGGGTCCTCAACACTGGCTCCTTAACCCCTTTCCCCTTCCTGACTGTCACTCGTTTCCTGCATCCTGTGCCTTGGGTATAACTATCCCTCTGTACGTCCCACAGAGCCTCCCAAATATTCCAGAGTTTATTCAGTTCCAGCTCCAACTCCTTAACGCAGATTGTTAAAAGCTGCAAACAACACAGCTTCTGAGAGAGGGTAGAAGGCCATGGAAGAAAGAAAAGGGGAAGGAAGACTAGCAGGAGGGTTGGGCAGGCAAGGCGATAAGGTGAGAGGGAAAAGGGGATGGGGAATGGTCAAGGGTGGGGGGGAACATTACCGCAAGTTCATGCCATCAGGTTGGAGGCTACACAAACGGAATTCATCCATGGCTTTCTACCCTCTCTGTCAGATTCCCCCTTCTCCAGCCCTGTATCTTGTTCACCGATCAACGTCCCAGCTCTTTACCTCATCCCTCCCCCACCCTCCCGGTTTCACCTATCACCTGGTGTTTCTTCCTCCCCTCCCCCACCTTCTTACTCTGACTCCCCACCTTGTATTTTTCTCCTGTTCAGATGAAGGGTCTCAGCCCAAAACATTGACTGTACTTTTTTCCATAGCTGCTGCCTGTCCTGCTGAGTTCCTCCAGCATTTTGTGTGTATTGCTCTGGATTTCCAGCTTCTGCAGATTTTCTCTTGTTTTGTTCTTAGAAGCAGCAGCTAGATGTACTTCTCGCAGTTGTAGTCGCCAGGGACGCTGGAGGTCTCCCCACCTTCCCACATACCACAAGAGGAACATTTAACTATTCTGCCTGTCATCGCTTCAGTCCTAGCTAAGCAGACATACAGAAAGGAAGGAAGAAAAAAATTAACCTTCAGCTTTTGCTTTCTCTAACTGAAACTTCTCTTTGCTGAAGCCTCAAGATCACCACTCTGACCCTGTCCACTGCGATGATGCCCATTGATCTGGCCTGCACAGCCATCTGTGGGAACGAATTCCGTACATTCATCACCTTCTGGCTAAAGAATTCCTCCTCATCTCAGTTCTAGATGAGGCAGTGCCCTCTGATCCTAGACTCTCACCATAGGAAACATCCTCCCCACATCCCCTCTATCGAGGCCTTTCACCATTCCATTGGTTACATTAAGATCTCAGCCCCCATTCTTCTGAACTCCAGTGAATATGGGCCCTGAGCCATCAAACGCTTCTCGTATGTTAACCCTTTCATTGCCTGAAGCTTTCTCGGGAACCTCCTCAGGACCCTCACCAATGCCAGCACATCCTTTCTTAGCAACACACACATCCTGCTGAAGGGTTTCGACCTGAAACGTTGGCTGTACTTTTTTCCATCGATGCTGCCTGGCCTGCTAAGTTCCTCCAGCATTTTGTGTGTGTTGCTCGGATTTCCAGCATCTGCAGACTTTCTCTTGTTTGTGATTGGATATTCTTTCTTAGACAAGGGGCCCAAAACTGCTCACAATACTCTCCAAGTGACAATAAACATGATTCTGATATTTTTATTAACTGTTATTGTGTTATTAATTATTATGACAATGATTTTAGTAATCATTATTATTAATAATAATAAATCAAATTTGTACATTACAGGGACCTAGGGATATGGGGAATGTGCGAGAGTAAAATATGTTTTGGTGAGGTTTGGAAAGCGTTGGTCAAACGCTGGCAACTGGGTCAAGTTTGGATGGGGCATCTTGATTGGCACGGATGGGTTGGACAGAAGGCCCTGTCTCCATGGTGTATATCTGTAACTCTGTGAGTCTAATACCTGTGGTACTAAGCTGATCAGTAGCCGCAATGACGAGCCGAACGACCGGATCCCGGCGCAGTGCCTCGCTACCCACCGCACGATGGAGCCGGTGGTCTTTTGGGGAATTATCCGCAGCGGCTGCTGTTGCAGAGCGTCGCCACGCGGTGGCAGCATTGTCTAGCTTTAGGTAATTGTAGTTCACTGAGCCCTGTGTTCTGATGGTAGTCATAGTCATAGTCAGAATCATACTTTATTGATCCCGGGGGAACTGCACAGTACAGGCCCTTCGGCCCGTGATGTTGTACCGACCACTTAACCTGCTTCAAAATCAATATAACCTTTCCATCCTCATCTTTCTATCATTCATATGCCTATCTAAGGTTGTCTTAAATGTCCTTAATGTATCTGCCTCTACCACCACCCCTGGTGGCGTGTTCTTCACACCCACCACTCTGCGTAAAAAAACCTGCCTCTGACATCCCCCCCCATACTTTCCTCCAAATATCTTAAAGCTATACCCCCGAATAGAAGCCATTTCTGCCCTGTAAAAAAAAGACCCTGACTGTCCACTCTATCGATGTATCTTATTTGAAACAATTCTATCAAGTTACCTCTCGTCCTCCTTCACTCCAAAGAGAAAAGCCTTAGCTCATTTAACCTGGCCTCGTTAAGATATGCTCTTTGCTCCAGGCAGCGTCCTGGTAAATCCCCTCTGCACATTCTTCAAACCTGCCACATCCTTTCAATAATGAGGTGACCAGAGTGGAATGCCATACAGTATTCCAAGTGTGGTCTAACCAGGGATTTGTAGACTGCAGCAATGAACTTCTTGCACTACACTTGTACCATGTGAGCCTTTGTGAACGACGCTCCGGGACAATGAAATCCCCGGGTCTGTTGTCGAATGCTCTGCCATCTCTCTCTACTTAGATCATATTGAGACCATAAGACATAAGAACAGAATTAGGCCATTCGGCCCATCAAACCTGCCCCACCATTCCATCACGGTTGACTTATTATCCCTCTCAACCCCATTCTTCTGCCTTCTCCCTGTAACCTTTGGCGTCCTGATTAAGAACTTATCAGCTTCTGCCTTAAATGCACCAAGTGGCCTGGTCTCCACCACAGCCTGTGGCAATGAATTCCACAGAGTTCACCACCCTCTGGCTAAAGAAATTAGCCCTGAACTCTGTTCTAAATGACAAAGTCTCACACATGAGCCTGCCATTCTCGCTGGAATTAACCAGATGAGAGGGGAATCTCACTGAAACCTTTTGAATGTTGAAAGGCCTAGACAGAGTAGATGTGGAAAGGATGTTTCCCGTGGTGGGAGAGTCTAGGACAAGAGGGCACGACATCAGGGTAGAGGGGCATCCACTTAAAACAGAGATACGGAGAAATGTCTTTCGCCAGAGGGTGGTGAATGAGTTACCACAGGTGGCTGTGGGGGTCAGGTCATTGGCTGTATTTAAGGCAGAGCTTAATAAGTACTTGATTGGGCATGGCGTCAAGAGTTATGGGGAGAGGTCAGGAGTGGGGCTGAGGAGGGGAGCAAATGATCAACACTGATGGAATAGCAGAGCAGGTTCAATGGGCCAAATGGCCTCACTCTGCTCCAATGTTTTATGGTCTTAACAAGCCACGAGCCCATGGTATTACAGGCCACGAGCCCATGGTATTACAAGCCACGAGCCCATGGTATTACAGGCCACGTGCCCATGGTATTACAAGCCACGAGCCCATGGTATTACAGGCCACGAGCCCATGGTATTACAAGCCACGAGCCCATGGTATTACAGGCCACAAGCCCATGGTATTACAGGCCACGAGCCCATGGTATTACAGGCCACGAGCCCATGGTATTACAAGAAAGATTCTAGCATGGATAAGGCAGTGGCTGATTAGCAGGAGGGTAAAGCCGGGAATAAAGGGAGCCTTTTCTGGCTGGCTGCCAGTGACTAGTGGTGTTCCACAGGAGTCTGCGTTGGGACCGATTTCTTTTATGTTATATGTCAATGATTTGGATGATGGAATTGATAGCTTTGATGCGAAGTTTGTAGACGATATGAAGGTAGGTAGAGGGCAAATAGTTTTGAGGAAGTAGAAGGGCTACTTCTGAATATCTTCTAAATGGAGAGAAAATACAGAAGACTGTGGTGCAAAGGTTCCTGGGAGTCCTTGTGCAGGATTCCCTGAAGGTTAAGTTGCAGGCTGAGTCTGTGGTAAGGAACGCAAGTGCGATTTCAGCATTCATTTCAAAAGGACTAGAATATAAAAGCAAAGATGTAATGTTTAAGCTTTATAAAACACTGGCGAGGCCTCACTTGGAGTATTATGAACAGGTCTGGGCCCTTATCTTAGAAAGGATGTGCTGAAACTGGAGAGGGTTCAAAGGAGATTCACAGAAATGATTCCAGGATTGAATGGCCTGTCATATGAAGAGTATTTGATGGCTCTGGGCCTGTATTTGCTGAAATTTAGAGGAATGAAGGGTGATCTCATTGAAATCTATCGAATGGCCTTGATAGAGTGGATGTGGAGAGGATGTTTCCTATGGTGAGAGAGTCTAAGACCAGAGGACACAGCCTCAGAATAGAGGGGTCTCCTTTTAGAACAGAAATTAGTTGAAATTTGTTTAGCCAGAGAGAGGTGAATCTGGAATTCTTTTCCACAGACAACTGTGGAGGCCATTTCTTTACATATATTTAAGGCAGAGGTTGATAGATTCTTGATTGGCCAGGGCATGAAGGGATACAGGGAGAAGGCAGGAGAATGGGGCTGAGAGTAAAATTGGATCAGCCATGATGAAATGGCGGAGCAGACTTGATGGGCCAAATGGCCTAATTCTGCTCCTATATCTTATGGTCTAAAAGGATGTCGCTCGATTCCGAGGCTGTGCCCTCTGGTCCTAGACCCCCACTATAGGAAACATCCACTCTATCCAGCCTTTTCAACTTCCGATAGGTTTCAGTGAGAGTAAACCTCATTCTACTGAAATGCAGTGAATACAGGCCCAGGGCCATCAAACAGTCCTCGTGCATTAACCCTTTCATTCCCAGGATCATTCTCATGAATCTCCTCTGGACCTTGTCCAATGCCAGCACATCCTTCCTTAGACAAGGGGCCCAAAACTGCTCACTATACTCCAGCTGACAATAAACCTGATTCTGATTATTTAAATTAACTATTAGCTTGGGATTCATTATTATGATAATGCTTTTGTTAACCATTATTTGAATAATAAATAAAATATCTATTATTAAGGGGAACCATTTAACTTTCCTCAAAATGTCTAAAATTTCCCTCCCACATTGCCTCCACTCTTCCTCATCCATGTGCTTATCAACGAGCTTCTTCAATCTCCCTAACGGATCTGCGTCGACCACCACCCCCCATTCTGCGTTTTTAAAAAAACCTACCTCTGACATCCTCTCCACATCCAGACCTTTCACTATTCAATATGTTGTAATGAGATCCCCCCCCCTCATTCTCCTGAACTCCATTGGGTACAGACCCAGAGTTAACCCTTTCATTCCTGAGGTAATTCTTCTGAACCTCCTCTGGATCCTCTTCAACGCCAGCACATCATTTCTTCGATAAGGGGCCCAAAACTGCTCACAATACTTCAAGTGCAGTCTGACCAATGCCTTATAAAGCCTCAGTATTACATCCTTGCTTTTGTATTTTAGTTCTCTCGAAATGAATTCTAACATTGCATTTGCCTTCCTCACCACCAAATCAACCTGCAACCTTAGGGAATCCTGCATGAGGAGAGGCTCAGATCCCTCTGCACCTCTGAGTTTCTGAACTTTCTCCACATTTAGAAGATAGTCCACACCTTTATTCCTTCTGCCAAAGTGCATGACCGTGCACTTCCCTACGTTACATTCTGTCTGGCACTACTTTATCCATTTCTCTGCTTCCTCAACACTACCTGCCTCTCTACATATCTTTCATATCATCTGCAAACCTGGTCACAAAGCCATCAATTCCATCATCCAACTCATCGACGTACAATGTAAAAAGAAATGGTCCCAACATGACCCCTGCAGGACACCACCGGTCACGAGCAGCCCATCATAAAAGTCCCTTTATTCCCACTCTTTGCCTCCTGCCAGTCAGCCAATCTTCTGTCTATGCTAGTATCTGTCCAATAATACCTTGGGCTCTTATCTTGTTAAGCAGCCTCATGTGGA
Source organism: Mobula birostris (assembly GCF_030028105.1). Classification (NCBI taxonomy): domain Eukaryota; kingdom Metazoa; phylum Chordata; class Chondrichthyes; order Myliobatiformes; family Myliobatidae; genus Mobula; species Mobula birostris. Next base: position 62,120,930 of record NC_092393.1, on the reverse strand, counting down.
ACCTTGTTAAAGGCCTTATGAAAAACCCAAATACACAACATCCACTGACTCCCCTTTTTCTATCCTGCCAGCTACTTCCTCAAATAATTCCAACATATTTGTCAGTTAAGGCTTCCCCTTGGAAAACCATGCTTTCTATTCTTTTATATCTATCCAACCAAATGGACAATTTCACATTTTTAATCATCATTCTCCATCTGCCAGATTCACTGAACCTATCTCTATCTCCCTTTAGCCTCCTGCTATCGTCCACAACTCACTTTCTGACCTGTCAGCTGATTTGTTGACTGCACCCACAGTGTCTTCATCTGATATTAAAAAAGCTTAAAGTTCCAGCGCAGACCCCTGTATCACTACTCATTATATCCAATATCAGAACCAGCAAAGGCCAACCTGTGCCTATTTGGAGTGACTGTATATAATCCAGAATCAGGCCCCTCAGCCCAATCACCCTGCTATCCAGGATTGGATCTGGAATTGGAAATGGTTTATGATTGTCACAGGTATGGAGACACGGTGAAAAGCTTGTCTTGCATACTGTTCATTCAGATCAGATCATTACACAGCGTATTGAAGTAAAACAAGGCAAAACAATAACAGAATGGAGAATAAAGTTTGACAGGGAAGAGGAAGTGTAGTGCTGGCAGGTGACAGGAATAATAAAAGGTCCATCTAAGCTTGACAGTCCAATGAGACCCAATTACACCATGTGAACACTTAACTTACCAACCGGTACATCTTCGGACTGTGGGAGAAAACCCAGGCGGTCACGGGGAGAACATACAAACTCCTTGCGGGTAACCGTGGGAATTGAACCTGGATCGCTGGTACTAATGCTGTTGTGGTATTCAACACCCTGCCGTGCTGTCCCAATTGATCATTCTGTGCTTCCTGCCCGACTGGAGCGAAGGCAGCTTCTCTACTTCACCCCCGTCATCAGGAAATCCACTTCCATCGGGTCAGTGTTCACAGTGCATGCGTGCACATGTGTGTGTGTGTGTGTGTGTGTGTGTCTATACGTGTACTTCTATCTGTGTGTGTGTGTGTCTGTGACTGTCTGCATACCTACGTTTGTCTGTTTGTGTCTGACATATAGATGCATGAGAGGAAGCTCCGGTGTGCCTGTGAGAATGGAGTGTGCACGTGTGTGTTTGCGTGTGCACTGTACACACCCATGTGTGTCAGCTCCACGTTGAGGATCCCAGTGAGACTCCAAGAATTCATCTTCGATACAAATTCCACTCTGTAAAATTCCAGGAAAACCTGCAGTCACATTCCAATGATTCCTGCAAAAGGCTTTTTTGAACGAGCCCATTACATTGGCCACAACACCAACAAACACACAGAGCATCTTTTAAATTAATCTGGTCCGCAGCCGACGTTCCTCCTCAGAGAAACGGATACTGAGCGGATTCCAGGAGTGTTGGGACTGACGCTGGAAAGCGATAGATCTGCTCCAGACTCTGGGATTGGATCCTGATGGGAGTCTGTGAGCGGATACTCCGAGATTAGAAGCTGCCCAAGACCTTCAGGCGGGCTCCACACGTCCTGAGCCAGAGGGAATCACCAGCCTTGTGCCTCCATCCTCTCCTGGGGCGGACGGGCGTCTGTTTGCACTCTGTCCCCACCAGGTGAATGAGGGCTTGGAGCTCTCCTCCACCCCCCACCCGCAGATACACAGACCCGGTCTGACCCCAGCATCTTCCCTCCGTCCACCGGCTGTTTGGACATGCAGCATTGCACAGCTCCTGAACCCTCGGTGCCCAGACACCCCTCACAGGGACAGCAGGGTGGGGAGGGTGCGATGAGCAGGGAATACTGTGGGGGGGGGGGGGGGAGGATGTGGGAGAGGGAGGGAGGGAAGGGAAGGGGGAGAGGGAAGCAGGAGGGAGAGAGTGCAGGATGTACAAGTGTTCTCTGCATTGGGCCAAGGTTTACTGCCCCCAGGTCTGACCGGTAGACTTTGTGAAATAGGAAGGGGGTTCTAGCCTGAGGGAGAGTCACACGGTGGGAGGGGGTGGTTACAGTGGGAGCTTACAACGGGAGTTGTTCAAGAATGGTGGGGCTCCCATGGAATGACGTATTTTGATTATAGTCGGAACTGTATTTTAAAATGAAATTGTTAACAGTCTCTTAAATCTTTGTATTTTCTGTATTTTGGAAGAGAATAAATGTTTGCAGTTTTGTAAAAAAAAGAAGGTGCTGGGTTACTACGGGGCCGATCTGAAGGGCCATTTGGGATCCAGTTGCCAGCTGGTGACCAGTCACGGTGATCCCGAGGAAGGGCGGGCCTGTACGGGCCACACCCTCTCACTGTGTCAGTGGCTCCAAAACTCCCCACAAAGAATGCTGGAGAAATTGTACAACAGGTTTTGATTAGTACAGATCACAAGGAAAGCAGATGTTGAACTGCAAACATACTGTACTGTGTTTTAATTCACAGGATTGTTTCATATTGTTGTTTATAAATAAATAGAGTGAATCTCCCTCCACACCATCCCATCACACACTCCCGGGGTCAGACACAGAATGAAGCCCCCTCCATACCGTACCATCACACTCTCCTGGGGTCAGACACAAAGTGAAGCTCCCTGTACACAAGTCCGTTACACACTCCTGTGCTCAGATACACAGTGAAGCTCCCTCTGTACCGCACCATCACACATGGTCAGACATGTAGTGAAGCTCCCTCCACAACATCCCATCACACTCTCTTGGGATCAGACACAGAGTGAAACTCTCTCCACACCATCCCTTCACACACTCCCAGGGTCAGACACAGAGTGAATCTGCCTCCACACCGTCCCATCACAGCCTCCTGAGGTCAGACACAGAGTGAAGCTTCCTCCACACCATCCCATCACACACTCCTGGGGTCAGACACAGAGTGAAGATCTCTCTACACCATCCCATCACACGCACCCGGGGTCAGACACAGAGTGAAACTCCCTCTACACTGTCCCATCACACACTCCCAGGGTCAGACACAGAGAGAATCTCCCTCCACACCGTCCCATTACACACTCCCAGGGTCAGACACAGTTTATTCTGAGGCTGTGCCCTCTGGTTCTATATTCATCTCACAGACCCTGGGACAAGCAAAAGGACCCCCTTCTACTGTTCCTCAACCAGATCCCAGTCTCTGCCTCTGCAGATCAACCACACACTCAGACACTGTACAGAGGTGGTGAGTTTCTGACTCCACTGTCCTCTCGGCCAGTAAATTTTGGATCCCGATCACAATCTGTGTGAAAACATTTTCCTAATCTCCTCTCTAATCAGCTGGCTATGTCCCCTTGTCATAACCCCACTGCTTAGAGATTTAGGTCCTTTGATTTCATTCATTTGCAACTTCAACTAAGCCTCTTCTTCTCCATCAAAAACAAGCCTAGCCTCTCCAGACATTTTTCCAGTCTCGGTTATATCCCCATAAATGTCACATCCTTCCTGCCATGTGGCTACCAGGATTTCACACACTGCCCTGTTACCAGCCATGTACAGTCAGCAAGTTGTAAACACACGAGGTTCAGCAGATGCTGGAAATCCTGAGTCACTCACACAAAATACTGGAGGAACTCAGCAGGTCAGGCAGCATCAATGGAAGAAAGTAAACAGTCAATGTTTTGGGCCAAGACTCTTCCCCTTTGTCCCATGGCCCACTCTCCTCTCCTGTCAGAGCCCTTTTTCAGCTCTTTACCTCTTCCAGCTATCATCTCCCAGCCTCTCCTCCACCCACTTTCCCCTCAACTGGTCTCAGCTTTCTCCTGCCAGCTCGCACTCCTTCCCCTTCCCCCACCTCCTTCTTCCGGCTTCTGCTCCCTTCCTTACCAGTCCTGATGAAGAGTCTCGGTCCAAAATGTTGACAGATTATTCCTCTCCATAGATGCTGCCTGACCTGCTGAGTTCCTCCAGCATTTTGTGTGTGTTGTTTAGTTTCAGCATAGCCATTTGTGGGAAAGTTATTGGAGGGGATTCTAAGGGACCAGATATACAAGATAGACATGGGTAGACATGGACTGATTAAGGACGGTCACCCTGGCTTCATGTGTGGTAGGTCATGTTTAACCAATCTTAGAGTTTTTCGAGGAAGTTACCAGGAAAGTGGATGAAGGCAAGACAGTGGCTGTTGTCTACATGGACTTTAGTAAGGTATTTGACAAGGTCCCAAAAAGGGAGGCTGGCCAAGAAGGTTCAGTCGCTCAGCATTCAGGATGAGGTAGTAAACTGGATTAGATATTGGCTTTGTGGGAGAAGCCAGAGAGTGGTAGTAGAGGGTTACCTCTCTGACTGGAGACCGGTGACTAGTGGTGTGCTGGGTCCTTTGTTATTTGTCATCTAATCAGTGATCTGGATGATAATGTGGTTAACTGGACCAGCAAATTTGCAAATGACACCAAGATTGGGGGTGTAGTGGGACAGTGAGGAAGACTATCATGGCTTGCAGAGAGATCTACATCAGCTGGAAACATGGGCTGAAAAATGTCAGATGGAATTTAATGCAGACAAATGCGAGGTTTTGTATTTTGGTAGGACCAACCAGGGTAGATCTTACACAGTGAACGGACGGGCAGTGACGGGTGTGGTAGAACAAAGGGATCTGGGAATACAGGTACATAATTCACTGAAAATGGTGTCACAGGTTGATAGAGTCATAAAGAAAGCTTTTGGCACACTGGCTTTCATAAATCAATGTATTGAGTAGAGGAGATGGGATGTTATGTTGAAGTTGTATAAGATGTTGGTGAGGTCTAATCTGGACTATTGTGTGCAGTTTTGGTCACCTGCCTACAGGAAAGATGTAAGTAAGGTTGAAGGAGAGCAGAGAAAACTTACAAGGATGTCTTGTAAGTCTGGAGGACCTGAGGTTATAGGGGAAGATAGAATAGGTTAGGACTGTATTCTTTAGAACGTAGAAGATTGAAATTTATTAGAGGTAAACAAAATTATGAGGGTAAATGCAAGCAGGTTTTTTCCACTGAGACTGGGTGTGACTACAACAAGAGGTCATGGGTTAAGGGTGAAAGCTGAAAAGTTTAAGGGGATCATGAGGGGAAACTCCTTCACTCAGAGGGTGGTGAGAGTGTGGAACGAGCTGCCAGCACAAGGTGCATGCGAGCTCCATTTCAATGTTTGAGAGAAGTTTGGATAGGTACATGGATGGTAGGGATACGGAGGGCTATAGTCCTGGTGCAGGTCAATGGGAGTAGACATTTTCAGCATGGAGCAGATGGGCCAAAAGGCCTGTTTGTGTGCTGTACTTATCTGTGACTCCCTATAACCTCCCTGCATTTGGTTAATAAACATCAGCAGCCTGTTTATCTGTTTGGCCACATTGTTGATCTGACCTGTTACGTAAAGATGAGCGAGGACCGAGGATGCTCTGCTTCCCCAGACCACTCAATAGCCTCACACTTAATGTTTATTTCTCCAGCTTTTTTTTAAAGAATATTCTGTATGTGGGTTATTTTTGGCTCTTATCCCTGGTCTATTTCCGCTGAGGTTTTCTTTGCTGAACTTGTATCCACCAATGCATCATCTTGCCCTTCTTGACATTAAGTTCTGTTTTCCCCTTGGCTGGCCAGACCATGGATATTTGCATGGTACTGTACTGACAAGCAGAACACTACAACAGTGCCAGCCACCCAGGTTCAATTCTTGCCCGTCTGTCAGGAGTTTGTGACTGTGTGGGTTTCCTCCCACATTCTAAAGGTGTATGGTTGAAGGTTAGGGTTAGTGAGTTGCTGTGCTGGCACCGGAAGTGTGACCATACTTGTGGGCTGCCTTCAGCACGTCCTGGACTGTGTTGGTCATGGACACAAATGACGCATCTTGCTGCGTACTTCACTGTCCAGATGGCAACTGGAGCTAATCTTTATTGCCTTGTTATCTAGAGTTCCCTCTTCACTGTCAGCCACGCATCGGCTGGCCCCTGTGTTATCATGCTCCCTGCATTTAGTCCCACGTTAGAGAAAGGGACGGAGAGCTGGGTTGTGTAGAACAAGCACTGGCCATAAACACCTAGCCACACTTCCCCCTTCCTCCCACCCCACCATCCCGCTCCCAGACGCTGAGCCAGACTGCCCCCTCCGTCACTGTCTTTAAGCAGCCTGGCAACACCACTCGTGTCTTGGCAAGAATGAAAAACAATTTAGTGTTCATGACTCCATGGCCATCACATCGAATGTTCACTATTTATTCCAGTTCTTTTAATTAACTGAGTCCGATCTCCCAGCTGCCGCTACGTTTGAGATTGAAGTAGCCAGACCGTTTAATTCATTCTCTCTACAAACGCTTTGCCCACCGATTCCCCAGTGACCAATCCTGACTTTTAGGGTATCTTTAACTTTTTGGAGGGTCAAAGGTAGGATTTAAACGGTGGAAGGCAATGAGGGAGTACAGGAGGGATGGTGGGGAGGGGGCACTGGCAGCAAGATTATATCCGCTGCTTCAACAGTCCCTAAATTAGAAGTCCTTTGTGAAACATGGTGGTGCTGACCTGCGTAACAATGTGGCTGCAAATTCCTCACTGAGTGTGCACTCTCACTCACTACCTGGCTCCCAATCCTGCTGTGCAGGCAACTGGATACTGCCTCTGTTAACACCAACATGGTTACCACCGATATGGCCCAATGCTGAACATAAAACAGACAACAATTACCAACCTCCTTCAAAGAAAATTTTAAATGGAGTTGAATTTACCTTGTTTCAAAGAGACAGATTCAATCCTGACCTCTGCCGTCTGTGTGGCATTTGCGTTACCTTCCTGTTCAGATCACAAGACATCGGAGCAGAATTAACTCATTTGGCCTATTGAATCCACTTTGCCATTCCACTATGGCTGATTTATTATCCCTCTCAACCCCACTCTCCTGCCTTTTCCCCGTAACCTTTGACACCCCGATAAACCTATCAACCTCCGCTTTAAATATACCTAATGACTTGGCCTCCACAGCTGTTTGTGGCAATGAATTACACAGATTCACCAGCCTCCTCATCTCTGTTCTAAAGGGACGTCCTTCTATTCTGAGGCTGTGCCCTCTGGTGTTAGACTCCCCCATTATAGGAAGCATCTTCTTCCCACCCACTCTACCTTTATTAAATGATGCAAGCTGAATCATCTGCAGCCCAACATCAGTACGACCAAGGAGATGGTGATAGACTTTAGGATGACTAAGCCTGCACTGCTCCCTGTTACTGTTGATGGTGAGGACCTACAAGTACCTGGGGTGCACCTGGATGACAGACTTGAGTGAGCACCAACACAGAGGTTGTGTACAAGAAGGGCGAGAGTCACCTCTACTTCCTGAGGAGACTGAGGTCCTTTGGAGTTTGCAGGCCTCTCCTTCGCATGTTCTACCAGTCTGTTAACACCAGTACAATCTTCTATGTGGTGTGCTGGGGCAATGACATCAACGTGGGTGATGCCAACAAGTTCAATAAACTGAATAGAAAGACTGGCTCTGTTATAGGAGTCAAACAATCCTGGCATCCTGGACAATATTTCTAACCCTCTGCATATCACCTCTGCTGAACAGAGGAGCACGTTTAGTAATAGACTAAGACAACTGTGCTGCTCCAAGGAGCAATATGAGGTCATTCTTACCGTCAGCCATTAGGCTCTATAATGAGTCAACCTACAGTGGGGAAGTGATGACCCCTCCTGTTAGACTGTTTGAGCTAGCTTATTTTTTCATTCTTTTCTACTTCTCTTCTGATATGTGTATATTTGTATATCTGTGCAGTTGTAATGTTACTGTGACACCGTAATTTCCTTTGGGCTCAATAAAGTATATCTACCTAGGCCTTTCAATATTCAATAGGTTTCAATGAGATCCCCATCATTCTTATAAACTCCAGAAAGTACAGGCCCAGAGCCATCAAACGCTCCTCGTGCATTAACCCTTTCGTTCCCAGAATCATCCTGGTGAACCTCCTCTGCGCCCTGTCCAATGCCTTTGTCTTCTCCGTCTGGATGGGCTGCCAAGTCCAGCTGGAATGAGATGCTGCTCATGTCCAGCTGGCACAGCCCATCTTCCCAGTACCCATCCCACCTCTGAAACCTCACTGAGACTGACCTTCACCCAGATCAACCAGATCACCAGAACACGTTACCTTCTCTTCTCCTTTTATGGTGTTCAAAAGTGCTTCCACGACCCTAGGAGTGTGTGATGGGCCATTGTGGAGGGTGTCTCACTCTGCCTCTGACCCTGGCAGTGTGTGATGGGACAGCGTAAAGGGAGCCTCACTCTGTGTCTGACCCCGGGATGGTGTGATGGGATGGTGTGGAGGGAGCTTCACTCTATGTCTGACCCCGGGAGTGTGTGATGGGATGGTGTGGAGGGAGCTTCACTCTATGTCTGACCCCGGGAGTGTGTGATGGGACGGTGTGGAGGGAGATTCTATCTGTGTCTGATCCCGGGATGGTGTGATGGGATGGTGTGGAGGGAGCCTCACTCTTTGTCTGACCCCGGGATGGTGTGATGGGACAGTGCGGAGGGAGTGTCACTCTGTGTCTGACCCCGGGAGTGTGTGATGGGACAGTGTGGAGGGAGATTCACTCTGTGTCTGACCCTGGGAGTGTGTGATGGGATGGTGTGAAGGGATATTCTCTCTGTGTCTGACCCCGGGAGTGTGTGATGGGACAGTGTGGAGGGAGTTTCACTCTGCGTCTGACCCCGGGAGTGTGTGATGGGACGGTGTGAAGGGAGTGTCACTCTGTGTCTGACCCCGGGAGTGTGTGATGGGACGGTGTGGAGGGAGTGTCACTCTGTGTCTGACCCCGGGAGTGTGTGATGGGACGGTGATGAGGGAGATTCACTCTGTGTCTGATCCCGGGTGTGTGATGGGACGGTGTGAAGGGAGATTCACTCTGTGTCTGATCCCGGGTGTGTGATGGGACGGTGTGAAGGGAGATTCACTCTGTGTCTGATCCCGGGTGTGTGATGGGACGGTGTGAAGGGAGATTCACTCTGTGTCTGATCCCGGGAGTGTGATGGGACAGTGTGGAAGGAGCTTCACTCTGTGTCTGACCCCGGGAGTGTGTGATGGGACGGTGTGAAGGGAGATTCTCTCTGTGTCTGACCCCCGGGAGTGTATGATGGGATGGTGATGAGGGAGATTCACTCTGTGTCTGAGCCCGGGAGTGTGTGATGGGACGGTGTGGAGGGAGATTCACTCTGTGTCTGACTCTGCACTGGGTAGGCAGTATGGGGAGAATGTCAGAGGTAGTTCTTTCATTACAGACTGGTAGGTGGATGGAACACCCTGCCAGGGATGGTGATAGAGGCAGGTGTCTGACGGCCTGTGCAGAGGGAAGTATCTCTTTCTTATTTGTGAAACACAGCACTTTGCCCTGCAATGGTTGTCAATAACATCCTTGGCTCGTGAGTCCTTGCCATTACCCTTCACAACAGCAGTGCTGCAGCACACAACTCGCAGGCTTTCCTCCTTGGCCTCTTTTGTAGATATCTAACCGCTCACCACACCTCGTGCAGTCATCCGCCTGAATCAGAGTGAGTTGATGGGCAACACATACAGACCTGTTACAGTTCAGTCTGTTGCTCGGCACCACCAACTCCTTCACAGAACGAGGGAGCTTGCTGTGTATCTAAGAATGGGGCAGTTTCTGGGGATTATCAGGGAAGTGTGGTCATTCCCTGGGCTACGTGTGCTGCTCAGTGCGGCCGGAGCTTCAACATTTTACAACCTCAGCAGGGAGGGAGGGGAGGAGGGTAAACTGTCAGGGAGGGAGGGGAAGAGGGTAAACTGTTGGGGAGGGGGAGGAGGAGGGGTAAACTGTTGGGAAGGGATGGGATTCGAGCTCAGCAGGTTGTGGGGATAAATGAGAACCACTTTGGTGGAGTCAGCGATCACGGATTTGGGCTGAAGTCTCAGCACAGTCTGTAGGGAGTTTGTATGTTCTCCCCATGGCCATATGAGTTTCCTTCCGGTGTTCCGATTTTCTCTCACATTCTAAAATCCTATGGGTTAGAAGTAGTAAGTTGTGGCCGTGTTATGTTGTTGGCAGACGAGTGGAGGCCCCAGAACAATCCTTGCACTGTGTTGGTCATTGATTGGTCAAAAAACAGATTTCACTGAACATATTTTTCAATATACATGTGACAAGTAAAGCTCATCCTTATCTTACCTAGATAAATAAGGAAATTAGAGGCCCATGCAAGACAATAAGACCATAAGATATAGAAACAGAATTAGGCCATTTGGCATCGAGTCTGCTCCATCATTTCAACATGGCTGATCCAACTTTCCTCTCAGCCCCAATCTCCTGCCTTCTCCCTGTATCCCTTCATGCCCTGAGCAATCAGGAGTCTATCAACCTCTACTTTAAATATACAAAAAATTCGGCCTTAGCAGCTGTCTGTGGCAACAAAATCCACAGATTCACCATCCTCTGGTTAAAGAAATTCCTCCTCATCTCCATTCTAAAAGGACACCCCTCTATTCTGAGGCTGTGTCCTCTGGTCTTCGACTCTCCCACCACAGGAAACATCCTCTCCGCATCCACTCCGCATCCTCTCCATCCAAGACCTTCGTCTGAATTCTAGTGAAAACAGGCTCAAAGCCATCAAATGCTCTTCATATGACAAACTATTCAATCCTGGAATCATTTTCATGAACCACCTTTGAACTCCCTCCAGTTTGAGCACATCCTTTTGAAACTGCTCACAATACTCCAAGAGAGGCCTCACCAGTGCTTTACAAAATTTCAACACTACATCCTTGCTTTTATATTCTAGTCCTGTTGAAATGAATGTTAACATCACATTTGCCTTCCTCACCAAAGACTTAACCATTGGGGAATTCTGCACAAGGACTCCCAAGTCCTCGTGTGCCTCATTTTATTTGTGTTTTCTCTCCATTTAGAAAATATTCAACCCTTTCATTTCTTCTACCAAAGTGCATGACCACACACTTCCCAACACTATATTCCATCTGTAATTTCTTTGTCTATTCTCCTAATCTGTCTGTCCTTCTGTAGCCTCTCTACTTCCACAAAACCACCTGCTCCTCCACCTATCTTCATATCATCTGCAGACTTTGAAACAAAGCCATCAATTCCATCATCCAAATCATTGACATATAATGTAAAAAGAATTGGTTCCAACACAGACCCCTGTGGAACACCATTAGTCACCGGTTGCCAGCCAGTAAAGGGTCCCTTTATCCCATTCTTTGCTTTCTGCCACTGTTTTATCCATGCTAAAATATTTCTTGGAATACCATGAGCTTGTAACTTTTTAAGCAGTCTCATGTGTGGCACCTTGTCAAAGGCCTTCTGAGAATCCAAGTACACAACATCGACCGATTCTCCTTTGTCTATCCTGCTCATTGTTTCTGTAAAGAATTCCAACAGATTTGTCAGGCAACATTTTCCCTTGAGGAAACCATGCTGACTACAGCCTATTTAATCATGTGCCACCAAGTATCTTGAAACCACATCCTTAATAATCGACTCCAGCATCTTCCCAACCACTTAAGGGCAGCTTAACTGGCCTATAGTTTCCTTTCTTCTGGCTTCCTCCCTTCTTGAAGAGTGGAGTGACATTTGCAATTTTCCAGTCTTCTGAAACCATCCCAGCATCTAGTGATTCTTCAAAGATCATTACTAAAGCCTCCAGAATCTCTGCAGCCACCTCTTTCAGAACTGTGGGGTGTACACATCTGGTCCAGGTGACTTATCTAACCTTCAGACCTTTCCGTTTCCCAAGATTCTTCTCTCTAGTAATGGTAACTTCACACACTAAATAACACCTGAAACTTCCACCATACTGCTAGTGTCTTCCACAGTGATGACTGATGCATCTTCATGTCCCCCATTACTACCTCTCCAGCATCATTTTCCAGCAGTCCGATATCCATTCTCACCTCTCTTTTACACTTTATGTATCTAAAGAAACTTTTGGTATACTCTTTAATATTATTGGCTAGCTTACTTTCGTATTCCATCTTTGCTTTCTTAATGACCCTATTAGTTGTTTTCTGTTGGCTTTTAAAAGCTTCAGAATTCTCTAACTTCCCATTAATTTTTGCTCTGTTATATTCCCTCTCTTTGGCTTTTATGTTTGACTTCTCTTGTTAGCCACGGTTGTGTCACCTGGCCTTCAGAATAATTCTTCCCCTTTGTGATATATATATATCCCCTGCCTTCCAAATTGCTTTTAGAAATTCCAGCCATTGCTGCTCTGCCATCATCCCTGCCAGTGTTCTTTTCCAATCAATTCTGGCTGTCTCTCTCTCATATCTCTGTAATTCCCTTTACTACACTGTAATACTGAAACATCTGACTTTAGCTTCTCCTTCTCAAAGTTCAATCATATTATGATCACTTACCCCTAAGGGTTCTTTTACCTTAAGCTCTCTAATCAATTGTGGTTGATTGCACCACATCCATTCAAGAATTGCTGATCCCCTAGTGGGCTCAACCATGAGCTGCTCTAAAAAGCCATGTCCCGCAGGCCTCGTTCCTGTGCCATGTTGTTCTACCATTCGTTTGACTCAACCTTCTCCAATCCAAAATCACAGGAAAAAGAGCAGGAGTAGGCCACTTGGCCCCTCAAGCCTTCCTTGCATTCAATAAGAGAGCATAGCTGATGAATGTCTATGTTTATTGTTTAGTTAGAGTAGCAGCGAGGAGTCGGTCATTCCAGAACTTTGAGCTGCACTGCCCACCAACCCTGATTTAACACTAATCAAACCACTGGACAATTTACAACCTCCAAATAACCTACCCGGTATGCCTTTGGACTGTGGGAGGTAACCGGAGGACCTGGAGAAAACCCACACATTCCACAGGGAGGATGGACAGAGACCCCTTACGGAGGACGCCAGGATTGAACTCCGAGCTGTAATAACATTGCACTAACCACCACGTTTCCTTGGCCCCCTTGTTGTCTGTATCCCCTCTACTATCCCAGTTCTCTATAACGCTCAATTCTTTGAATTGTCTACTTACACATATCCACCTTAAATAAATCCAGCAGTCCAGCTCCCACTACCTTTGGGGGCAGAGAATCACAGAGATTCACCATGCTCTGAGAAGACATTTTTATGCTCTTCAGTTTTAAGTGACTTGCCCCTTATCTTGTACTTCAGTTCCCTTGAACGTGACTTACCGACTAATGAAAATATCTACCTATTGAGCCTCCTTACGATCTTACATGTTTGAACAAGGCCATCACTCATTCTTCTAAACTCCAAGGAATACAGTCCTGCCTCTCTTGACGGGACAGCCCCCTTATCCCAGGAATTAGCCTGGTGAATCTCCATTGGACTGCTTCCATTTTCTACTGCATCCCACCAAAACTGTGCTTAGTACATAATCCAGGTGTGTCCTCCGGGGGAGACAATTAACAAGAATCCGAGGGATAACTTCTTCCACCCAGGGAATGGTCAATTCATGGAATGAGCTGCCAGACAAAGTGGTTGTGGCAGGTACATTAACAGTATTTAAAAGGTATTTGGACAGGTTCAGAGATTCACAGGCAGGAAGGCGTAGGTGGTGGTGTGGCTCCGTTGGTAAGAGATGGAATTACATATTTAGAAAGAGGTGACATTGGGTCAGAGAATGTTGAATCTTTGTGGGTGGAGTTAAGAAACTGCAAAGGTAAAGAAAAAACCATATGGGAATCATATATAGGCCTCCAAATAGTAGTCAAGATGTGTGGTTGAGATTGCAAAGGGAGCTGGAAAAGGCATGTCATAAGGGTAATGTCACAATTGTAATGGGGTCTTCAATATGCAAGGGGATTGGGAAAATCAGGTTGGTATTGGATTGCAAGAGAGATAATTTGCTGAATGCCTACAAAATAGCTTTTTAGAGCAGCTTGTGCTCGAGCCTACTCGGGAAAAGGCTATCTTAGATTGGGTGTTGTGTAATAACCTAGATCTTATCAGGAAGCTTAATGTAAAGGAACCCTTAGGAGACAGTGATCATAATATGATTGAATTATACTTCAATTTGAGAGGGAGAAGCATGACACATGTATCTGTATTGCAATGGAATAAAGGGAATTACAGAGGAATGAGAGTGGAGCTTGCCCAGGTGAATTGGAGGAGGATACTGGTGGGGATGACGGAAGAGCAGGGATGGCTGGCTGAAGTTTCTGGGAATAGTTCACAAGGCGCAGGATAGATATGTCCCACAGAGGAAGTTGTTCTCAAATGGCAGGGGTAGGCCACTGTGGCTGACAAAGGAAATCAAGGACTGCATAAAAGCCAAGGAAAGACATATAAGGTAGCAAAAGTGAGTGGGAATTTGGATGATTGGGAAGCTTTTAAAATCCAACAAAGGGCTACAAAAAAAGCTGTAAGAAGGGAAAAGAGGAAATATGAGGGCAGACTAGCCAATAATATAAAACAGGATACTAAAAGGTTTTTCAGTTATATAGAGAGTAAAAGGGAGGTGAGAGTTGATACTGGACCACTGGAAAATGATGCAGGTGAGGTAGTAATGGGAGACAAAGAAATGGTAGATGAACTTAATGAGTCCTTTGCATCAGTCTTCACTGTGGAAGACACTAGCAGTATGCCAGAGGTCCATGAGTGTCAGGGAGCAGGAGTGAGTGCCATTGTTATTACTAAGGAAAAAGTGCTAGGTAAACTCAAAGGTCTTAAGGTGGATAAGTCACCTGGACCAGATGGACGACATCCCAGAGTCCTGAGAGAGGTTGTGGAAGAGATAATGGATGCATTGGTCATGATCTTTCAAGAATCACTTGATTCTGGCATGGTCCTGGAGCTCTGTAAGGTTGCAAATGTTACTCCTCTAAGAAGGGAGGAAGACCAAAGAAAGGAAATTATAAGCCAGCTAGCTTAATGTCAGTGGTTGGGAAAGTGTTGGAGTCTATTATTAAGTATGAGGTTTCAGGGTACTTGGAGAAATGATAAAATAAGTCAAAGTCAGCATGGTTTCTGTAAAGGGAAATGATGCCTGACAAATCTGTTACAGTTCTTCAAGGAAGTAACAAGCAGGCTGGACAAAGGAGAGGCAGTGGATGCCATTTACTTGGATTTTCAGAAGGCACTTGATAACGTGCCACACATGAGGCTGCTTAACAGGATAAAATCCTACGGTGTTACAGGAAGATACTGGCCTGGATAGAGGAATGGCTGACAGGCAGGAGGCAGCAAGTAGGAATAAAATGGGCCTTTTCTGGTTGTCTCTGGTGACAAGTGGTGTTCCTCAGGGGTCAGTATTGGGACCACTACTTCTCACATTTTTTGTCAATGATTTAGATACCGTAATGGAATTGATGGCTTTGTGGATGATATGAAGATAGGAGGAGGGGTAGGTAGTGCTGAGGAAGCAATGCGATTGCAGCAGGACTTAGACAAATTGGAAGAATGGGCAAAAAAGGTGGCAGCTGGAACACACTGCTGGGAAATGTACGATAATGCATTGTGGTAAAAGGAACAGTGGTGTAGACTATTATCTAAATAGAGAGAAGGTTCAAACATCAGAGGTGCAGAGAGACTCAGGAGTGCTTGTGCAATTCTCCCAGAAGGTTATTTTACAGGTTGAGTCTGCAGTAAAGGCAGCAAATGCAATGTTGGCATTTATTTCAAGGGGAATTGAATATAAAAGCAAGGAGATAATACTGAGCTTTTATAAGACACTAGTCATGCACTGTCGACAGTTTTGGGCCCCATAACTCAGAAAGGATGTGTTGTCATTGGAGAGAGTTCAGAGGAGGGTCACAAGAATGATTCTGGGAATGAAGGGGTTAACATATGAGGAGCATTTGGCAGCTTTGGGCCTGTACTCACTGGAATTTAGAAGAATGCGGGGGGATCTCATTGAAACCTATTGAATGTTGAAAGGACTAGACAGGGCGGATGTGGAGAGGATCTTGCCTATGGTGAGTTATCCAGAACTTGAAGGCACAGCCTCAAAATTGAGGGGGCGATATTTTAGAACAGAGTTAAGGAGGAATTTTTTTAGCCAGAGAGTAATGAATCTGTGGAATGCTCTGCCACAGACTGTGGTGGACGCCAAGTCTGTGGGTATATTTAAAGCGGAAGTTGATAGTTTCCTGATTGGTCAGAACATTAAAGGATGTGGCGAGAAGGCAGGTACATGGGGTTGAGTGGGATCCAGGATCAGCCATGATGGACTGAATGGCCTAATTCTGCTCATATGCCTTATGGTCTTCTGGACACGTGGGGGGGGGGTGGGTATGGGCCAAATATGGGATTAGCTCAGACAGGAATCTTGGTTGGGATGGACTAGATGGGCTGAAGGGCCTGTTTCCTTGCTGTATTATTATATGAAACTGAGGACCAAGAGCTGATCCCACCAAGTACAATCCTCCAACCTGAACAGAACACATTCATTCCAAATCTGTTTTCTGAGACAGTTGGTCGACACTTCCTCCAATACATGGTGCTCCTAGTTAATGTACCAAGCTCTTACAACACAACTCATCAAATGCCTTCTGCAAATCTCAGTATGCTACACCTATGGGCTACTCTCCATCAACTCTCCTTGCCAATCCTCAAAGAATTTCAGGCAAATTTGTCAAACACGATATACTGTCAACTTTCCCCAATGAAGAGTTAATTTCTCTTTGATTTTTGGGTCCAGCATCCCGCTGACTATAGATGTTAAGTTAACTAATCTACAGTTCCCCACGTCTTCCTCTCTTTCTAAACATCCATTGCTACCCTTCTGGAGTTTGAAAATTCCCACCATCGCTGCAGCCATTTCCTTGTGTTTAGGCCATCGGGTCCCAGTGATTTGTCTGTCTTTAGCCCCAAGAATTTCTCTAATACGTTATTACCTGTGATTAGAATTTCATCCCTGTCATTTGAAATTAGCCTGTCTATTTTCTTAGTGAAAGTTGCAGTGTTGTCCATGGTGAAAACAGATGCACCAAGATTGATTGAACATATCCACCTTCACTTCGTATTATTAATTCATCAGCCTTGCTCTCTGGAGATCCAAGGAAAACAATCCCAGCCTGAGAGTGGTATAACTCAGCGAAGGAGCACAAGAAATCGAATTAAAAGAAAAGAAAATGGAATGTGACAGTAAATTAGCAAGAAATCTGAAAAGAGACATGCAGATTTTCTGCAAGTGTATAAAAAGGAAAAAAAAATAGTGGAGGTAGATGTTACTGAGACTGAGGAGTTTATCACTGGGAACAAGGAAATTGCAGAGGTATTACACAAATACTTCGACATCTGTCAAAACCTCTCTGACATACGGGAGAATCAAGAGTCCAATGCAGCTGAGAAGAAACGATTATTAAATGAAACAAATTATGAGAAGTTAATGAGCCTGAGAACTGATAATCCCCAGGAGCTCCAGAACGATGTGGTGATGTAGCTGAGGTATCCTAGTTTGCCAATGACATGAAAATAAGTGGGAGGGCATGATGCAATGAAGAACTCAGCAGGATATAGATAGACTGAGTGGGTGAAAACTTGGCAAATGAAGTTTAATGTGGGGAAGTGGAACACGGAACAGCACAGCACAGGGACAACTCTTTGGCCCACCATGTGAAGGTCAAGGTATATTCATTATCAAAGCACATATACTGTATGTTGCTATATACCACCCTGAGATTCTGAATGAGACTAATCTACCTGCACATGGTCTATATTCAAGATTCAAGTACATTTATTATATTCCATTATATTTCAATATATTTATTATATTGAGTGTGTACCCACGAAAACTTACTGTACATTCCCAAACCAAAAGCCGTGGGTGAACCAGAAGGTTCGTAGTGTGCTGAGGGCTAGATCTGTGGCATTTAAGTCTGGTGATCCAGGTCTGTATAAGAAAACTGACTTGTGGAGGGCTATTTCAAGAGCCAAGAAACAATTCCCAGAGAGGTTAGAGGTGACATCAGATGCACGTCAACTCTGGCAGGGTGTGCAGGACATTACAAAGCAAAGCCTGGCATTATGAATAACAGCGATGCTTCATTACCAGATGAGCTCAACACCTTTTATGCTCGCTTTGAAACAGAGAATCCACAGCTATGAGGATCCCTGCAGCATCCGATGACCCTATGGTATCAGTCTCAGAGGCCGATGTCAGGCTGTCCTTCAAGAGGGTGAACCCTGGGCAAGGCAGCAAGGCCCGTTGGAGGCTTTGAATACCTGTGCCCACCAATGGGTGGGAGTATTCAAAGACATATTCAATCTCTCACTGCTATGGTCGAAAATTCCCACCTGTTTCAAAAGGGCAACAATTACACCAGTGCCCAAGAAGAGCAGTGTGAGCGACCTTAATGACTATCGCTCAGCAGCACTCACATCTACGGTGATGAAATGCTTTGAGAGGTTGCTCAAGGCTAGAATGAACTCCTGTCTCAGGAAGGGCTTGGTCCCACTGCAGTTTGCCTATTGCCACAAGAAGACTACAGCAGATGTGACCTCAATGGTTCTCCGTGCAGCCTTGGATCATCTGGACAATGAAAATACCAATGTCAGGATGCTGTTTATTGACTATAGCTCAGCATTTAACATCATTCCTACAGTCCTGATCGGAAAGCTACAGAACCTGGGCTTCTGTACCTCCCTCTGCAATTGGATCCTTGACTTCCTGACTGGAAGACCACAATCTGTGCAGATTGGAAATAACATCTACTTTTATACTTTATTGTCGCCAAACAATTGATACTAGAACGTACAATCATCACAGCGATATTTGATTCTGCGCTTCCCGCTCCCTGGATTACAAATATTAAATATTAAAAATATTTAAAATAGTAAAAAATAGTAAATACTAAAAATTTAAATTATAAATCATAAATAGAAGATAGAAAAATGGAAAGTAAGGTAGTGCAAAAAAACCGAGAGGCAGGTCCAGATATTTGGAGGGTACGGCCCAGATCCGGGTCAGGATCCGTTCAGCAGTCTTATCACAGTTGGAAAGAAGCTGTTCCCAAATCTGGCCATACGAGTCTTCAAGCTCCTGAGCCTTCTCCCGGAGGGAAGTGGGACGAAAGGTGTGTTGGCGTGGTGGGTCGTGTCCTTGATTATCCTGGCAGCACTGCTCCAACAGCGTGTGGTGTAAGGTGAGTTCACGGACGGAAGGTTGGTTTGTGTGATGTGCTGGGCTGTGTTCATGATCTTCTGCAGTTTCTTCCGGTCTTGGACAGGACAACTTCCATACCAGGTTGTGATGCACCCTAGAAGAATGCTTTCTACGGTGCATCTATAAAAATTAGTGAAGGTTTTAGGGGACAGGCCAAATTTCCTTAGTTTTCTCAGGCGCTGGTGGGCCTTCTTGGCAGTGAACTCTGCTTGGTTGGACCAAGTTAGGTCATTTGTGATATTGACCCCGAGGAACTTAAAGCTTTTGACCTGTTCCACTTGCGCACCACCAATGTAAATTGGGTCGTGCAGTCCGCTATCCTTCTGAAGTCAACAACCAATTCCTTCGTCTTGCTGACGTTGAGGGATGGGTTATTGTCTTCGCACCATGCCACCAGATTCTTAATTTCCTCTCTGTACTCAAACTCATCATTACTCAAGATACGGCCTACAATTGTTGTGTCATCAGCAAACTTATATATTGAGTTTGATGGAAACTTGGCTACACAATCATGGGTGTACAGTGAGTACAGCAGGGGGCTGAGTACACAGCCTTGTGGGGCACCGGTGCTCAGGGTGATTGTGGAGGAGAGCTTGTCCCCTATTTTTACAGCCTGGGTCCTGTCTGTGAGGAAGTTGAAGATCCAGCTGCAGATCTGAGTGCTAAGGCCCAGGTTCCGGAGCTTAGGAATCAGTTTATTTGGATGATGGTATTAAAGGCAGAGCTGTAGTCAATGAAAAGGAGCCTTACGTATGCTTCTTTATTCTCCAGGTGTTCTAAGGAGGAATGTAGGGCCAGAGAGATGGCATCTACCGTTGACCTGTTGCTCCGGTAGGCGAATTGCAAAGCGTCGAGGTTGACCGGTAGGCTGTGGTTGATGTGTGTCATAACCAATCTCTCGAAGCACTTCATAGCAATTGATGTCAGAGCCACAGGTCGATAGTCATTCAGGCATGTCACCTTGCTCTTCTTCGGCACTAGGATTATCGTTGCCTTCTTAAAACACGAGAGGATCTTAGACTGAAGCAAGGAGCAGTTGAAGATGTCAGCAAACACTTCATCTAGCTTGCTTGTACAGCTCCGGAGAACCCGTCCTGGGACACCATCTGGGCCCGTCGCCTTCCTTGGATTTATCTTCAGGAAGGCCCTTCTAACGTCCTCCTCGGTGATGATGAATCTCGATGCCACCAGGTCCAGTTCATCCGGAGGGAGCGGGACGCTCCTCTTCTGTTCCAATCTTGTGTAGAATACGTTAAGTTCATCAGGAAGAGAAGCACCAGTTATTGATATTCCCAGCCTTTTCTTTGCGCCCAGTGATCTCATTTAGACCCTGCCATAGTCTACTGGCATCCCTCTGGTTAGCCTGGGCTTCCAACTTGGCTCGAAATTGCCTCTTGGCACCCTTAATGGCTTTCTGGAGTTCACGCCTGGATTCCGTGTAGCTCCACGTCTCCACCTCGCTGACAATTAACACTGGTGCTCCACAGGGGTGTGTGCTTAGCCTACTGCTCTACTCTCTCTAAACTATGTGACTAGGCACAGCTCAAACAGCATCTATAAATTTGCTGATGATACAACCACTGTGGGCAGAATTTCAGATGGTGGTGAAAGGGCATACAGGAGTGAGATTTACCAGTTAGTGGAGTGGTGTCGCAGCAACAACCTGGCACTCAACGTCAGCAAGACAAAGAGCTGACTGTGGACTTCAGAAAGGGTAGGATGATGGAACACACACTAGACCTCATAAAGGAATCAGAAATGGAGAGAATGAGCAATTACAAATTCTTGTATATAAAGATCTCTGAGGATCTGACCTGGTCCCAACATAGCGATGCAGCTAAAAAGAAGGCAAGACATTGCTATATTTCATTAGGAGCTTGAGGAGATTTGGTTTGTCAACTAAAACACTTCAAAACTTCTATAAATGTACCACAGAGAGAATTCTGACTGGCTGCATCACTGTCTGGTGTGGGGGTGGGGGGGGGGGGTGATGGTACTACTGCACAAGATCGAAATAAGTTGCAGAAACTTGTAAAACTAGTCAGCTCTATCACAGGTACCAGCCTCTGTAGTATCCAAGACATCTTCAAGGAGCGGTGTCTCAGGAAGGTGGTGTCTCTCATTAAGGACCACCACCACCCAGGATGTGCCCTCTTCTCATTGTTACCATCAGGAAGATGGTACAGGAGCTTGAAGACAGACACTCAGCAATATAGGAACACCTTTTACGCCTCTGACGTCTGATTTCTAAATGGACAATGAACCATGAACACTACCTCACTATTTTTTTTCCTGCTATTTTGCATACTTATTTTAACTTAACTATTTAATAGACACATACATACTTGTCTTTCTCCCCGGACCTCCTGTCCCATGATCCTCTCGTATCCCCTTTGCCAATCACCTGTCCAGCTCTTGGCTCCATCCCTCCCCCTCCTGTCTTCTCCTATCATTTTGGATCTCCCCCTCCCCCTCCCCCTCCCACTTTCAAATCCCTTACTCACTCTTTCTTCAGTTAGTCCTGACGAAGGGTCTTGGCCTGAAATGTCGACTGTACCTCTTCCTAGAGATGCTGCCTGGCCTGCTGCGTTCACCAGCAACTTTGATGTGTGTTGCTTGAATTTCCAGCATCTGCAGAATTCCTGTTGTTAAGGAAACTTAGTTTTTTCTCTATATATTTATTTATCATGTAGTTCATTGTGCTGCTGCCACAAGGTTAACAAATTTCACAATGTATGCCGGTGATATAAACCTGATGCTGATTGCTCCAGTTCATACCCCTGTCTAAACATCTCGATTACACAACACCAGCAACCAGGGTAGATGTTAAGAGCCGAGAACACCACGGCACAGTACAGGCCCTTCAGCCCATCACCTTGTGCCAGCCTTTTAACCTGCTCTAGGGATCAATCTAACACTTCCCCTCCTCCATTTTTCTATCACCCATGTGCCCTAAAATGCAGGAGAACCTCAAACGATGGTTACTTATTTGAGGTGAATCTCTGGAATTCTCCATCAAACCTGGGGGAGGATATGGAGGCTGGATCAACGGGGGAGGTATTTATGGAGAAAGTGGACAACTTTTTGGAAGATTGTGGAATGAAGGGCTGTGGGAAAACTGGCACAGACGAAGGCCAAGGCTGAAATGCCCCAGGAATGCTGAATGGAATGGCAGGTTTGTGGAGTTATATTCTAGCTTTGTTATTGATGGCATTCAAATCAGACGGGGATGGTTTTTGGATGTTCTAGCAGTACAGGGTAGTTGCATTGCGCAGAGGAGATTAACACTGACCCCATTGACTGTCAGAGGAGACTTGAGGGACTGAGGTTCTTGGGTTCTTCTGCTCTGTGCTTTCCAATTACTAACCTTTGCTGAGCATTGAAAGGGCACCTGTGATCGCTCTGGCTAAATAAGGGGAGCTGCAGGAAGGCTGCATGTTTTCCTCTTGTATATTTAGCTCACAGGAACAGTTGACTATAAATAACAGATGTTGATCATAGTCTTTTCTGAGCCAGGTCTGATGTCACGTTGTAATCATGATGAGCTCTTTGTGAAAGGTCACTGACCTGAAACATTAGCTCTGCTAGTGCCTCCACAGCTGCTGCTTGACCCACCGAACAACTCAGTATTTGCAGGTTACATGTGCTGGAACAGAAACCCTGTTGATCCTCAAATTAAACTGGCTTACAGTCATAGAGCACTACAGCATAAACAGGCACTCCAGCCCATCTGGTCTGTTCCAAACCACAAAACAATCATACTGAAAGACTAGAACCAAGAACAGTACAGCACAGCACAGACTCTTCAACCCACAATGTTGTGCTGACCTCATAACCTACTCTAAGATCAATCTAATGCTTCCCTCCTGCTTTACCCTTCATTTTTTTTTCCTTCCAGTGTCCCCAACGTATCTGCCTCTAAGTACCAACTTGAAAACACATCCCACTGGACATTCATTGGCACCAGAATTCCCTCTCTAACAGCACTGTGTCCCGAAGGACTGCAGCAGTTCAAGGCATCATCTACTCAAGGGCAGTAAGCACTGGCCTTGCTCGCACCATTTGGATTCAGAAAACTGAATAAATAATTGGAAAAAAGTTCACAGAATGCCAGATTTCCTTCCTTGAAGGACACTAGTGGACCAATAGTCTTTGGAAACAACCTAGTGGTTCCAGTCACCAATTAGGACACAGGCCTGGGTTGACTGCAGTCCTGGAGGACTTAAGTCTAACCTTAAGACTTTCCCCCTTTTATTCTGGAGGGGAATTTCTTCAATGTTTCTGCAGTTCTATATTGGAGATAAAGTAATGATTATTTTGTTCATCTTTACATTTGTGTACTGGAAAAGAGATTAAAGAACCTCGAATCTTGAAGAAAGCAGTAATCCCCAGTTAACAGCAGAGAACACATCTTCCTCACTGCCCAGTGGTTTGAAGAACTCTTCCATTTTATTTTGGTGATTGCAAACAAAGAAGGTTTGAATGTGTTTTACATCTGGCTCACCCTGCATTACCCTTAGAGCAACTCAGCTCACACCCACCTCAAATTACTGGAACAATTCACCTCTACAGCTTAAAAAGTATTGACAAATAAAGAAACTGAGATATTAAGAATTGCAGGGCCCTCTTAGAGCAGTCACAAACCCAGGTATCTGCATTCTACTGATCACTGATACCTGGACAGTCTAAGAAAGACAAAGTAACCTTAAATTCCTCATTGTTACCATACCCGAGGATTCACTATGCAAGTGGCACCACAAAGAAGGCACAATGGCACCTTGACTTTCTTAGACATCTGCAAAGATTCAGCATATCACCTAAAAATGAGACAAATTTCTATAGATGCACAGTAGATTATATCCTAACTGGGGTGTATCATGGCCTGGTATAGAAAGATCTTACAAAAAAAGGGCTGATACAGCCAAGTCCATCCCAGGCAAAGCCATCCCCACCTTTAAGCACATCTACAAGGACCCTCACCACCCAGGCCATTCTCTCTTCTTGTTACTACCATCAGGCAGGAGGTACCGGAGCCTTGGGTCCCACACCCCATGTTCAGGAACAGTTATTCCCCTTCACCATCAGGCTCCTGAACCAGTGTGGATAACTTCAGTCACCTCAACACTGAACTGACTCCACAACCCACAGACTCACTTTCAAGGATTCGTTACATGTCATAACTCATATTCTCAGTATTATTTATTTACTTCTTAAATTATTTTAACTTTTGCTTTTTAAGCTATTATTTGCACTATCTGTTGCTTGCACACTGGTTGTTTTGTAGGTCTTGTATAGCTTTTCTTTTCCTGTAAATGTCTGCAAGAAAATGAAACTCAAGGTGGCACATGGTGTCATATACATATTTTAATAAGTTTACTTTGAACTTTGACACTGCTGTAGACACCGTAACTAGCCTTTCCAGAGCTTATTGATGTGCTGGTTCTAATCTCATACCTCTCCAAAACCCAACCTGAAGATCACCTGTGACAATGTCTGCAAATAAAGAGTCAGTGTTTGGGTTTAAATACAGTACTTAAAGTTATCCTCAAGCTAGATCACTCATTTGTAAACCAATTGGCACACCATCCGTCTGCCAAGATATTTCACTGTAACACCATCAGGACTGAGTGGCTGTTTGAGACAGCAGGTCGGGCCCACAGTTCCTAATCACCCAAGAACTTCCTTATCTCCTGCCTCATGAACAATATGCCCTTCTCTGGCCTCACAGAGATCTCCTATCCTACTATTCTCCACTAACCTGTGGCAATCCCTCCCACAGCCAAAGCCTGATAGACTGGTTTCTATAAATTCAAAAATCACCCTCTCTTTCAAATGTAGCAACACCCATCCCAATTTCCTCTCCCCAGTCTCCCATCACTGATCCAACAGACAAGTCTGCCACCCAACTAGCACCTTGGAAACATTTCTCCATGTTAAAAGTTGCAAAAATTGTAAGATTTACAGTTTTAACGCTGGATATTTCTTTCTGTCCATACTTCCTCACACAACTGATTATAGGAAGGATGTGGAAGCTTTAGAGAGGGTGCAGAGGAGATTTACCAGCATGCTAGCTGGATTAGAGAGCATGTCTTATTAAGTTAGGTCAAGTGAGTTAGAGCTTTTTTCTCTGGAGTGAAGGAAGATGAGAGGTGACTTGATAGATACATGTTACTTGAGGAATAATGACCAGATGTGGAAAGGGATTCATATGTAGCTAACTAAGTAAGGGCAGCATTAGACTGAAAGGAAAGGTTTGGAATATTGTGAAGATAAGCACAAGTCCAAGGACTGGACAAGATGATAAGATGCATAGATCGAGAGTGGATAGCCAAAGGAGGATGAGAGGTGACTTGATCGAGGTGTAAGATAATAGAATGGACAGCCAACACCTTTTTCTCAGGGCAGAAATGGCTAACACAACAGGGCATAATTTTAAGGTGATCAGAGGAAAGTATAGGGGGAATGTCAGGGGTAGGCTTTCTCCCACCACATAGCAGTGGGTGCGTGGAACACACTGCCTGGATTGGTGGTACAGGCAGATACGATAGGGACATTTAAGAAACTCTTAGATAGACACATGATTGATAGAAAAATGGAGGGCTATTTAAGAGGGAAAGGTTAGATTGATCTTTGAGTAGGTTAAAAGATCAGCACAACATCATGGACTGAAGGGCCTGTAAGGTGTAGTACTGTTTTATGTTCTAACTACACAGTAATAGAAAGCTCAAGACAGTGCACTTTGGTAGAAAGAATACAAACATAGACCATTTTCTAAAAGTGGAGAAGATACAAGTCAGAGGTGTAAAGGGTCTAGGGGGACTTACTGCAGGATTCCCTGAAGGCTAACTTACAGATTGAGTTAGTAGGTACAGTCGACGTTTCGGGCCGAGACCCTTCATCAGGACACTGTCAACAGTACCTCTTCCTAGAGATGCTGCCTGGCCTGCTGCGTTCAACAGCAACTTTGATGTGTGTTGCTTGAATTTCCAGCATCTGCAGATTTCCTCGTGTGAGTAGGTCTTTGGACTGAGGGAGGAAACTGGAGCAATCTCACGCACACAGGAGAAACATACAAACTTTCTTACAGAGAACACCATTAATTGAACTCTGATACCCTGAACTGCAATCGTGCCTTACTAAACACTATGCTGCTGCAGCATCCACAACTAACCCTAACCTATTCGTTAGTTAGTGTTAATTTGGACTTCAAATCTAAAAGATGTGCTGGCTCTAGAGAGGGTCTAAAGGTGGTTTATAAGAATGATCCCAGGAATGAAAGGGTTAACAGTGTTTGATGCCCCTGACCCCTACTCAATGGAGTTGAGAAGGGTGGAGATCTTCTAAAAATCCTACCAGATACCAAAAGGCCTGGATAGAGGTGGATATGGAAGAGATTTTTCCGTTAGTAGGAGAGTTTAGAATTTGAGGCATGGCTTCAGAATAAATGGACATCCCTTTAAAATTGAGGGAAGGAGGAATTTCTTCAGCTAAAGGGATGGTGGATCCGAGAAATTTGTTGCCACAAAAACAGAAGGCTGTGGAGGCCAAGTCATTGGGTGTATTTAACGCAGAGACTGAAATTTCTTGATTTGTAAGGGGGTTAAGGAGGGAGAAGGGAAAGTGATTGGGTGGAAGGAGAGTAGGCTTTTACTCAGTTGCAAAGACATCTGAAGCTCTGCCTGAAAGGGCCATAGAGTGAAACCCAGATTATATTTCACAGGTATGTTGAAATGCCTTAATCCACAGAGACAGTAATTGAGTGGATCTGAAGCTAGTCTGAAAGACTATAGTGAATGGCCTCCTCTCAAGATGCAAGCTTCTCCTCTTTCAGGACATTGCTGTAGGGTAAAACATCAATTACCAGTGTCAGGCATTGAGGTGTAGAGTTGAATCATCGTCATACCGAGGCGGAAACCAGCACTAACACTGCTCTAGCACACCTCTGGGCAGGGAGATTTCTTCAAAGACACCTGATTCACTAACCTTTCTTCCTCATCTCAAGTTAAAATTCCTCCTGACTAAAACAGAATGTTTGTCTAGTAAGGTGATTAAAATTCATTACTGAACTTCTCCCATTCCAACACTCCACAAATTGTCAACTATTGCAAACTTGCCTTCAAGACAGGAGCTTGTCTGTCAGAATCCATAACACATAACCAAGAGCAGTACAAAGGGTTATTACACTGCCTCACAACCATTCATGGAATTTGTCTTCATTCCGGTAGAGGCAGATGTACCTGGTAGATACATCTGACAAAGGGTCTTGGTTCGAAACATCAATTCTCTAATCCTCTCCATAGTGCTGCCTAATCTGCTGAGCTCCTCCAGCATTTTGTGTGTTACTCTGAATTTCCGGCATCTGCAAAATCTCTTATGCTTTTAAAAGTTAAGTATGCCTTGCTGTCATGCCTCTACCCAACTGTGGTTCTTGTCCTAATTCCTCGCTTATAAAGCCTCTTCTGTAGAAGATGTAGGAGCAGAATTCAGCCATTCAGCCCATCGAGTCTGCTCCATATTCGTCAAAACTCCAGCTGGCAACCCAGGGCACAGCTCAACCATCAGTCTATTTCAAACATCGCAGAGATTGACACATTCCTTCTATTGTTTTCCACTTTTCTGAGGAAGAGTAATTAAATATGATCCTTCACTTGCCCTTGGTGAATCCTCCTCAGTCTCACAGTGTATCATACATTGAAACAAACATTGGCATCATTTGTAAAAAGCTCAATATATTGACATTCCCCATTTTGGAAATCAAAGGCGACCACATGCAGACAAAATGTTTTCATTTTTTTTCCAATGTTTGTGTATGAAATGAAATAACACCTCTATGTGAACTCAAGGTCACAAGCACTGCGCCTGGGGGTACATCTCTCTCTCATGTCAATTTCCAGACTTTCTCTGTTAAATACCCTAATCATAAGAGATTATGCAGATAAAATGCTGGAGGGACTCAGCACTATCTATGTAGGTGACTAAATGAATGTTTTGAATCAAAACCCTTCTTCAGGACATTTAGGAGATTCACCACCTTCTGCATGAAGCTCCTCAGTTTTAAATGACATGTCTTGAATGTGGTAATTACACCCTTAGCCTTTGTGATTCCTGTCATTTTCCTTCAGTAAGTATTTCCAGAACATTCCACACACTTGAACTCCAAGTGAACCAATCTCACTAGCTGGTAGTTCAACCCTCTTACCCCACAAATTGAACTGGTAACTTTCAGACTGCCTTCAATGCCACTGTACAGTTGCACTGACAAACACTTGTAATGCCATTTCCCTTCAAACCAAAAGCAAACAGAGCTTGAAATATTACACAAGATTTTAAAACCGCATATGCTTGAAATTTAACTAAAAGCAATGCTGGAGACACTCATTGGGTCAGAGAGAGAAGCCAAGTTCTCAAAAAATGAATATGCCCTATTTAGGCTTCAGTGTCAGGGATAAGGCAAAAGCAGGCCAACCCCCCATCTGACCGTCTGATTAAAAACTCCCATTATGATTTTTGGCAGCAAGGCAGTGCAGCTACCTTTCTCTAGCTTAAATGTCATTCAACAGGAAAAACAGGTTTCGTCAAGTTAGTGAATAAAATCTCCAATCTTGCCTCCAGAAGGGGAACAACTTCCAACATCTTGTTCAGTTAATTAATAGAAATGCTTGAATGAGTGGCATCTTCAGCAAACTCCACCAGACAGTAACACTGCCTCAGAAACCAGATGAGTTAATCCACAAAAATGTGCAGATCAGGTTACCAAAAGGGCACACCCATCCTGTGAACTCTTTCTAAAAACAAAACTGTGACCTCACAGATTCAGAGTCTGTGTTGCTCCATAGAATTGGCACCACACACCACCAGGCAGTTTAAAGTGGAGGTTGACCGGTTTCCTTATAATGGCATTAAAGGTGACAGAGAGAAAGCAGGAGGATGGGGCTGAGGGGGGAAATAAATCAGCCATGATAGTGGACTTGAGGGGCCAAACGGCTTAAATCTGTATCTATGTTTTACGGTGTTAAGCTTTCTATAATCTGTGCCATCTATGCCAGTCCGCCTACAAATGATCACATCCCTGCTCATATGCCTAACAGCTTCTTATAAACATTGCTAGCACATCTGATTCAGGTCATCCCAGAGGAAAAAAACCCAGGTTTACCAATCTCTCCCTGTTTACGTCCTCCTGAACATACAATAGTACAGCACAGTACAGGCCCTTCCACCCACAATGTTGAGCCGACCCTTAAACCCTGCCTCTCATATACCCCCCCCACCTTAAATTCCTCCATATACCTGTCTAGTAGTCTCTTAAACTTCACCACTGACTCAGGCAGTGCATTCCACGCACCAACCACTCTCTGAGAAAAAAACCTTCCTCTAATATCCCCCTTGAACTTCCCACCCCTTATCTTAAAGCCATGTCCTCTTGTGTTGAGCAGTGGTGCCCTGGGGAAGAGGCGCTGGCTGTCCACTCTATCTATTCCTCTGATAACCTTGAAACACCTCTGCACTCTGGAAGACCTTCCACTCATGCAGCAACCTTGCTCTTTTACGGCAAATATATTCACTCCCCTTTAAAGGGCCTGATTATCTCCACCAAGCCTACAGGCAGCCAATTCCAGTCCTGGACCACCGTGATCCAGATTTCCAATGCACATCATAGAATGCTTCTCATTTTTACTGATGACTGGGATTGTTTTAATTTAGACTTAATATGCCCACGAGTTGGGAGCATTTCTCTATCTACCCTCTTCAAACACAAATATTTCAAACAGATTACTGGAAAGCTATATATTTTAGACAACTGCATTGATAAATTTCAACTCCAACTTATCCTCATACCCCAGGTACTCCATACTCTGGGGTATACTCCATACTCCAACAAATGCACAACTAGCATAATTAAAAATATTCAAACCTCCAGTGAACAAGTTCACACTATGTGAAATAGAAAAGGAAGTCCCAAGACTTGAATTTTTGAAGCATTTTAATATAAACTGCTACCAATATAAACTATCTCAGTCCCTCTTGACAGGTAAGACACAAACTCAATACTTTTGTTATACTGTTTTTATCAAGTATTGCACAAGGTAGGTACAAAATTAATATTACGATTACATTTGTCCATAATATATAGCAAAAAATTTATTTTTACTTTAAACTCTTAACAGAAAATACAAATCTTGTTTATTTTCCAAAAAAGGTGAAATTTCTACACTTTAAACAGCACTGGGGAATAGTCTGTACACAACTTGAGTATTCTGATGTCTCCGAATGTGGATTTCTTTCTACAATTTGTAAAAAAGTATGCAAACTATCGCAGCCATCACAGATCACTGTAGTAAAAAGATATAAATGCAATACCGTGTTGTAGAAACAATATATACTCTGTATTTTACAAACTTCATACTAAATTAAATTATACAATTACAAAAAGACCAGAAATCCCACTTTTATTAGTGCCAATTCTTAAATCAGCCCATGTCTTGTCCATGTGTAAATACTGTTCGAGGAGGTTTCATCTCCACAACATTTTCCATTTTTCTCTTTTTAAATTTTATTTAAAAAAGGTGCACAGTCCATATAAAATTATCTTTGTGCTTGGTTGGCAAAACTAAATATTGATGCTTTTTAAATAACCAAGTGCCAAACTACAAGCTTGTAACGCCCCAATTCCAATTTTTAAAAATTATCTCAAGGGGGTAAGGGGAAACACCCTTGGGTTCAGTTAAGTTTAAACTTGTATAATCAGGGCTAAATATTTATATATAATTTTAGAGACCCTCCCCCCGCAACCCTCTAATTAGCCATGACAGGTTGGAACTGCTGGTTAGAATACTGCATGTTACCGAGGCTGAAACTCAGGCCTTCCATAAAGGATTTTTCGCTGAGGCCTCCATAGGCAAACATGTCAAAGGCATTCCCATACTGGAGAGGACTGATGTTCACAGAGCTCTCCCCTGGGAATATTGCACCACTACCACCCTGCCCCTGGATGCCAGGGAAAATAAACTCCTTGGCATTAGGGGAGAGGGCTGAAGTCTTCTGCTGTTGCTGCTGGCTGCCCACACCCACGCCAAGCCCATAGAGAGAGTGCATGGATGTTGACAAGCCTTTCTGCTTCAGCAGGTTATTCACATTCAAGCCAAGGCTGGTGGGGGAGGCCCGAGCCACCTTGTTGTTACGGCCGCTGCTTTTCATTTTGGTTGAGCCAAATTTTGTAGCCGCGAAAGTGGCAGTGGTGAAGGTTAAAGGCTGAGCAGAGCGAGATATAAAAGTGGGACTCACAGCAGCAGACTGACCAAAGGGAGGAGAGGGGGAGCTGGACACAGGCGAACCCCCTGCTGGGTCACTAATTGGCATAAAGACCTGGGCCTCAGGGTTGAAGCTGTTTTTGATTTCTTTATCCAGGTCATTATTATCGTCCACATACAGCACCTTGACAGGCCCCTTCTCTCCAATCTGATAGGACACTTCAAAAGGATCTATCCACACACTCAAATCCTGAGGCAGGTTCTCACAAACATCCTTCATCTCCAGTCCACTTTCTTTGGCAGCTTGCTCAATCACAGGGTCAATGGACTCCCCTATGTGTACGCACCTATATCCAGACCCTCTGTATGGCTTGTCCGGGTACCAGTGGCCTTCATATTTCTTCTTCAACAGCCGTTCCAGCTCCTCACCAAAAATGTTGACTCGTCTCCGCGGGAGTTTGTTGTACAGGTATGAGATAATAAAGTTGAGCGCTACTTGGATTTCTAGCTGCATAGCTACACAAAAACCAGAATGAGCTGCAAACTGTGTTGCAAACCTAAAGAAATATTAACTCCTGTCAGATAGTGTTTAGATCTCTTCAGAGTAGCTTGGTATCTTATAGTGTTGGTTAGGACGGAAGTTATGCTTCTCAGGTTTGCAATGATGCTTGTTCCTTTAAAGAGGGGAAAGAAAACAAAATTAAAGTAAGCAAACCAGGAAAAGATTTGGTGACATTTGAAAATCACTTCAATTCTCATGTTACATAAGCAGCAGCTTTGAAAAATGTGCTTGCTAAATGCAAAGGTACAACATTACAAGTATTAACATAATTGGAAAGGATACCACAGTCCACCACCTTGAGCATTTTTAAAGCACTGATACAAAACTAGAAATCAAATTAAAGCCAGATGGCTTTTAACAAAAAAAGTCAACAACCTTCAAAATAAACCAAACACCTACGTCACACATTGAGCAATGGAGGCAAGTGTCCAAATGGAAAAGAGCAGAGGGCAGCAACATGCAGAATAAATCAATCTCCTCAATATAACAGTGAAGGGGTAAAGTGTGTGCTTCTGAAAGGTTATGTTTGTTCATGGAAGAGATTATCCTGCAAGGAGCCTCGGTTCTTTTATGCTTCAAGTCCCACATTGACGTCAAATGCGTGATAGTGCAGCACACAGAATGAACACGCGTCACGGGCAGAGTGAAAGTTAACCCCTGCGCTGCCACAGATCGAAGCTGTTCACATCGGGGGAAAGCAACCCAGTTTCCCCAATTACCAGCTCTGCACCAACCCTTCAAAGCAACAGGCAATTATCAAACCCCTCATTTCAGCTACAGCAAAGGGCGGTTATCTGCCGGTGCCAGGGAGGGGCATGTCTCCAAGCCAGTTGTCCAAAGGAGGGGGGTATCGAAC